>NC_142270.1:1203615-1504519 GCF_052056855.1 Sturnus vulgaris | reverse complement strand
ACTTCAAGGCTTGAGGTCACAATTCCAGTGAGGAATCACAATTGCAGTTCAAGGCTTGAGGTCACAATGCCAGTGAGGAATCACAATTGCAGTTCAAGGCTTGAGGTCACAATGCCAGTTAGGAATCACAATTGCAGTTCAAGGCTTGAGCTCACAATGCCAGTTTGGAATCACAATTGCAGATCAAGGCTTGAGGTCACAATGCCAGTTAGGAATCACAATTGCAGTTCAAGGCTTGAGCTCACAATGCCAGTTTGGAATCACAATTGCAGTTCAAGGCTTGAGGTCCCAATGCCAGTTAGGAATCACAATTGCAGTTCAAGGCTAGAGGTCATAAATGCAGTCTGAGCTCACAATGGCAGTTAGGAATCACAATTGCAGTTCAAGGCTTGAGGTCACAATGGCAGTTTGGTATCACAATTGCAGTTCAAGGCTTGAGGTCACAATTGCAGTCTGAGCTCACAATGCCAGTTAGGAATCACAATTGCAGTTCAAGGCTTGATGTCACAATGCCAGTGAGGAATCACAATTGCAGTTCAAGGCTTGAGGTCACAATGCCAGTTAGGAATCACAATTGCAGTTCAAGGCTTGAGCTCACAATGCCAGTTAGGAATCACAATTGCAGTTCAAGGCTTGATGTCACAATGCCAGTTAGGAATCACAATTGCAGTTCAAGGCTTGAGGTCACAATGCCAGTTTGGAATCACAATTGCAGTTCAAGGCTTGAGGTCACAATTGCAGTCTGAGCTCACAATGCCAGTTAGGAATCACAATTGCAGTTCAAGGCTTGATGTCACACTTGCAGACTGAGCTCACAATGCCAGTTAGGAATCACAATTGCAGTTCAAGGCTTGAGGTCACAATGCCAGTTAGGAATCACAATTTCAGTTCAATGCTTGAGCTCACAATGCCAGTTAGGAATCACAATTGCAGTTCAAGGCTTGAGCTCACAATGCCAGTTAGGAATCACAATTGCACTTCAAGGCTTGAGGTCACAATGCCAGTTAGGAATCACAATTGCAGTTCAGGGCTAGAGTTCACAATTGCAGTCTGAGCTCACAATGCCAGTTAGGAATCACAATTGCAGTTCAAGGCTTGAGGTCACAATGCCAGTTTGGAATCACAATTGCAGTTCAAGGCTTGAGGTCACAATTGCAGTCTGAGCTCACAATGGCAGTTTGGAATCACAATTGCAGTTCAAGGCTTGAGGTCACAATTGCAGTCTGAGCTCACAATGCCAGTTAGGAATCACAATTGCAGTTCAAGGCTTGAGGTCACAATTGCAGTCTGAGCTCACAATGGCAGTTTGCAATCACAATTGCAGTTCAAGACTTGAGGTCACAATGCCAGTTAGGAATCACAATTGCAGTTCAAGGCTTGATGTCACAATGCCAGTTAGGAATCACAATTTCAGTTCAAGGCTTGAGGTCACAATTGCAGTCTGAGCTCACAATGCCAGTTAGGAATCACAATTGCAGTTCAAGGCTTGAGGTCACAATGCCAGTTAGGAATCACAATTGCAGTTCAAGGCTTGAGGTCTCAATGCCAGTTTGGAATCAAAATTGCAGTTCAAGGCTTGAGGTCACAATGCCAGTTAGGAATTACAATTTCAGTTCAAGGCTTGAGCTCACAATGCCAGTTAGGAATCACAATTGCAGTTCAAGGCTTGAGGTCACAATTGCAGTCTGAGCTCACAATGCCAATTAGGAATCACAATTGCAGTTCAAGGCTTGAGATCACAATGCCAGTTTGGAATCACAATTGCAGTTCAAGGCTTGAGGTCACAATTGCAGTCTGAGCTCACAATGCCAGTTAGGAATCACAATTGCAGTTCAAGGCTTCAGGTCACAATGCCAGTGAGGAATCACAATTGCAGTTCAAGGCTTGAGGTCACAATGCCAGTTAGGAATCACAATTGCAGTTCAAGGCTTGAGGTCACAATTGCAGTCTGAGCTCACAATGCCAGTTAGGAATCACAATTGCAGTTCAAGGCTTGAGGTCACAATTGCAGTCTGAGCTCATAATGGCAGTTTGGAATCACAATTGCAGTTCAAGGCTTGAGGTCACAATTGCAGTCTGAGCTCACAATGCCAGTTAGGAATCACAATTGCAGTTCAAGGCTTGAGGTCACAATGCCAGTTAGGAATCACAATTGCAGTTCAAGGCTTGAGCTCACAATGCCAGTTTGGAATCACAATTGCAGTTCAAGGCTTGAGGTCACAATGCCAGTTAGGAATCACAATTGCAGTTCAAGGCTTGAGCTCACAATGCCAGTTTGGAATCACAATTGCAGTTCAAGGCTTGAGGTCCCAATGCCAGTTAGGAATCACAATTGCAGTTCAAGGCTAGAGGTCATAAATGCAGTCTGAGCTCACAATGGCAGTTAGGAATCACAATTGCAGTTCAAGGCTTGATGTCACAATGCCAGTGAGGAATCA
This sequence comes from Sturnus vulgaris, assembly GCF_052056855.1. Classification (NCBI taxonomy): domain Eukaryota; kingdom Metazoa; phylum Chordata; class Aves; order Passeriformes; family Sturnidae; genus Sturnus; species Sturnus vulgaris. Next base: position 1,502,081 of record NC_142270.1, on the reverse strand, counting down.
CAATTGCAGTTCAAGGCTTGAGCTCACAATTGCAGTCTGAGCTCACAATGCCAGTTAGGAATCACAATTGCAGTTCAAGGCTTGATGTCACAATGCCAGTGAGGAATCACAATTGCAGTTCAAGGCTTGAGCTCACAATGCCAGTTAGGAATCACAATTGCACTTCAAGGCTTGAGGTCACAATGCCAGTTAGGAATCACAATTGCAGTTCAAGGCTTGAGGTCATAATTGCAGTCTGAGCTCACAATGCCAGTTAGGAATCACAATTGCAGTTCAAGGCTTGAGGTCCCAATTGCAGTCTGAGCTCACAATGCCAGTTAGGAATCACAATTGCAGTTCAAGGCTTGAGGTCACAATGCCAGTTAGGAATCACAATTTCAGTTCAATGCTTGAGCTCAAAATGCCAGTTAGGAATCACAATTGCAGTTCAAGGCTTGAGCTCACAATGCCAGTTTGGAATCACAATTGCACTTCAAGGCTTGAGGTCACAATGCCAGTTAGGAATCACAATTGCAGTTCAAGGCTTGATGTCACAATGCAAGTGAGGAATCACAATTGCAGTTCAAGGCTTGAGGTCACAATGCCAGTTAGGAATCACAATTGCAGTTCAAGGCTTGAGGTCCCAATGCCAGTTTGGAATCAAAATTGCAGTTCAAGGCTTGAGGTCACAATGCCAGTTAGGAATTACAATTTCAGTTCAAGGCTTGAGCTCACAATGCCAGTTAGGAATCACAATTGCAGTTCAAGGCTTGAGGTCCCAATTGCAGTCTGAGCTCACAATGCCAGTTTGGAATCACAATTGCAGTTCAAGGCTTGAGCTCACAATGCCAGTTTGGAATCACAAATGCAGTTCAAGGCTTGAGGTCACAATTGCAGTCTGAGCTCACAATGCCAGTTAGGAATCACAATTGCAGTTCAAGGCTTGAGGTCACAATTGCAGTCTGAGCTCACAATGCCAGTTAGGAATCACAATTGCAGTTCAAGGCTTGAGGTCCCATTTGCAGTCTGAGCTCACAATGCCAGTTAGGAATCACAATTGCAGTTCAAGGCTTGAGGTCCCAATTGCAATCTGAGCTCACAATGCCAGTTAGGAATCACAATTGCAGTTCAAGGCTTGAGGTCACAATGCCAGTTTGGAATCACAATTGCAGTTCAAGGCTTGAGCTCACAATGCCAGTTTGGAATCACAATTGCAGTTCAAGGCTTGAGGTCACAATTGCAGTCTGAGCTCACAATGCCAGTTAGGAATCAGAATTGCAGTTCAAGGCTTGAGGTCACAATTCCAGTGAGGAATCACAATTGCAGTTCAAGGCTTGAGCTCACAATGCCAGTGAGGAATCACAATTGCAGTTCAAGGCTTGAGGTCACAATGCCAGTTAGGAATCACAATTGCAGTTCAAGGCTTGAGCTCACAATTGCAGTCTGAGCTCACAATGCCAGTTAGGAATCACAATTGCAGTTCAAGGCTTGAGGTCACAATTGCAGTCTGAGCTCACAATGCCAGTTAGGAATCACAATTGCAGTTCAAGGCTTGATGTCACAATGCCAGTGAGGAATCACAATTGCAGTTCAAGGCTTGAGGTCACAATGCCGGTTAGGAATCACAATTGCAGTTCAAGGCTTGAGGTCACAATGCCAGTTTGGAATCACAATTGCAGTTCAAGGCTTGAGGTCACAATTGCATTCTGAGCTCACAATGCCAGTTTGGAATCACAATTGCAGTTCAAGGCTTGAGGTCACAATTGCAGTCTGAGCTCACAATGCCAGTTAGGAATCACAATTGCAGTTCAAGGCTTGAGGTCACAATGCCAGTTTGGAATCACAATTGCAGTTCAAGGCTTGAGGTCACAATTGCATTCTGAGCTCACAATGCCAGTTTGGAATCACAATTGCAGTTCAAGGCTTGAGGTCACAATTGCATTCTGAGCTCACAATGCCAGTTAGGAATCACAATTTCAGTTCAAGGATTGAGGTCACAATTGCAGTCTGAGCTCACAATGCCAGTTAGGAATCACAATTGCAGTTCAAGGCTTGAGGTCACAATTGCAGTCTGAGCTCACAATGCCAGTTAGGAATCACAATTGCAGTTCAAGGCTTGAGGTCACAATTGCAGTCTGAGCTCACAATGGCAGTTTGGAATCACAATTGCAGTTCAAGGCTTGAGGTCACAATGCCAGTTAGGAATCACAATTGCAGTTCAAGGCTTGATGTCACAATGCCAGTTAGGAATCACAATTTCAGTTCAAGGCTTGAGGTCACAATTGCAGTCTGAGCTCACAATGCCAGGTAGGAATCACAATTGCAGTTCAAGGCTTGAGGTCACAATTCCAGTTAGGAATCAGAATTGCAGTTCAAGGCTTGAGGTCCCAATGCCAGTTTGGAATCAAAATTGCAGTTCAAGGCTTGAGGTCACAATGCCAGTTAGGAATTACAATTTCAGTTCAAGGCTTGAGCTCACAATGCCAGTTAGGAATCACAATTGCAGTTCAAGGCTTGAGGTCCCAATGCCAGTTAGGAATTACAATTTCAGTTCAAGGCTTGAGCTCACAATGCCAGTTAGGAATCACAATTGCAGTTCAAGGCTTGAGGTCACAATTGCAGTCTGAGCTCACAATGCCAGTTAGGAATCACAATTGCAGTTCAAGGCTTGAGGTCCCAATTGCAGTCTGAGCTCACAATGCCAGTTAGGAATCACAATTGCAGTTCAAGGCTTGATGTCACAATGCCAGTTAGGAATCACAATTGCAGTTCAAGGCTTGAGGTCACAATTCCAGTGAGGAATCACAATTGCAGTTCAAGGCTTGAGGTCACAATGCCAGTTAGGAATCACAATTGCAGTTCAAGGCTTCAGGTCACAATTCCAGTGAGGAATCACAATTGCAGTTCAAGGCTTGAGGTCACAATGCCAGTTAGGAATCACAATTGCAGTTCAAGGCTTGAGGTCACAATTGCAGTCTGAGCTCACAATGCCAGTTAGGAATCACAATTGCAGTTCAAGGCTTGATGTCACAATGCCAGTGAGGAATCACAATTGCAGTTCAAGGCTTGAGGTCACAATGCCAGTTAGGAATCACAATTGCAGTTCAAGGCTTGAGGTCACAATGCCAGTTTGGAATCACAATTGCAGTTCAAGGCTTGAGGTCACAATTGCAGTCTGAGCTCACAATGCCAGTTTGGAATCACAATTGCAGTTCAAGGCTTGAGGTCACAATTGCAGTCTGAGCTCACAATGCCAGTTAGGAATCACAATTGCAGTTCAAGGCTTGAGGTCACAATTGCAGTCTGAGCTCACAATGCCAGTTAGGAATCACAATTGCAGTTCAAGGCTTGAGGTCACTATTGCAGTCTGAGCTCACAATGGCAGTTTGGAATCACAATTGCAGTTCAAGGCTTGAGGTCACAATGCCAGTTAGGAATCACAATTGCAGTTCAAGGCTTGATGTTACAATGCCAGTTAGGAATCACAATTTCAGTTCAAGGCTTGAGGTCACAATTGCAGTCTGAGCTCACAATGCCAGTTAGGAATCACAATTGCAGTTCAAGGCTTGAGGTCACAATTCCAGTTAGGAATCAGAATTGCAGTTCAAGGCTTGAGGCCCAATGCCAGTTTGGAATCAAAATTGCAGTTCAAGGCTTGAGGTCCCAATGCCAGTTAGGAATTACAATTTCAGTTCAAGGCTTGATGTCACAATGCCAGTTAGGAATCACAATTGCAGTTCAAGGCTTGAGGTCACAATTGCAGTCTGAGCTCACAATGCCAGTTAGGAATCACAATTGCAGTTCAAGGCTTGAGGTCACAATGCCAGTGAGGAATCACAATTGCAGTTCAAGGCTTGAGGTCACAATGCCAGTTAGGAATCACAATTGCAGTTCAAGGCTTGAGGTCCCAATGCCAGTTAGGAATTACAATTTCAGTTCAAGGCTTGAGCTCACAATGCCAGTTAGGAATCACAATTGCAGTTCAAGGCTTGAGGTCCCAATTGCAGTCTGAGCTCACAATGCCAGTTAGGAATCACAATTGCAGTTCAAGGCTTGAGGTCCCAATTGCAGTCTGAGCTCACAATGCCAGTTACGAATCACAATTGCAGTTCAAGGCTTGAGGTCACAATGCCAGTTTGGAATCACAATTTCAGTTCAAGGCTTGATGTCACAATGCCAGTTAGGAATCACAATTGCAGTTCAAGGCTTGAGGTCACAATTGCAGTCTGAGCTCACAATGCCAGTTAGGAATCACAATTGCAGTTCAAGGCTTGAGGTCACAATGCCAGTGAGGAATCACAATTGCAGTTCAAGGCTTGAGGTCACAATGCCAGTTAGGAATCACAATTGCAGTTCAAGGCTTGAGCTCACAATTGCAGTCTGAGCTCACAATGCCAGTTAGGAATCACAATTGCAGTTCAAGGCTTGAGGTCACAATGCCAGTTAGGAATTACAATTTCAGTTCAAGGCTTGAGCTCACAATGCCAGTTAGGAATCACAATTGCAGTTCAAGGCTTGAGGTCCCAATTGCAGTCTGAGCTCACAATGCCAGTTAGGAATCACAATTGCAGTTCAAGGCTTGAGGTCCCAATTGCAGTCTGAGCTCACAATGCCAGTTACGAATCACAATTGCAGTTCAAGGCTTGAGGTCACAATGCCAGTTTGGAATCACAATTTCAGTTCAAGGCTTGAGGTCACAATGCCAGTTAGGAATCACAATTGCAGTTCAAGGCTTGAGGTCACAATTGCAGTCTGAGCTCACAATGCCAGTTAGGAATCACAATTGCAGTTCAAGGCTTGAGGTCACAATGCCAGTGAGGAATCACAATTGCAGTTCAAGGCTTGAGGTCACAATGCCAGTTAGGAATCACAATTGCAGTTCAAGGCTTGAGCTCACAATTGCAGTCTGAGCTCACAATGCCAGTTAGGAATCACAATTGCAGTTCAAGGCTTGAGGTCACAATTGCAGTCTGAGCTCACAATGCCAGTTAGGAATCACAATTGCAGTTCAAGGCTTGATGTCACAATGCCAGTTTGGAATCACAATTGCAGTTCAAGGCTTGAGGTCACAATTGCAGTCTGAGCTCACAATGCCAGTTTGGAATCACAATTGCAGTTCAAGGCTTGAGGTCACAATTGCAGTCTGAGCTCACAATGCCAGTTAGGAATCACAATTGCAGTTCAAGGCTTGAGGTCACAATTGCAGTCTGAGCTCACAATGCCAGTTAGGAATCACAATTGCAGTTCAAGGCTTGAGGTCACAATTCCAGTGAGGAATCACAATTGCAGTTCAAGGCTTGAGGTCACAATGCCAGTTAGGAATCACAATTGCAGTTCAAGGCTTGAGGTCACAATTCCAGTGAGGAATCACAATTGCAGTTCAAGGCTTGAGGTCACAATGCCAGTTAGGAATCACAATTGCAGTTCAAGGCTTGAGGTCCCAATTGCAGTCTGAGCTCGCAATGCCAGTTAGGAATCACAATTGCAGTTCAAGGCTTGAGCTCACAATTGCAGTCTGAGCTCACAATGGCAGTTTGGAATCACAATTGCAGTTCAAGGCTTGAGGTCACAATGCCAGTTAGGAATCACAATTTCAGTTCAAGGCTTGAGGTCACAATTGCAGTCTGAGCTCACAATGCCAGTTAGGAATCAGAATTGCAGTTCAAGGCTTGAGGTCCCAATGCCAGTTTGGAATCAAAATTGCAGTTCAAGGCTTGAGGTCACAATGCCAGTTAGGAATTACAATTTCAGTTCAAGGCTTGAGCTCACAATGCCAGTTAGGAATCACAATTGCAGTTCAAGGCTTGAGGTCCCAATGCCAGTTAGGAATTACAATTTCAGTTCAAGGCTTGAGCTCACAATGCCAGTTAGGAATCAGAATTGCAGTTCAAGGCTTGAGGTCCCAATTGCAGTCTGAGCTCACAATGCCAGTTAGGAATCACAATTGCAGTTCAAGGCTTGAGGTCCCAATTGCAGTCTGAGCTCACAATGGCAGTTAGGAATCACAATTGCAGTTCAAGGCTTGAGGTCACAATGCCAGTTTGGAATCACAATTGCAGTTCAAGGCTTGAGCTCACAATGCCAGTTTGGAATCACAATTGCAGTTCAAGGCTTGAGGTCCCAATTGCAGTCTGAGCTCACAATGCCAGTTTGGAATCACAATTGCACTTCAAGGCTTGAGGTCACAATTGCAGTCTGAGCTCACAATTCCAGGTTGGAATCACAATGGCAGTTCAAGGCTTGAGCTCACAATTCCAATTTGGAATCACAATTGTAGTTCGATCCTGGAGTTCACAATTCCAGTTAGGAATCACAATTGCAGTTCGAGGCTTGAGGTCACAATTCCACTCTGAGCTCACAATTCCAGTTAGGAATCACAATTCCAGGTTGGAATCACAATTGCAGGTCATGGCTTGAGGTCACAATTCCAGATAGGAATCACAATTCCAGGTTGGAATCACAAATGCAGTTCGAGGCTTCAGGTCACAATTCCAGTTAGGAATCACAATTGCAGTTCGAGGCTTGAGCTCACAATTCCAGTTAGGAATCACAATTGCAGTTCGAGGCTTGAGCTCACAATTCCAGTTTGGAATCACAATTGCAGTTCGAGGCTTAAGGTCACAATTCCACTCTGAGCTCACAATTCCACTTAGGAATCACAATTGCAGTTCGAGGCTTGAGCTCACAATTCCAGGTTGGACTCACAATTGCAGTTCAAGGCTTGAGGTCACAATTCCAGTTAGGAATCACAATTGCAGTTCGAGGCTTGAGGTCACAATTCCCGTTAGGAATCACAATTGCAGTTCAAGGCTTGTGCTTACAATTCCAGTTAGGAATCACAATTGCAGTTCGAGGCTTGAGGTCACAATTCCAGTTAGGAATCACAATTCCAGGTTGGAATCACAATTGCAGTTCAAGGCTTGAGGTCACAATTCCAGTTAGGAATCACAATTCCAGGTTGGAATCACAATTGCAGTTCAAGGCTTGAGCTCACAATGCCAGTTAGGAATCACAATTGCAGTTCGAGGCTTGAGGTCACAATTCCAGTTAGGAATCACAATTGCAGTTCGAGGCTTGAGGTCACAATTCCAGTCTGAGCTCACATTTCCAGGTTGGAATCACAATTGTAGTTCAAGGCTTGAGGTCACAATTCCAGTTAGGAATCACAATTGCAGTTCGAGGCTTGAGGTCACAATTCCCGTTAGGAATCACAATTCCAGGTTGGAATCACAATTGCAGTTCGAGGCTTGAGCTCACAGTTCCAGTTAGGAATCACAATCGCAGTTCGAGGCTTGAGCTCACAATTCCAGGTTGGAATCACAATTGCAGTTCAAGGCTTGAGGTCACAATTTCAGTCTGAGCTCACAATTCCAGTTAGGAATCACAATTGCAGTTCAAGGCTTGAGGTCACAATTGCAGTCTGAGCTCACAATTCGAGGTTGGAATCACAATTGCAGTTCAAGGCTTGAGCTCACAATGCCAGTTAGGAATCACAATTGCAGTTCGAGGCTTGAGGTCACAATACCAGTCTGAGCTCAAAATTCCACTTAGGAATCACAATTGTAGTTCAAGGCTTGAGGTCACAATTCCAGTTAGGAATCACAATTCCTGGTTGGAATCACAATTGCAGTTCATGGCTTGAGGTCACAATTCCAGATAGGAATCACAATTCCAGGTTGGAATCACAATTGCAGTTCGAGGCTTCAGGTCACAATTCCAGTTAGGAATCACAATTGCAGTTCAAGGCTTGAGGTCACAATTCCAGTTTGGAATCTCAATTGCAGTTGAATGCTTGAGCTCACAATTCCAGTTAGGAATCACAATTGCAGTTCCAGGCTTGAGCTCACAATTCCAGTTTGGAATCACAATTGTAGTTCAAGGCTTGAGGTCAGAAATCCAGTTAGGAATCACAATTGCAGTTCGAGGCTTGAGGTCACAATTCCACTCTGAGCTCACAATTCCACTTAGGAATCACAATTGCAGTTCGAGGCTTGAGGTCACAATTCCAGTTAGGAATCACAATTGCAGTTCAAGGCTTGAGGTCACAATTGCAGTCTGAGCTCACAATGCCAGTTAGGAATCACAATTGCAGTTCAAGGCTTGAGGTCACAATTGCAGTCTGAGCTCACAATGCCAGTTAGGAATCACAATTGCAGTTCAAGGCTTGAGGTCACAATTGCAGTCTGAGCACACATTTCCAGTTAGGAATCACAATTGCAGTTCGAGGCTTGAGGTCACAATTCCCGTTAGGAATCACAATTACAGGTTGGAATCACAATTGCAGTTCGAGGCTTGAGGTCACAATTCCACTCTGAGCTCACAATTCCAGTTAGGAATCACAATTCCGGTTGGAATCACAATTGCAGTTCAAGGCTTGAGGTCACAATTCCAGATAGGAATCACAATTCCAGGTTGGAATCACAATTGCAGTTCAAGGCTTGAGGTCACAATTCCAGTTAGGAATCTCAATTGCAGTTGAATGCTTGAGCTCACAATTCCAGTTAGGAATCACAATTGCAGTTCGAGGCTTGAGCTCACAATTCCAGTTTGGAATCACAATTGCAGTTCGAGGCTTGAGCTCACAATTCCAGTTTGGAATCACAATTGTAGTTCAAGGCTTGAGGTCACAAATCCAGGTTGGAATCACAATTCCAGTTCGAGGCTTGAGGTCACAATTCCACTCTGAGCTCACAATTCCACTTAGGAATCACAATTGCAGTTCGAGGCTTCAGGTCACAATTCCAGTTAGGAATCTCAATTGCAGTTGAATGCTTGAGCTCACAATTCCAGTTAGGAATCACAATTGCAGTTCGAGGCTTGAGCTCACAATTCCAGTTTGGAATCACAATTGTAGTTCAATGCTTAGGGTCACAAATCCAGTTAGGAATCACAATTGCAGTTCAAGGCTTGAGGTCACAATTGCAGTCTGAGCTCACAATGCCAGTTAGGAATCACAATTGCAGTTCAAGGCTTGAGCTCACAATTCCAGTTAGGAATCAGAATTGCAGTTCAAGGCTTGAGCTCACAATTCCCGTTAGGAATCACAATTGCAGTTCAAGGCTTGAGGTCAAAATTCCAGTTTGGAATCACAATTGCAGTGCGAGGCTTGAGCTCACAATTCCAGTTAAGAATCACAATTCCAGGTTGGAATCACAATTGCAGTTCGAGGCTTCAGGTCACAATTCCAGTTAGGAATCACAATTGCAGTTCAAGGCTTGAGGTCACAATTCCAGTTAGGAATCACAATTACAGTTCAAGGCTTGATGTCACAATTCCAGTTTGGAATCACAATTGCAGTGCGAGGCTTGAGCTCACAATTCCAGCTAGGAATCACAGTTCCAGGTTGGAATCACAATTGCAGTTCGAGGCTTGAGCTCACAATTCCAGTTAAGAATCACAATTCCAGGTTGGAATCACAATTGCAGTTCGAGGCTTCAGGTCACAATTCCAGTTAGGAATCACAATTGCAGTTCAAGGCTTGAGGTCACAATTCCAGTTAGGAATCACAATTGCAGTTCAAGGCTTGAGGTCACAATTCCAGTTAGGAATCACAATTGCACTTCGAGGCTTGAGGTCACAATTCCAGTCTGAGCTCACATTTCCAGGTTGGAATCACAATTGTAGTTCAAGGCTTAAGCTCACAATTCCAGTTAGGAATCACAATTGCAGTTCGAGGCTTGAGGTCACAATTGCAGTCTGAGCTCACAATGCCAGTTTGGAATCACAATTGCAGTTCAAGGCTTGAGGTCACAATTGCAGTCTGAGCTCACAATGCCAGTTTGGAATCACAATTGCACTTCAAGGCTTGAGGTCACAATTGCAGTCTGAGCTCACAATTCCAGGTTGGAATCACAATGGCAGTTCAAGGCTTCAGCTCACAATTCCAATTTGGAATCACAATTGCAGTTCGATCCTGGAGTTCACAATTCCAGTTAGTAATCACAATTGCAGTTCGAGGCTTGAGGTCACAATTCCACTCTGAGCTCACAATTCCAGTTAGGAATCACAATTCCAGGTTGGAATCACAATTGCAGGTCATGGCTTGAGGCCACAATTCCAGATAGGAATCACAATTCCAGGTTGGAATCACAATTGCAGTTCGAGGCTTGAGCTCACAATTCCAGTTAGGAATCACAATTGCAGTTCAAGGCTTGAGCTCACAATTCCAGTGAGGAATCACAATTGCAGTTCGAGGCTTGAGCTCACAATTCCAGTTTGGAATCACAATTGTAGTTCAAGGCTTGAGGTCACAAATCCAGTTAGGAATCACAATTGCAGTTCGAGGCTTGAGCTCACAATTCCACTCTGAGCTCACAATTCCACTTAGGAATCACAATTACAGTTCGAGGCTTGAGGTCACAATTCCAGTTAGGAATCACAATTGCAGTTCAAGGCTTGAGGTCACAATTGCAGTCTGAGCTCACAATTCCAGGTTGGACTCACAATTGCAGTTCAAGGCTTGAGCTCACAATTCCAGTTAGGAATCACAATTGCAGTTCGAGGCTTGAGGTCACAATTCCCGTTAGGAATCACAATTGCAGTTCAAGGCTTGTGCTTACAATTCCAGTTAGGAATCACAATTGCAGTTCGAGGCTTGAGGTCACAATTCCAGGTTGGAATCACAATTGCAGTTCGAGGCTTGAGGTCACAATTGCAGTCTGAGCTCACAATTCCAGGTTGGAATCACAATTGCAGTTCAAGGCTTGAGGTCACAATTCCAGTTAGGAATCACAATTGCAGTTCGAGGCTTGAGGTCACAATTCCAGTTAGGAAACACAATTCCTAGTTGGAATCACAATTGCAGTTCGAGGCTTGAGGTCACAATTCCAGTTAGGAATCTCAATTGCAGTTCAAGGCTTGAGGTCACAATTCCAGTTAGGAATCACAATTGCAGTTCGAGGCTTGAGGTCAGAAATCCAGTTAGGAATCACAATTGCAGTTCGAGGCTTGAGGTCACAATTCCCGTTAGGAATCACAATTCCAGGCTGGAATCACAATTGCAGTTCGAGGCTTGAGGTCACAATTGCAGTCTGAGCTCACAATTCGAGGTTGGAATCACAATTGCAGTTCAAGGCTTGAGCTCACAATGCCAGTTAGGAATCACAATTGCAGTTCGAGGCTTGAGGTCACAATTCCAGTCTGAGCTCAAAATTCCACTTAGGAATCACAATTGTAGTTCAAGGCTTGAGGTCACAATTCCAGTTAGGAATTACAATTCCAGTTCGAGGCGTGAGGTCACAATTGCAGTCTGAGCTCACAATGCCAGTTTGGAATCACAATTGCACTTCAAGGCTTGAGGTCACAATTGCAGTCTGAGCTCACAATTCCAGGTTGGAATCACAATGGCAGTTCAAGGCTTGAGCTCACAATTCCAATTTGGAATCACAATTGCAGTTCGATCCTGGAGTTCACAATTCCAGTTAGGAATCACAATAGCAGTTCGAGGCTTGAGGTCACAATTCCACTCTGAGCTCACAATTCCAGTTAGGAATCACAATTCCAGGTTGGAATCACAATTGCAGTTCATGGCTTGAGGTCACAATTCCAGATAGGAATCACAATTCCAGGTTGGAATCACAATTGCAGTTCGAGGCTTCAGGTCACAATTCCAGTTAGGAATCACAATTGCAGTTCAAGGCTTGAGGTCACAATTCCAGTTAGGAATCTCAATTGCAGTTGAATGCTTGAGCTCACAATTCCAGTTAGCAATCACAATTGCAGTTCCAGGCTTGAGCTCACAATTCCAGTTGGAATCACAATTGTAGTTCAAGGCTTGAGGTCAGAAATCCAGTTAGGAATCACAATTGCAGTTCGAGGCTTGAGGTCACAATTCCAGTTAGGAATCACAATTGCAGTTCAAGGCTTGAGGTCACAATTGCAGTCTGAGCTCACAATGCCAGTTAGGAATCACAATTGCAGTTCAAGGCTTGAGGTCACAATTGCAGTCTGAGCACACATTTCCAGTTAGGAATCACAATTGCAGTTCGAGGCTTGAGGTCACAATTCCAGTTAGGAATCACAATTGCAGTTCGAGGCTTGAGGAGGTCACAATTCCCGTTAGGAATCACAATTCCAGGTTGGAATCACAATTGCAGTTCGAGGCTTGAGCTCACAGTTCCAGTTAGGAATCACAATTGCAGTTCAAGGCTTGAGGTCACAATTGCAGTCTGAGCTCACAATGCCAGTTTGGAATCACAATTGCAGTTCAAGGCTTGAGGTCACAATTGCAGTCTGAGCTCACAATGCCAGTTTGGAATCACAATTGCACTTCAAGGCTTGAGGTCACAATTGCAGTCTGAGCTCACAATTCCAGGTTGGAATCACAATGGCAGTTCAAGGCTTGAGGTCACAATTCCAATTTGGAATCACAATTGCAGTTCGAGGCTTGAGGTCACAATTCCACTCTGAGCTCACAATTCCAGTTAGGAATCACAATTCCGGTTGGAATCACAATTGCAGTTCAAGGCTTGAGGTCACAATTCCAGATAGGAATCACAATTCCAGGTTGGAATCACAATTGCAGTTCAAGGCTTGAGGTCACAATTCCAGTTAGGAATCTCAATTGCAGTTGAATGCTTGAGCTCACAATTCCAGTTAGGAATCACAATTGCAGTTCGAGGCTTGAGCTCACAATTCCAGTTTGGAATCACAATTGTAGTTCAAGGCTTGAGGTCACAAATCCAGGTTGGAATCACAATTCCAGTTCGAGGCTTGAGGTCACAATTCCACTCTGAGCTCACAATTCCACTTAGGAATCACAATTGCAGTTCGAGGCTTCAGGTCACAATTCCAGTTAGGAATCACAATTGCAGTTCAAGGCTTGAGGTCACAATTCCAGTTAGGAATCTCAATTGCAGTTGAATGCTTGAGCTCACAATTCCAGTTAGGAATCACAATTGCAGTTCGAGGCTTGAGCTCACAATTCCAGTTTGGAATCACAATTGTAGTTCAAGGCTTAGGGTCACAAATCCAGTTAGGAATCACAATTGCAGTTCAAGGCTTGAGGTCACAATTGCAGTCTGAGCTCACAATGCCAGTTAGGAATCACAATTGCAGTTCAAGGCTTGAGCTCACAATTCCAGTTAGGAATCACAATTGCAGTTCGAGGCTTGAGCTCACAATTCCCGTTAGGAATCACAATTGCAGTTCAAGGCTTGAGGTCACAATTCCAGTTTGGAATCACAATTGCAGTGCGAGGCTTGAGCTCACAATTCCAGTTAAGAATCACAATTCCAGGTTGGAATCACAATTGCAGTTCGAGGCTTCAGGTCACAATTCCAGTTAGGAATCACAATTGCAGTTCAAGGCTTGAGGTCACAATTCCAGTTAGGAATCACAATTACAGTTCAAGGCTTGATGTCACAATTCCAGTTTGGAATCACAATTGCAGTGCGAGGCTTGAGCTCACAATTCCAGCTAGGAATCACAGTTCCAGGTTGGAATCACAATTGCAGTTCGAGGCTTGAGCTCACAATTCCAATTAAGAATCACAATTCCAGGTTGGAATCACAATTGCAGTTCGAGGCTTCAGGTCACAATTCCAGTTAGGAATCACAATTGCAGTTCGAGGCTTGAGCTCACAATTCCAGGTTGGAATCACAATTGCAGTTCAAGGCTTGAGGTCACAATTCCAGTTAGGAATCACAATTGCAGTTCGAGGCTTGAGGTCACAATTCCAGTCTGAGCTCACAATGCCAGTTACGAATCACAATTGCAGTTCAAGGCTTGAGGTCACTATTGCAGTCTGAGCTCACAATGGCAGTTTGGAATCACAATTGCAGTTCAAGGCTTGAGGTCACAATGCCAGTTAGGAATCACAATTGCAGTTCAAGGCTTGATGTTACAATGCCAGTTAGGAATCACAATTTCAGTTCAAGGCTTGAGGTCACAATTGCAGTCTGAGCTCACAATGCCAGTTAGGAATCACAATTGCAGTTCAAGGCTTGAGGTCACAATTCCAGTTAGGAATCAGAATTGCAGTTCACCGCTTGAGGCCCAATGCCAGTTTGGAATCAAAATTGCAGTTCAAGGCATGAGGTCCCAATGCCAGTTAGGAATTACAATTTCAGTTCAAGGCTTGAGCTCACAATGCCAGTTAGGAATCACAATTGCAGTTCAAGGCTTGAGGTCCCAATGCCAGTTAGGAATTACAATTTCAGTTCAAGGCTTGAGCTCACAATGCCAGTTAGGAATCACAATTGCAGTTCAAGGCTTGAGGTCCCAATTGCAGTCTGAGCTCACAATGCCAGTTAGGAATCACAATTGCAGTTCAAGGCTTGAGGTCCCAATTGCAGTCTGAGCTCACAATGCCAGTTACGAATCACAATTGCAGTTCAAGGCTTGAGGTCACAATGCCAGTTAGGAATCAGAATTGCAGTTCACCGCTTGAGGCCCAATGCCAGTTTGGAATCAAAATTGCAGTTCAAGGCATGAGGTCCCAATGCCAGTTAGGAATTACAATTTCAGTTCAAGGCTTGAGCTCACAATGCCAGTTAGGAATCACAATTTCAGTTCAAGGCTTGATGTCACAATGCCAGTTAGGAATCACAATTGCAGTTCAAGGCTTGAGGTCACAATTGCAGTCTGAGCTCACAATGCCAGTTAGGAATCACAATTGCAGTTCAAGGCTTGAGGTCACAATGCCAGTGAGGAATCACAATTGCAGTTCAAGGCTTGAGGTCACAATGCCAGTTAGGAATCACAATTGCAGTTCAAGGCTTGAGCTCACAATTGCAGTCTGAGCTCACAATGCCAGTTAGGAATCACAATTGCAGTTCAAGGCTTGAGGTCACAATTGCAGTCTGAGCTCACAATGCCAGTTAGGAATCACAATTGCAGTTCAAGGCTTGATGTCACAATGCCAGTTTGGAATCTCAATTGCAGTTCAAGGCTTGAGGTCACAATTGCAGTCTGAGCTCACAATGCCAGTTTGGAATCACAATTGCAGTTCAAGGCTTGAGGTCACAATTGCAGTCTGAGCTCACAATGCCAGTTAGGAATCACAATTGCAGTTCAAGGCTTGAGGTCACAATTGCAGTCTGAGCTCACAATGCCAGTTAGGAATCACAATTGCAGTTCAAGGCTTGAGGTCACAATTCCAGTGAGGAATCACAATTGCAGTTCAAGGCTTGAGGTCACAATGCCAGTTAGGAATCACAATTGCAGTTCAAGGCTTGAGGTCACAATTCCAGTGAGGAATCACAATTGCAGTTCAAGGCTTGAGGTCACAATGCCAGTTAGGAATCACAATTGCAGTTCAAGGCTTGAGGTCACAATTGCAGTCTGAGCTCGCAATGCCAGTTAGGAATCACAATTGCAGTTCAAGGCTTGAGGTCACAATTGCAGTCTGAACTCACAATGGCAGTTTGGAATCACAATTGCAGTTCAAGGCTTGAGGTCACAATTGCAGTCTGAGCTCACAATGCCAGTTAGGAATCACAATTGCAGTTCAAGGCTTGAGGTCACAATGCCAGTTAGGAATCACAATTTCAGTTCAAGGCTTGAGGTCACAATTGCAGTCTGAGCTCACAATGCCAGTTAGGAATCAGAATTGCAGTTCAAGGCTTGAGGTCCCAATGCCAGTTTGGAATCAAAATTGCAGTTCAAGGCTTGAGGTCACAATGCCAGTTAGGAATTACAATTTCAGTTCAAGGCTTGAGCTCACAATGCCAGTTAGGAATCACAATTGCAGTTCAAGGCTTGAGGTCCCAATGCCAGTTAGGAATTACAATTTCAGTACAAGGCTTGAGCTCACAATGCCAGTTAGGAATCAGAATTGCAGTTCAAGGCTTGAGGTCCCAATTGCAGTCTGAGCTCACAATGCCAGTTTGGAATCACAATTGCAGTTCAAGGCTTGAGGTCACAATTGCAGTCTGAGCTCACAATGCCAGTTTGGAATCACAATTGCAGTTCAAGGCTTGAGGTCACAATTGCAGTCTGAGCTCACAATGCCAGTTTGGAATCACAATTGCACTTCAAGGCTTGAGGTCACAATTGCAGTCTGAGCTCACAATTCCAGGTTGGAATCACAATGGCAGTTCAAGGCTTGAGCTCACAATTCCAATTTGGAATCACAATTGTAGTTCGATCCTGGAGTTCACAATTCCAGTTAGGAATCACAATTGCAGTTCGAGGCTTGAGGTCACAATTCCACTCTGAGCTCACAATTCCAGTTAGGAATCACAATTCCAGGTTGGAATCACAATTGCAGGTCATGGCTTGAGGTCACAATTCCAGATAGGAATCACAATTCCAGGTTGGAATCACAATTGCAGTTCGAGGCTTCAGGTCACAATTCCAGTTAGGAATCACAATTGCAGTTCAAGGCTTGAGGTCACAATTCCCGTTAGGAATCACAATTGCAGTTCGAGGCTTGAGCTCACAATTCCAGTTTGGAATCACAATTGCAGTTCGAGGCTTAAGGTCACAATTCCACTCTGAGCTCACAATTCCACTTAGGAATCACAATTGCAGTTCGAGGCTTGAGCTCACAATTCCAGGTTGGACTCACAATTGCAGTTCGAGGCTTGAGGTCACAATTCCCGTTAGGAATCACAATTGCAGTTCAAGGCTTGTGCTTACAATTCCAGTTAGGAATCACAATTGCAGTTCGAGGCTTGAGGTCACAATTCCAATTAGGAATCACAATTCCAGGTTGGAATCACAATTGCAGTTCAAGGCTTGAGGTCACAATTCCAGTTAGGAATCACAATTCCAGGTTGGAATCACAATTGCAGTTCAAGGCTTGAGCTCACAATGCCAGTTAGGAATCACAATTGCAGTTCGAGGCTTGAGGTCACAATTCCAGTTAGGAATCACAATTGCAGTTCGAGGCTTGAGGTCACAATTCCAGTCTGAGCTCACATTTCCAGGTTGGAATCACAATTGTAGTTCAAGGCTTGAGGTCACAATTCCAGTTAGGAATCACAATTCCAGTTCGAGGCTTGAGGTCACAATTCCACTCTGAGCTCACAATTCCACTTAGGAATCACAATTGCAGTTCAAGGCTTGAGGTCACAATACCAGTTTGGAATCACAATTCCAGTTCAAGGCTTCAGGCACAATTGCAGTCTGAGCTCACAATGCCAGTTTGGAATCACAATTGCAGTTCAAGGCTTGAGGTCACAATTGTAGTCTGAGCTCACAATTCCAGGTTGGAATCACAATTGCAGTTCAAGGCTTGAGGTCACAATTCCAGTTAGGAAACACAATTCCTAGTTGGAATCACAATTGCAGTTCGAGGCTTGAGGTCACAATTCCAGTTAGGAATCACAATTGCAGTTCAAGGCTTGAGGTCACAATTCCAGTTAGGAATCACAATTGCAGTTCGAGGCTTGAGGTCACAATTCCAGTTAGGAATCACAATTGCAGTTCGAGGCTTGAGGTCACAATTCCCGTTAGGAATCACAATTCCAGGTTGGAATCACAATTGCAGTTCGAGGCTTGAGCTCACAGTTCCAGTTAGGAATCACAATCGCAGTTCGAGGCTTGAGCTCACAATTCCAGGTTGGAATCACAATTGCAGTTCAAGGCTTGAGGTCACAATTTCAGTCTGAGCTCACAATTCCAGTTAGGAATCACAATTGCAGTTCAAGGCTTGAGGTCACAATTGCAGTCTGAGCTCACAATTCGAGGTTGGAATCACAATTGCAGTTCAAGGCTTGAGCTCACAATGCCAGTTAGGAATCACAATTGCAGTTCGAGGCTTGAGGTCACAATACCAGTCTGAGCTCAAAATTCCACTTAGGAATCACAATTGTAGTTCAAGGCTTGAGGTCACAATTCCAGTTAGGAATCACAATTCCTGGTTGGAATCACAATTGCAGTTCATGGCTTGAGGTCACAATTCCAGATAGGAATCACAATTCCAGGTTGGAATCACAATTGCAGTTCAAGGCTTCAGGTCACAATTCCAGTTAGGAATCACAATTGCAGTTCAAGGCTTGAGGTCACAATTCCAGTTTGGAATCTCAATTGCAGTTGAATGCTTGAGCTCACAATTCCAGTTAGGAATCACAATTGCAGTTCCAGGCTTGAGCTCACAATTCCAGTTTGGAATCACAATTGTAGTTCAAGGCTTGAGGTCAGAAATCCAGTTAGGAATCACAATTGCAGTTCGAGGCTTGAGGTCACAATTCCACTCTGAGCTCACAATTCCACTTAGGAATCACAATTGCAGTTCGAGGCTTGAGGTCACAATTCCAGTTAGGAATCACAATTGCAGTTCAAGGCTTGAGGTCACAATTGCAGTCTGAGCTCACAATGCCAGTTAGGAATCACAATTGCAGTTCAAGGCTTGAGGTCACAATTGCAGTCTGAGCTCACAATGCCAGTTAGGAATCACAATTGCAGTTCAAGGCTTGAGGTCACAATTGCAGTCTGAGCACACATTTCCAGTTAGGAATCACAATTGCAGTTCGAGGCTTGAGGTCACAATTCCCGTTAGGAATCACAATTCCAGGTTGGAATCACAATTGCAGTTCGAGGCTTGAGCTCACAGTTCCAGTTAGGAATCACAATTGCAGTTCAAGGCTTGAGGTCACAATTGCAGTCTGAACTCACAATGCCAGTTTGGAATCACAATTGCAGTTCAAGGCTAGAGGTCACAATTGCAGTCTGAGCTCACAATGCCAGTTTGGAATCACAATTGCACTTCAAGGCTTGAGGTCACAATTCCACTCTGAGCTCACAATTCCAGTTAGGAATCACAATTCCGGTTGGAATCACAATTGCAGTTCAAGGCTTGAGGTCACAATTCCAGATAGGAATCACAATTCCAGGTTGGAATCACAATTGCAGTTCAAGGCTTGAGGTCACAATTCCAGTTAGGAATCTCAATTGCAGTTCAAGGCTTGAGCTCACAATTCCAGTTAGGAATCACAATTGCAGTTCGAGGCTTGAGCTCACAATTCCAGTTTGGAATCACAATTGCAGTTCGAGGCTTGAGCTCACAATTCCAGTTTGGAATCACAATTGTAGTTCAAGGCTTGAGGTCACAAATCCAGGTTGGAATCACAATTCCAGTTCGAGGCTTGAGGTCACAATTCCACTCTGAGCTCACAATTCCACTTAGGAATCACAATTGCAGTTCGAGGCTTCAGGTCACAATTCCAGTTAGGAATCACAATTGCAGTTCAAGGCTTGAGGTCACAATTCCAGTTAGGAATCTCAATTGCAGTTGAATGCTTGAGCTCACAATTCCAGTTAGGAATCACAATTGCAGTTCGAGGCTTGAGCTCACAATTCCAGTTTGGAATCACAATTGTAGTTCAAGGCTTAGGGTCACAAATCCAGTTAGGAATCACTATTGCAGTTCGAGGCTTGAGGTCAAAATGCCAGTTAGGAATAACAATTGCAGTTCAAGGCTTGAGGTCACAATTGCAGTCTGAGCTCACAATGCCAGTTAGGAATCACAATTGCAGTTCAAGGCTTGAGCTCACAATTCCAGTTAGGAATCAGAATTGCAGTTCAAGGCTTGAGGTCACAATTCCAGTTTGGAATCACAATTGCAGTGCGAGGCTTGAGCTCACAATTCCAGTTAAGAATCACAATTCCAGGTTGGAATCACAATTGCAGTTCAAGGCTTCAGGTCACAATTCCAGTGAGGAATCACAATTGCAGTTCAAGGCTTGAGGTCACAATGCCAGTTAGGAATCACAATTGCAGTTCAAGGCTTGAGGTCACAATTGCAGTCTGAGCTCACAATGCCAGTTAGGAATCACAATTGCAGTTCAAGGCTTGATGTCACAATGCCAGTGAGGAATCACAATTGCAGTTCAAGGCTTGAGGTCACAATGCCAGTTAGGAATCACAATTGCAGTTCAAGGCTTGAGCTCACAATGCCAGTTAGGAATCACAATTGCAGTTCAAGGCTTGAGGTCACAATTGCAGTCTGAGCTCACAATGCCAGTTAGGAATCACAATTGCAGTTCAAGGCTTGAGGTCACTATTGCAGTCTGAGCTCACAATGGCAGTTTGGAATCACAATTGCAGTTCAAGGCTTGAGGTCACAATGCCAGTTAGGAATCACAATTGCAGTTCAAGGCTTGATGTTACAATGCCAGTTAGGAATCACAATTTCAGTTCAAGGCTTGAGGTCACAATTGCAGTCTGAGCTCACAATGCCAGTTAGGAATCACAATTGCAGTTCAAGGCTTGAGGTCACAATTCCAGTTAGGAATCAGAATTGCAGTTCAAGGCTTGAGGCCCAATGCCAGTTTGGAATCAAAATTGCAGTTCAAGGCTTGAGGTCCCAATGCCAGTTAGGAATTACAATTTCAGTTCAAGGCTTGAGCTCACAATGCCAGTTAGGAATCACAATTGCAGTTCAAGGCTTGAGGTCCCAATGCCAGTTAGGAATTACAATTTCAGTTCAAGGCTTGAGCTCACAATGCCAGTTAGGAATCACAATTGCAGTTCAAGGCTTGAGGTCCCAATTGCAGTCTGAGCTCACAATGCCAGTTAGGAATCACAATTGCAGTTCAAGGCTTGAGGTCCCAATTGCAGTCTGAGCTCACAATGCCAGTTACGAATCACAATTGCAGTTCAAGGCTTGAGGTCACAATGCCAGTTTGGAATCACAATTTCAGTTCAAGGCTTGATGTCACAATGCCAGTTAGGAATCACAATTGCAGTTCAAGGCTTGAGGTCACAATTGCAGTCTGAGCTCACAATGCCAGTTAGGAATCACAATTGCAGTTCAAGGCTTGAGGTCACAATGCCAGTGAGGAATCACAATTGCAGTTCAAGGCTTGAGGTCACAATGCCAGTTAGGAATCACAATTGCAGTTCAAGGCTTGAGGTCCCAATGCCAGTTAGGAATTACAATTTCAGTTCAAGGCTTGAGCTCACAATGCCAGTTAGGAATCACAATTGCAGTTCAAGGCTTGAGGTCCCAATTGCAGTCTGAGCTCACAATGCCAGTTAGGAATCACAATTGCAGTTCAAGGCTTGAGGTCCCAATTGCAGTCTGAGCTCACAATGCCAGTTACGAATCACAATTGCAGTTCAAGGCTTGAGGTCACAATGCCAGTTTGGAATCACAATTTCAGTTCAAGGCTTGATGTCACAATGCCAGTTAGGAATCACAATTGCAGTTCAAGGCTTGAGGTCACAATTGCAGTCTGAGCTCACAATGCCAGTTAGGAATCACAATTGCAGTTCAAGGCTTGAGGTCACAATGCCAGTGAGGAATCACAATTGCAGTTCAAGGCTTGAGGTCACAATGCCAGTTAGGAATCACAATTGCAGTTCAAGGCTTGAGCTCACAATTGCAGTCTGAGCTCACAATGCCAGTTAGGAATCACAATTGCAGTTCAAGGCTTGAGGTCACAATGCCAGTTAGGAATTACAATTTCAGTTCAAGGCTTGAGCTCACAATGCCAGTTAGGAATCACAATTGCAGTTCAAGGCTTGAGGTCCCAATTGCAGTCTGAGCTCACAATGCCAGTTACGAATCACAATTGCAGTTCAAGGCTTGAGGTCACAATGCCAGTGAGGAATCACAATTGCAGTTCAAGGCTTGAGGTCACAATGCCAGTTAGGAATCACAATTGCAGTTCAAGGCTTGAGCTCACAATTGCAGTCTGAGCTCACAATGCCAGTTAGGAATCACAATTGCAGTTCAAGGCTTGAGGTCACAATTGCAGTCTGAGCTCACAATGCCAGTTAGGAATCACAATTGCAGTTCAAGGCTTGATGTCACAATGCCAGTTTGGAATCACAATTGCAGTTCAAGGCTTGAGGTCACAATTGCAGTCTGAGCTCACAATGCCAGTTTGGAATCACAATTGCAGTTCAAGGCTTGAGGTCACAATTGCAGTCTGAGCTCACAATGCCAGTTAGGAATCACAATTGCAGTTCAAGGCTTGAGGTCACAATTGCAGTCTGAGCTCACAATGCCAGTTAGGAATCACAATTGCAGTTCAAGGCTTGAGGTCACAATTCCAGTGAGGAATCACAATTGCAGTTCAAGGCTTGAGGTCACAATGCCAGTTAGGAATCACAATTGCAGTTCAAGGCTTGAGGTCACAATTCCAGTGAGGAATCACAATTGCAGTTCAAGGCTTGAGGTCACAATGCCAGTTAGGAATCACAATTGCAGTTCAAGGCTTGAGGTCCCAATTGCAGTCTGAGCTGCAATGCCAGTTAGGAATCACAATTGCAGTTCAAGGCTTGAGCTCACAATTGCAGTCTGAGCTCACAATGGCAGTTTGGAATCACAATTGCAGTTCAAGGCTTGAGGTCACAATTGCAGTCTGAGCTCACAATGCCAGTTAGGAATCACAATTGCAGTTCAAGGCTTGAGGTCACAATGCCAGTTAGGAATCACAATTTCAGTTCAAGGCTTGAGGTCACAATTGCAGTCTGAGCTCACAATGCCAGTTAGGAATCAGAATTGCAGTTCAAGGCTTGAGGTCCCAATGCCAGTTTGGAATCAAAATTGCAGTTCAAGGCTTGAGGTCACAATGCCAGTTAGGAATTACAATTTCAGTTCAAGGCTTGAGCTCACAATGCCAGTTAGGAATCACAATTGCAGTTCAAGGCTTGAGGTCCCAATGCCAGTTAGGAATTACAATTTCAGTTCAAGGCTTGAGCTCACAATGCCAGTTAGGAATCAGAATTGCAGTTCAAGGCTTGAGGTCCCAATTGCAGTCTGAGCTCACAATGCCAGTTAGGAATCACAATTGCAGTTCAAGGCTTGAGGTCCCAATTGCAGTCTGAGCTCACAATGGCAGTTTGGAATCACAATTGCACTTCAAGGCTTGAGGTCACAATTGCAGTCTGAGCTCACAATTCCAGGTTGGAATCACAATGGCAGTTCAAGGCTTGAGCTCACAATTCCAATTTGGAATCACAATTGTAGTTCGATCCTGGAGTTCACAATTCCAGTTAGGAATCACAATTGCAGTTCGAGGCTTGAGGTCACAATTCCACTCTGAGCTCACAATTCCAGTTAGGAATCACAATTCCAGGTTGGAATCACAATTGCAGGTCATGGCTTGAGGTCACAATTCCAGATAGGAATCACAATTCCAGGTTGGAATCACAAATGCAGTTCGAGGCTTCAGGTCACAATTCCAGTTAGGAATCACAATTGCAGTTCGAGGCTTGAGCTCACAATTCCAGTTAGGAATCACAATTGCAGTTCGAGGCTTGAGCTCACAATTCCAGTTTGGAATCACAATTGCAGTTCGAGGCTTAAGGTCACAATTCCACTCTGAGCTCACAATTCCACTTAGGAATCACAATTGCAGTTCGAGGCTTGAGCTCACAATTCCAGGTTGGACTCACAATTGCAGTTCAAGGCTTGAGGTCACAATTCCAGTTAGGAATCACAATTGCAGTTCGAGGCTTGAGGTCACAATTCCCGTTAGGAATCACAATTGCAGTTCAAGGCTTGTGCTTACAATTCCAGTTAGGAATCACAATTGCAGTTCGAGGCTTGAGGTCACAATTCCAGTTAGGAATCACAATTCCAGGTTGGAATCACAATTGCAGTTCAAGGCTTGAGGTCACAATTCCAGTTAGGAATCACAATTCCAGGTTGGAATCACAATTGCAGTTCAAGGCTTGAGCTCACAATGCCAGTTAGGAATCACAATTGCAGTTCGAGGCTTGAGGTCACAATTCCAGTTAGGAATCACAATTGCAGTTCGAGGCTTGAGGTCACAATTCCAGTCTGAGCTCACATTTCCAGGTTGGAATCACAATTGTAGTTCAAGGCTTGAGGTCACAATTCCAGTTAGGAATCACAATTGCAGTTCGAGGCTTGAGGTCACAATTCCCGTTAGGAATCACAATTCCAGGTTGGAATCACAATTGCAGTTCGAGGCTTGAGCTCACAGTTCCAGTTAGGAATCACAATCGCAGTTCGAGGCTTGAGCTCACAATTCCAGGTTGGAATCACAATTGCAGTTCAAGGCTTGAGGTCACAATTTCAGTCTGAGCTCACAATTCCAGTTAGGAATCACAATTGCAGTTCAAGGCTTGAGGTCACAATTGCAGTCTGAGCTCACAATTCGAGGTTGGAATCACAATTGCAGTTCAAGGCTTGAGCTCACAATGCCAGTTAGGAATCACAATTGCAGTTCGAGGCTTGAGGTCACAATTCCAGTCTGAGCTCAAAATTCCACTTAGGAATCACAATTGTAGTTCAAGGCTTGAGGTCACAATTCCAGTTAGGAATCACAATTCCTGGTTGGAATCACAATTGCAGTTCATGGCTTGAGGTCACAATTCCAGATAGGAATCACAATTCCAGGTTGGAATCACAATTGCAGTTCGAGGCTTCAGGTCACAATTCCAGTTAGGAATCACAATTGCAGTTCAAGGCTTGAGGTCACAATTCCAGTTTGGAATCTCAATTGCAGTTGAATGCTTGAGCTCACAATTCCAGTTAGGAATCACAATTGCAGTTCCAGGCTTGAGCTCACAATTCCAGTTTGGAATCACAATTGTAGTTCAAGGCTTGAGGTCAGAAATCCAGTTAGGAATCACAATTGCAGTTCGAGGCTTGAGGTCACAATTCCACTCTGAGCTCACAATTCCACTTAGGAATCACAATTGCAGTTCAAGGCTTGAGGTCACAATTCCAGTTAGGAATCACAATTGCAGTTCAAGGCTTGAGGTCACAATTGCAGTCTGAGCTCACAATGCCAGTTAGGAATCACAATTGCAGTTCAAGGCTTGAGCTCACAATTCCAGTGAGGAATCACAATTGCAGTTCGAGGCTTGAGCTCACAATTCCAGTTTGGAATCACAATTGTAGTTCAAGGCTTGAGGTCACAAATCCAGTTAGGAATCACAATTGCAGTTCGAGGCTTGAGCTCACAATTCCACTCTGAGCTCACAATTCCACTTAGGAATCACAATTACAGTTCGAGGCTTGAGGTCACAATTCCAGTTAGGAATCACAATTGCAGTTCAAGGCTTGAGGTCAGAATTGCAGTCTGAGCTCACAATTCCAGGTCGAAATCACAATTGCAGTTCAAGGCTTGAGCTCACAATTCCAGTTAGGAATCACAATTGCAGTTCGAGGCTTGAGGTCACAATTCCAGTTAGGAATCACAATTGCAGTTCAAGGCTTGAGCTCACAATTCCAGTTAGGAATCACAATTGCAGTTCGAGGCTTGAGGTCACAATTCCCGTTAGGAATCACAATTGCAGTTCAAGGCTTGTGCTTACAATTCCAGTTAGGAATCACAATTGCAGTTCGAGGCTTGAGGTCACAATTCCAGGTTGGAATCACAATTGCAGTTCGAGGCTTGAGGTCACAATTGCAGTCTGAGCTCACAATTCCAGGTTGGAATCACAATTGCAGTTCAAGGCTTGAGGTCACAATTCCAGTTAGGAATCACAATTGCAGTTCGAGGCTTGAGGTCACAATTCCAGTTAGGAAACACAATTCCTAGTTGGAATCACAATTGCAGTTCGAGGCTTGAGGTCACAATTCCAGTTAGGAATCTCAATTGCAGTTCAAGGCTTGAGGTCACAATTCCAGTTAGGAATCACAATTGCAGTTCGAGGCTTGAGGTCAGAAATCCAGTTAGGAATCACAATTGCAGTTCGAGGCTTCAGGTCACAATTCCCGTTAGGAATCACAATTCCAGGTTGGAATCACAATTGCAGTTCGAGGCTTGAGGTCACAATTGCAGTCTGAGCTCACAATTCGAGGTTGGAATCACAATTGCAGTTCAAGGCTTGAGCTCACAATGCCAGTTAGGAATCACAATTGCAGTTCGAGGCTTGAGGTCACAATTCCAGTCTGAGCTCAAAATTCCACTTAGGAATCACAATTGTAGTTCAAGGCTTGAGGTCACAATTCCAGTTAGGAATTACAATTCCAGTTCGAGGCGTGAGGTCACAATTGCAGTCTGAGCTCACAATGCCAGTTTGGAATCACAATTGCACTTCAAGGCTTGAGGTCACAATTGCAGTCTGAGCTCACAATTCCAGGTTGGAATCACAATGGCAGTTCAAGGCTTGAGCTCACAATTCCAATTTGGAATCACAATTGCAGTTCGATCCTGGAGTTCACAATTCCAGTTAGGAATCACAATAGCAGTTCGAGGCTTGAGGTCACAATTCCACTCTGAGCTCACAATTCCAGTTAGGAATCACAATTCCAGGTTGGAATCACAATTGCAGTTCATGGCTTGAGGTCACAATTCCAGATAGGAATCACAATTCCAGGTTGGAATCACAATTGCAGTTCGAGGCTTCAGGTCACAATTCCAGTTAGGAATCACAATTGCAGTTCAAGGCTTGAGGTCACAATTCCAGTTAGGAATCTCAATTGCAGTTGAATGCTTGAGCTCACAATTCCAGTTAGCAATCACAATTGCAGTTCCAGGCTTGAGCTCACAATTCCAGTTGGAATCACAATTGTAGTTCAAGGCTTGAGGTCAGAAATCCAGTTAGGAATCACAATTGCAGTTCGAGGCTTGAGGTCACAATTCCAGTTAGGAATCACAATTGCAGTTCAAGGCTTGAGGTCACAATTGCAGTCTGAGCTCACAATGCCAGTTAGGAATCACAATTGCAGTTCAAGGCTTGAGGTCACAATTGCAGTCTGAGCTCACAATGCCAGTTTGGAATCACAATTGCAGTTCAAGGCTTGAGGTCACAATTGCAGTCTGAGCACACATTTCCAGTTAGGAATCACAATTGCAGTTCGAGGCTTGAGGTCACAATTCCAGTTAGGAATCACAATTGCAGTTCGAGGCTTGAGGAGGTCACAATTCCCGTTAGGAATCACAATTCCAGGTTGGAATCACAATTGCAGTTCGAGGCTTGAGCTCACAGTTCCAGTTAGGAATCACAATTGCAGTTCAAGGCTTGAGGTCACAATTGCAGTCTGAGCTCACAATGCCAGTTTGGAATCACAATTGCAGTTCAAGGCTTGAGGTCACAATTGCAGTCTGAGCTCACAATGCCAGTTTGGAATCACAATTGCACTTCAAGGCTTGAGGTCACAATTGCAGTCTGAGCTCACAATTCCAGGTTGGAATCACAATGGCAGTTCAAGGCTTGAGGTCACAATTCCAATTTGGAATCACAATTGCAGTTCGAGGCTTGAGGTCACAATTCCACTCTGAGCTCACAATTCCAGTTAGGAATCACAATTCCGGTTGGAATCACAATTGCAGTTCAAGGCTTGAGGTCACAATTCCAGATAGGAATCACAATTCCAGGTTGGAATCACAATTGCAGTTCAAGGCTTGAGGTCACAATTCCAGTTAGGAATCTCAATTGCAGTTGAATGCTTGAGCTCACAATTCCAGTTAGGAATCACAATTGCAGTTCGAGGCTTGAGCTCACAATTCCAGTTTGGAATCACAATTGTAGTTCAAGGCTTGAGGTCACAAATCCAGGTTGGAATCACAATTCCAGTTCGAGGCTTGAGGTCACAATTCCACTCTGAGCTCACAATTCCACTTAGGAATCACAATTGCAGTTCGAGGCTTCAGGTCACAATTCCAGTTAGGAATCACAATTGCAGTTCAAGGCTTGAGGTCACAATTCCAGTTAGGAATCTCAATTGCAGTTGAATGCTTGAGCTCACAATTCCAGTTAGGAATCACAATTGCAGTTCGAGGCTTGAGCTCACAATTCCAGTTTGGAATCACAATTGTAGTTCAAGGCTTAGGGTCACAAATCCAGTTAGGAATCACTATTGCAGTTCGAGGCTTGAGGTCAAAATGCCAGTTAGGAATAACAATTGCAGTTCAAGGCTTGAGGTCACAATTGCAGTCTGAGCTCACAATGCCAGTTAGGAATCACAATTGCAGTTCAAGGCTTGAGCTCACAATTCCAGTTAGGAATCACAATTGCAGTTCGAGGCTTGAGCTCACAATTCCCGTTAGGAATCACAATTGCAGTTCAAGGCTTGAGGTCACAATTCCAGTTTGGAATCACAATTGCAGTGCGAGGCTTGAGCTCACAATTCCAGTTAAGAATCACAATTCCAGGTTGGAATCACAATTGCAGTTCGAGGCTTCAGGTCACAATTCCAGTTAGGAATCACAATTGCAGTTCAAGGCTTCAGGTCACAATTCCAGTTAGGAATCACAATTGCAGTTCAAGGCTTGAGGTCACAATTCCAGTTAGGAATCACAATTGCACTTCGAGGCTTGAGGTCACAATTCCAGTCTGAGCTCACATTTCCAGGTTGGAATCACAATTGTAGTTCAAGGCTTAAGCTCACAATTCCAGTTAGGAATCACAATTGCAGTTCGAGGCTTGAGGTCACAATTCCACTCTGAGCTCACAATTCCAGTTAGGAATCACAATTCCAGGTTGGAATCACAATTGCAGGTCATGGCTTGAGGTCACAATTCCAGATAGGAATCACAATTCCAGGTTGGAATCACAATTGCAGTTCGAGGCTTCAGGTCACAATTCCAGTTAGGAATCACAATTGCAGTTCGAGGCTTGAGCTCACAATTCCCGTTAGGAATCACAATTGCAGTTCGAGGCTTGAGCTCACAATTCCAGTTTGGAATCACAATTGCAGTTCGAGGCTTAAGGTCACAATTCCACTCTGAGCTCACAATTCCACTTAGGAATCACAATTGCAGTTCGAGGCTTGAGCTCACAATTCCAGGTTGGACTCACAATTGCAGTTCGAGGCTTGAGGTCACAATTCCCGTTAGGAATCACAATTGCAGTTCAAGGCTTGTGCTTACAATTCCAGTTAGGAATCACAATTGCAGTTCGAGGCTTGAGGTCACAATTCCAGTTAGGAATCACAATTCCAGGTTGGAATCACAATTGCAGTTCAAGGCTTGAGGTCACAATTCCAGTTAGGAATCACAATTCCAGGTTGGAATCACAATTGCAGTTCAAGGCTTGAGCTCACAATGCCAGTTAGGAATCACAATTGCAGTTCGAGGCTTGAGGTCACAATTCCAGTTAGGAATCACAATTGCAGTTCGAGGCTTGAGGTCACAATTCCAGTCTGAGCTCACATTTCCAGGTTGGAATCACAATTGTAGTTGAAGGCTTGAGGTCACAATTCCAGTTAGGAATCACAATTCCAGTTCGAGGCTTGAGGTCACAATTCCACTCTGAGCTCACAATTCCACTTAGGAATCACAATTGCAGTTCAAGGCTTGAGGTCACAATTGCAGTCTGAGCTCACAATACCAGTTTGGAATCACAATTCCAGTTCAAGGCTTCAGGCACAATTGCAGTCTGAGCTCACAATGCCAGTTTGGAATCACAATTGCAGTTCAAGGCTTGAGGTCACAATTGTAGTCTGAGCTCACAATTCCAGGTTGGAATCACAATTGCAGTTCAAGGCTTGAGGTCACAATTCCAGTTAGGAAGCACAATTCCTAGTTGGAATCACAATTGCAGTTCGAGGCTTGAGGTCACAATTCCAGTTAGGAATCACAATTGCAGTTCAAGGCTTGAGGTCACAATTCCAGTTAGGAATCACAATTGCAGTTCGAGGCTTGAGGTCACAATTCCAGTTAGGAATCACAATTGCAGTTCGAGGCTTGAGGTCACAATTCCCGTTAGGAATCACAATTCCAGGTTGGAATCACAATTGCAGTTCGAGGCTTGAGCTCACAGTTCCAGTTAGGAATCACAATCGCAGTTCGAGGCTTGAGCTCACAATTCCAGGTTGGAATCACAATTGCAGTTCAAGGCTTGAGGTCACAATTTCAGTCTGAGCTCACAATTCCAGTTAGGAATCACAATTGCAGTTCAAGGCTTGAGGTCACAATTGCAGTCTGAGCTCACAATTCGAGGTTGGAATCACAATTGCAGTTCAAGGCTTGAGCTCACAATGCCAGTTAGGAATCACAATTGCAGTTCGAGGCTTGAGGTCACAATACCAGTCTGAGCTCAAAATTCCACTTAGGAATCACAATTGTACTCCAAGGCTTGAGGTCACAATTCCAGTTAGGAATCACAATTCCTGGTTGGAATCACAATTGCAGTTCATGGCTTGAGGTCACAATTCCAGATAGGAATCACAATTCCAGGTTGGAATCACAATTGCAGTTCGAGGCTTCAGGTCACAATTCCAGTTAGGAATCACAATTGCAGTTCAAGGCTTGAGGTCACAATTCCAGTTTGGAATCTCAATTGCAGTTGAATGCTTGAGCTCACAATTCCAGTTAGGAATCACAATTGCAGTTCCAGGCTTGAGCTCACAATTCCAGTTTGGAATCACAATTGTAGTTCAAGGCTTGAGGTCAGAAATCCAGTTAGGAATCACAATTGCAGTTCGAGGCTTGAGGTCACAATTCCACTCTGAGCTCACAATTCCACTTAGGAATCACAATTGCAGTTCGAGGCTTGAGGTCACAATTCCAGTTAGGAATCACAATTGCAGTTCAAGGCTTGAGGTCACAATTGCAGTCTGAGCTCACAATGCCAGTTAGGAATCACAATTGCAGTTCAAGGCTTGAGGTCACAATTGCAGTCTGAGCTCACAATGCCAGTTAGGAATCACAATTGCAGTTCAAGGCTTGAGGTCACAATTGCAGTCTGAGCACACATTTCCAGTTAGGAATCACAATTGCAGTTCGAGGCTTGAGGTCACAATTCCCGTTAGGAATCACAATTCCAGGTTGGAATCACAATTGCAGTTCGAGGCTTGAGGTCACAATTCCCGTTAGGAATCACAATTCCAGGTTGGAATCACAATTGCAGTTCAAGGCTTGAGGTCACAATTGCAGTCTGAGCTCACAATGCCAGTTTGGAATCACAATTGCACTTCAAGGCTTGAGGTCACAATTCCACTCTGAGCTCACAATTCCAGTTAGGAATCACAATTCCGGTTGGAATCACAATTGCAGTTCAAGGCTTGAGGTCACAATTCCAGATAGGAATCACAATTCCAGGTTGGAATCACAATTGCAGTTCAAGGCTTGAGGTCACAATTCCAGTTAGGAATCTCAATTGCAGTTGAATGCTTGAGCTCACAATTCCAGTTAGGAATCACAATTCCAGTTCGAGGCTTGAGGTCACAATTCCACTCTGAGCTCACAATTCCACTTAGGAATCACAATTGCAGTTCAAGGCTTGAGGTCACAATTGCAGTCTGAGCTCACAATACCAGTTTGGAATCACAATTCCAGTTCAAGGCTTCAGGCACAATTGCAGTCTGAGCTCACAATGCCAGTTTGGAATCACAATTGCAGTTCAAGGCTTGAGGTCACAATTGTAGTCTGAGCTCACAATTCCAGGTTGGAATCACAATTGCAGTTCAAGGCTTGAGGTCACAATTCCAGTTAGGAAACACAATTCCTAGTTGGAATCACAATTGCAGTTCGAGGCTTGAGGTCACAATTCCAGTTAGGAATCACAATTGCAGTTCAAGGCTTGAGGTCACAATTCCAGTTAGGAATCACAATTGCAGTTCGAGGCTTGAGGTCACAATTCCAGTTAGGAATCACAATTGCAGTTCGAGGCTTGAGGTCACAATTCCCGTTAGGAATCACAATTCCAGGTTGGAATCACAATTGCAGTTCGAGGCTTGAGCTCACAGTTCCAGTTAGGAATCACAATCGCAGTTCGAGGCTTGAGCTCACAATTCCAGGTTGGAATCACAATTGCAGTTCAAGGCTTGAGGTCACAATTTCAGTCTGAGCTCACAATTCCAGTTAGGAATCACAATTGCAGTTCAAGGCTTGAGGTCACAATTGCAGTCTGAGCTCACAATTCGAGGTTGGAATCACAATTGCAGTTCAAGGCTTGAGCTCACAATGCCAGTTAGGAATCACAATTGCAGTTCGAGGCTTGAGGTCACAATACCAGTCTGAGCTCAAAATTCCACTTAGGAATCACAATTGTAGTTCAAGGCTTGAGGTCACAATTCCAGTTAGGAATCACAATTCCTGGTTGGAATCACAATTGCAGTTCATGGCTTGAGGTCACAATTCCAGATAGGAATCACAATTCCAGGTTGGAATCACAATTGCAGTTCGAGGCTTCAGGTCACAATTCCAGTTAGGAATCACAATTGCAGTTCAAGGCTTGAGGTCACAATTCCAGTTTGGAATCTCAATTGCAGTTGAATGCTTGAGCTCACAATTCCAGTTAGGAATCACAATTGCAGTTCCAGGCTTGAGCTCACAATTCCAGTTTGGAATCACAATTGTAGTTCAAGGCTTGAGGTCAGAAATCCAGTTAGGAATCACAATTGCAGTTCGAGGCTTGAGGTCACAATTCCACTCTGAGCTCACAATTCCACTTAGGAATCAGAATTGCAGTTCGAGGCTTGAGGTCACAATTCCAGTTAGGAATCACAATTGCAGTTCAAGGCTTGAGGTCACAATTGCAGTCTGAGCTCACAATGCCAGTTAGGAATCACAATTGCAGTTCAAGGCTTGAGGTCACAATTGCAGTCTGAGCTCACAATGCCAGTTAGGAATCACAATTGCAGTTCAAGGCTTGAGGTCACAATTGCAGTCTGAGCACACATTTCCAGTTAGGAATCACAATTGCAGTTCGAGGCTTGAGGTCACAATTCCCGTTAGGAATCACAATTCCAGGTTGGAATCACAATTGCAGTTCGAGGCTTGAGGTCACAATTCCCGTTAGGAATCACAATTCCAGGTTGGAATCACAATTGCAGTTCAAGGCTTGAGGTCACAATTGCAGTCTGAGCTCACAATGCCAGTTTGGAATCACAATTGCACTTCAAGGCTTGAGGTCACAATTCCACTCTGAGCTCACAATTCCAGTTAGGAATCACAATTCCGGTTGGAATCACAATTGCAGTTCAAGGCTTGAGGTCACAATTCCAGATAGGAATCACAATTCCAGGTTGGAATCACAATTGCAGTTCAAGGCTTGAGGTCACAATTCCAGTTAGGAATCTCAATTGCAGTTGAATGCTTGAGCTCACAATTCCAGTTAGGAATCACAATTGCAGTTCGAGGCTTGAGCTCACAATTCCAGTTTGGAATCACAATTGCAGTTCGAGGCTTGAGCTCACAATTCCAGTTTGGAATCACAATTGTAGTTCAAGGCTTGAGGTCACAAATCCAGGTTGGAATCACAATTCCAGTTCGAGGCTTGAGGTCACAATTCCACTCTGAGCTCACAATTCCACTTAGGAATCACAATTGCAGTTCGAGGCTTCAGGTCACAATTCCAGTTAGGAATCACAATTGCAGTTCAAGGCTTGAGGTCACAATTCCAGTTAGGAATCTCAATTGCAGTTGAATGCTTGAGCTCACAATTCCAGTTAGGAATCACAATTGCAGTTCGAGGCTTGAGCTCACAATTCCAGTTTGGAATCACAATTGTAGTTCAAGGCTTAGGGTCACAAATCCAGTTAGGAATCACTATTGCAGTTCGAGGCTTGAGGTCAAAATGCCAGTTAGGAATAACAATTGCAGTTCAAGGCTTGAGGTCACAATTGCAGTCTGAGCTCACAATGCCAGTTAGGAATCACAATTGCAGTTCAAGGCTTGAGCTCACAATTCCAGTTAGGAATCAGAATTGCAGTTCAAGGCTTGAGCTCACAATTCCCGTTAGGAATCACAATTGCAGTTCAAGGCTTGAGGTCACAATTCCAGTTTGGAATCACAATTGCAGTGCGAGGCTTGAGCTCACAATTCCAGTTAAGAATCACAATTCCAGGTTGGAATCACAATTGCAGTTCGAGGCTTCAGGTCACAATTCCAGTTAGGAATCACAATTGCAGTTCAAGGCTTCAGGTCACAATTCCAGTTAGGAATCACAATTGCAGTTCAAGGCTTGAGGTCACAATTCCAGTTAGGAATCACAATTGCACTTCGAGGCTTGAGGTCACAATTCCAGTCTGAGCTCACATTTCCAGGTTGGAATCACAATTGTAGTTCAAGGCTTAAGCTCACAATTCCAGTTAGGAATCACAATTGCAGTTCGAGGCTTGAGGTCACAATTGCAGTCTGAGCTCACAATGCCAGTTTGGAATCACAATTGCAGTTCAAGGCTTGAGGTCACAATTGCAGTCTGAGCTCACAATGCCAGTTTGGAATCACAATTGCACTTCAAGGCTTGAGGTCACAATTGCAGTCTGAGCTCACAATTCCAGGTTGGAATCACAATGGCAGTTCAAGGCTTGAGCTCACAATTCCAATTTGGAATCACAATTGCAGTTCGATCCTGGAGTTCACAATTCCAGTTAGGAATCACAATTGCAGTTCGAGGCTTGAGGTCACAATTCCACTCTGAGCTCACAATTCCAGTTAGGAATCACAATTCCAGGTTGGAATCACAATTGCAGGTCATGGCTTGAGGTCACAATTCCAGATAGGAATCACAATTCCATGTTGGAATCACAATTGCAGTTCGAGGCTTGAGCTCACAATTCCAGTTAGGAATCACAATTGCAGTTCAAGGCTTGAGCTCACAATTCCAGTTAGGAATCACAATTGCAGTTCGAGGCTAGAGCTCACAATTCCAGTTTGGAATCACAATTGTAGTTCAAGGCTTGAGGTCACAAATCCAGTTAGGAATCACAATTGCAGTTCGAGGCTTGAGCTCACAATTCCACTCTGAGCTCACAATTCCACTTAGGAATCACAATTACAGTTCGAGGCTTGAGGTCACAATTCCAGTTAGGAATCACAATTGCAGTTCAAGGCTTGAGGTCACAATGCCAGTTTGGAATCATAATTGCAGTTCGAGGCTTGACGTCACAATTCCAGGTTGGAATCACAATTGCAGTTCGAGGCTTGAGGTCACAATTGCAGTCTGAGCTCACAATTCCAGGTTGGAATCACAATTGCAGTTCAAGGCTTGAGGTCACAATTCCAGTTAGGAATCACAATTGCAGTTCGAGGCTTGAGGTCACAATTCCAGTTAGGAAACACAATTCCTAGTTGGAATCACAATTGCAGTTCGAGGCTTGAGGTCACAATTCCACTTAGGAATCTCAATTGCAGTTCAAGGCTTGAGGTCACAATTCCAGTTAGGAATCACAATTGCAGTTCGAGGCTTGAGCTCACAGTTCCAGTTAGGAATCACAATTGCAGTTCGAGGCTTGAGCTCACAATTCCAGGTTGGAATCACAATTGCAGTTCAAGGCTTGAGGTCACAATTGCAGTCTGAGCTCACAATTCGAGGTTGGAATCACAATTGCAGTTCAAGGCTTGAGCTCACAATGCCAGTTAGGAATCACAATTGCAGTTCGAGGCTTGAGGTCACAATTCCAGTCTGAGCTCAAAATTCCACTTAGGAATCACAATTGTAGTTCAAGGCTTGAGGTCACAATTCCAGTTAGGAATCACAATTCCAGTTCGAGGCGTGAGGTCACAATTTCAGTCTGAGCTCACAATTCCAGGTTGGAATCACAATGGCAGTTCAAGGCTTGAGCTCACAATTCCAATTTGGAATCACAATTGCAGTTCGATCCTGGAGTTCACAATTCCAGTTAGGAATCACAATTGCAGTTCGAGGCTTGAGGTCACAATTCCACTCTGAGCTCACAATTCCAGTTAGGAATCACAATTCCAGGTTGGAATCACAATTGCAGTTCATTGCTTGAGGTCACAATTCCAGATAGGAATCACAATTCCAGGTTGGAATCACAATTGCAGTTCGAGGCTTCAGGTCACAATTCCAGTTAGGAATCACAATTGCAGTTCAAGGCTTGAGGTCACAATTCCAGTTAGGAATCTCAATTGCAGTTGAATGCTTGAGCTCACAATTCCAGTTAGCAATCACAATTGCAGTTCCAGGCTTGAGCTCACAATTCCAGTTGGAATCACAATTGTAGTTCAAGGCTTGAGGTCAGAAATCCAGTTAGGAATCACAATTGCAGTTCGAGGCTTGAGGTCACAATTCCACTCTGAGCTCACATTTCCAGGTTGGAATCACAATTGCAGTTCGAGGCTTGAGGTCACAATTCCAGTTAGGAATCACAATTGCAGTTCAAGGCTTGAGGTCACAATTGCAGTCTGAGCTCACAATGCCAGTTAGGAATCACAATTGCAGTTCAAGGCTTGAGGTCACAATTGCAGTCTGAGCTCACAATGCCAGTTTGGAATCACAATTGCAGTTCAAGGCTTGAGGTCACAATTGCAGTCTGAGCACACATTTCCAGTTAGGAATCACAATTGCAGTTCGAGGCTTGAGGTCACAATTCCAGTGAGGAATCACAATTGCAGTTCGAGGCTTGAGGTCACAATTCCCGTTAGGAATCACAATTCCAGGTTGGAATCACAATTGCAGTTCGAGGCTTGAGCTCACAGTTCCAGTTAGGAATCACAATTGCAGTTCAAGGCTTGAGGTCACAATTGCAGTCTGAGCTCACAATGCCAGTTTGGAATCACAATTGCAGTTCAAGGCTTGAGGTCACAATTGCAGTCTGAGCTCACAATGCCAGTTTGGAATCACAATTGCACTTCAAGGCTTGAGGTCACAATTGCAGTCTGAGCTCACAATTCCAGGTTGGAATCACAATGGCAGTTCAAGGCTTGAGGTCACAATTCCAATTTGGAATCACAATTGCAGTTCGAGGCTTGAGGTCACAATTCCACTCTGAGCTCACAATTCCAGTTAGGAATCACAATTCCGGTTGGAATCACAATTGCAGTTCAAGGCTTGAGGTCACAATTCCAGATAGGAATCACAATTCCAGTTTGGAATCACAATTGTAGTTCAAGGCTTAGGGTCACAAAGCCAGTTAGGAATCACTATTGCAGTTCGAGGCTTGAGGTCAAAATGCCAGTTAGGAATAACAATTGCAGTTCAAGGCTTGAGGTCACAATTGCAGTCTGAGCTCACAATGCCAGTTAGGAATCACAATTGCAGTTCGAGGCTTGAGCTCACAATTCCCGTTAGGAATCACAATTGCAGTTCAAGGCTTGAGGTCACAATTCCAGTTTGGAATCACAATTGCAGTGCGAGGCTTGAGCTCACAATTCCAGTTAAGAATCACAATTCCAGGTTGGAATCACAATTGCAGTTCGAGGCTTCAGGTCACAATTCCAGTTAGGAATGACAATTGCAGTTCAAGGCTTGAGGTCACAATTCCAGTTAGGAATCACAATTACAGTTCAAGGCTTGATGTCACAATTCCAGTTTGGAATCACAATTGCAGTGCGAGGCTTGAGCTCACAATTCCAGCTAGGAATCACAGTTCCAGGTTGGAATCACAATTGCAGTTCGAGGCTTGAGCTCACAATTCCAATTAAGAATCACAATTCCAGGTTGGAATCACAATTGCAGTTCGAGGCTTCAGGTCACAATTCCAGTTAGGAATCACAATTGCAGTTCGAGGCTTGAGCTCACAATTCCAGGTTGGAATCACAATTGCAGTTCAAGGCTTGAGGTCACAATTCCAGTTAGGAATCACAATTGCAGTTCGAGGCTTGAGGTCACAATTCCAGTCTGAGCTCACATTTCCAGGTTGGAATCACAATTGTAGTTCAAGGCTTAAGCTCACAATTCCAGTTAGGAATCACAATTGCAGTTCGAGGCTTGAGGTCACAATTGCAGTCTGAGCTCACAATGCCAGTTTAGAATCACAATTGCAGTTCAAGGCTTGAGGTCACAATTGCAGTCTGAGCTCACAATGCCAGTTTGGAATCACAATTGCACTTCAAGGCTTGAGGTCACAATTGCAGTCTGAGCTCACAATTCCAGGTTGGAATCACAATGGCAGTTCAAGGCTTGAGCTCACAATTCCAATTTGGAATCACAATTGCAGTTCGATCCTGGAGTTCACAATTCCAGTTAGGAATCACAATTGCAGTTCGAGGCTTGAGGTCACAATTCCACTCTGAGCTCACAATTCCAGTTAGGAATCACAATTCCAGGTTGGAATCACAATTGCAGGTCATGGCTTGAGGTCACAATTCCAGATAGGAATCACAATTCCAGGTTGGAATCACAATTGCAGTTCAAGGCTTGAGCTCACAATTCCAGTTAGGAATCACAATTGCAGTTCAAGGCTTGAGCTCACAATTCCAGTTAGGAATCACAA
This sequence comes from Sturnus vulgaris, assembly GCF_052056855.1. Classification (NCBI taxonomy): domain Eukaryota; kingdom Metazoa; phylum Chordata; class Aves; order Passeriformes; family Sturnidae; genus Sturnus; species Sturnus vulgaris. The sequence goes on along the minus strand of NC_142270.1, from coordinate 1,464,160 downwards.
TTGCAGTTCGAGGCTTGAGGTCACAATTCCCGTTAGGAATCACAATTGCAGTACAAGGCTTGTGCTTACAATTCCAGTTAGGAATCACAATTGCAGTTCGAGGCTTGAGGTCACAATTCCAGGTTGGAATCACAATTGCAGTTCGAGGCTTGAGGTCACAATTGCAGTCTGAGCTCACAATTCCAGGTTGGAATCACAATTGCAGTTCAAGGCTTGAGGTCACAATTCCAGTTAGGAAACACAATTCCTAGTTGGAATCACAATTGCAGTTCGAGGCTTAAGGTCACAATTCCAGTTAGGAATCTCAATTGCAGTTCAAGGCTTGAGGTCACAATTCCAGTTAGGAATCACAATTGCAGTTCGAGGCTTGAGGTCACAATTCCAGTTAGGAATCACAATTGCAGTTCGAGGCTTGAGGTCACAATTCCAGTTAGGAATCACAATTGCAGTTCGAGGCTTGAGCTCACAGTTCAAGTTAGGAATCACAATTGCAGTTCGAGGCTTGAGCTCACAATTCCAGGTTGGAATCACAATTGCAGTTCAAGGCTTGAGGTCACAATTTCAGTCTGAGCTCACAATTCCAGTTAGGAATCACAATTGCAGTTCAAGGCTTGAGGTCACAATTGCAGTCTGAGCTCACAATTCGAGGTTGGAATCACAATTGCAGTTCAAGGCTTGAGCTCACAATGCCAGTTAGGAATCACAATTGCAGTTCGAGGCTTGAGGTCACAATTCCAGTCTGAGCTCAAAATTCCACTTAGGAATCACAATTGTAGTTCAAGGCTTGAGGTCACAATTCCAGTTAGGAATCACAATTCCAGTTCGAGGCGTGAGGTCACAATTTCAGTCTGAGCTCACAATTCCAGTTTGGAATCACAATTGCACTTCAAGGCTTGAGGTCACAATTGCAGTCTGAGCTCACAATTCCAGGTTGGAATCACAATGGCAGTTCAAGGCTTCAGCTCACAATTCCAATTTGGAATCACAATTGCAGTTCGATCCTGGAGTTCACAATTCCAGTTAGTAATCACAATTGCAGTTCGAGGCTTGAGGTCACAATTCCACTCTGAGCTCACAATTCCAGTTAGGAATCACAATTCCAGGTTGGAATCACAATTGCAGGTCATGGCTTGAGGTCACAATTCCAGATAGGAATCACAATTCCAGGTTGGAATCACAATTGCAGTTCGAGGCTTCAGGTCACAATTCCAGTTAGGAATCACAATTGCAGTTCAAGGCTTGAGCTCACAATTCCAGTTAGGAATCACAATTGCAGTTCGAGGCTTGAGCTCACAATTCCAGTTAAGAATCACAATTCCAGGTTGGAATCACAATTGCAGTTCGAGGCTTCAGGTCACAATTCCAGTTAGGAATCACAATTGCAGTTCAAGGCTTGAGGTCACAATTCCAGTTAGGAATCACAATTACAGTTCGAGGATTACGGTCACAATTCCACTCTGAGCTCAAAATTCCACTTAGGAATCACAATTGCAGTTCGAGGCTTGAGGTCACAATTCCAGTTAGGAATCACAATTGCAGTTCAAGGCTTGAGGTCACAATTGCAGTCTGAGCTCACAATTCCAGGTTGGACTCACAATTGCAGTTCAAGGCTTGAGCTCACAATTCCAGTTAGGAATCACAATTGCAGTTCAAGGCTTGTGCTTACAATTCCAGTTAGGAATCACAATTGCAGTTCGAGGCTTGAGGTCACAATTCCAGGTTGGAATCACAATTGCAGTTCGAGGCTTGAGGTCACAATTGCAGTCTGAGCTCACAATGCCAGTTTGGAATCAAAATTGCAGTTCAAGGCTTGAGGTCACAATTGCAGTCTGAGCTCACAATTCCAGGTTGGAATCACAATTGCAGTTCAAGGCTTGAGGTCACAATTCCAGTTAGGAATCACAATTGCAGTTCGAGGCTTGAGCTCACAATTCCAGTTAGGAATCACAATTGCAGTTCAAGGCTTGAGGTCACAATTGCAGTCTGAGCTCACAATTCCAGGTTGGAATCACAATTGCAGTTCGAGGCTTCAGGTCACAATTCCAGTTAGGAATCACAATTCCAGGTTGGAATCACAATTGCAGTTCAAGGCTTGAGGTCACAATTCCAATTAGGAAACACAATTCCAGGTTGGAATCACAATTGCAGTTCAAGGCTTGAGCTCACAATGCCAGTTAGGAATCACAATTGCAGTTCGAGGCTTGAGGTCACAATTCCAGTTAGGAATCACAATTGCAGTTCGAGGCTTGAGGTCACAATTCCAGTCTGAGCTCACATTTCCAGGTTGGAATCACAATTGTAGTTCAAGGCTTGAGCTCACAATTCCAGTTAGGAATCACAATTGCAGTTCGAGGCTTGAGGTCACAATTCCACTCTAAGCTCACAATTCCACTTAGGAATCACAATTGCAGTTCAAGGCTTCAGGCACAATTGCTGTCTGAGCTCACAATTACAGTTAGGAATCACAATTGCAGTTCAAGGCTTGAGGTCACAATTGCTGTCTGAGCTCACAATTCCAGTTAGGAATCACAATTCCAGTTCAAGGATTGAGGTCACAATTGTAGTCTGAGCTCACAATTCCAGGTTGGAATCACAATTGCAGTTCAAGGCTTGAGGTCACAATTCCAGTTAGGAAACACAATTCCTAGTTGGAATAACAATTGCAGTTCGAGGCTTCAGGTCACAATTCCAGTTAGGAATCACAATTGCATTTCGAGGCTTGAGGTCACAATTCCAGTTAGGAATCACAATTGCAGTTCAAGGCTTGAGGTCACAATTCCAGTTAGGAATCACAATTGCAGTTCGAGGCTTGAGGTCACAATTCCCGTTAGGAATCACAATTCCAGTTAGGAATCACAATTGCAGTTCAAGGCTTGAGGTCACAATTGCAGTCTGAGCTCACAATTCGAGGTTGGAATCACAATTGCAGTTCAAGGCTTGAGGTCACAATGCCAGTTTGGAATCACAATTCCAGTTCGAGGCTTGAGGTCACAATTGCAGTCTGAGCTCACAATGCCAGTTTGGAATCACAATTGCACTTCAAGTCTTGAGGTCACAATTGCAGTCTGAGCTCACAATTCCAGGTTGGAATCACAATGGCAGTTCGATCCTGCAGTTCACAATTCCAGTTAGGAATCACAATTGCAGTTCGAGGCTTGAGGTCACAATTCCAGTTAGGAATCTCAATTGCAGTTGAATGCTTGAGCTCACAATTCCAGTTAGGAATCACAATTGTAGTTCAAGGCTTGAGGTCACAATTCCACTCTGAGCTCACAATTCCACTTAGGAATCACAATTGCAGTTCGAGGCTTGAGGTCACAATTCCAGTTAGGAATCACAATTCCAGTTCAAGGCTTGAGGTCACAATTGCAGTCTGAGCTCACAATGCCAGTTTGGAATCACAATTGCATTTCAAGGCTTGAGGTCACAATTGCAGTCTGAGTTCACAATTCCAGGTTGGAATCACAATTGCAGTTCTAGGCTTGAGCTCACAATTCCTGTTAGGAATCACAATTGCAGTTCAAGGCTTGAGGTCACAATTCCAGGTTGGAATCACAATTGCAGTTCGAGGCTTGAGGTCACAATTCCAGTTAGGAATCACAATTCCAGGTTGGAATCACAATTGCAGTTCGAGGCTTGAGGTCATAATTCCAGTTAGGAATCACAATTGCAGTTCAAGGCTTGAGGTCACAATTGCAGTCTGAGCTCACAATGCCAGTTTGGAATCAAAATTGCAGTGCAAGGCTAGAGGTCACAATTGCAGTCTGAGCTCACAATTCCAGGTTGAAATCACAATTGCAGTTCGAGGCTTGAGGTCACAATTCCAGTTAGGAATCACAATTCCAGGTTGGAATCACAATTGCAGTTCGAGGCTTGAGTTCACAATTCCAGTTAGGAATCACAATTGCAGTTCGAGGCTTGAGCTCACAATTCCACTTTGGAATCACAATTGCAGTTCAAGGCTTGAGGTCACAATTCCAGTTAGGAATCACAATTCCACTTCAAGGCTTGAGGTCACAATTGCAGTCTGAGCTCACAATTCCAGGTTGGAATCACAATTGTAGTTCAAGGCTTGATGTCACAATTCCAGTTAGGAATCACAATTGCAGTTCGAGGCTTGAGCTCACAATTCCAGCTAGGAATCACAATTCCAGGTTGGAATCACAATTGCAGTTCAAGGCTTGAGGTCACAATTCCAGTTAGGAATCACAATTCCAGGTTGGAATCACAATTGCAGTTCGAGGCTTGAGGTCATAATTCCAGTTAGGAATCACAATTGCAGTTCGAGGCTTGAGGTCACAATTCCAGGTAGGAATCACAATTCCAGGTTGGAATCACAATTGCAGTTCGAGGCTTCAGGTCACAATTCCAGTTAGGAATCACAATTCCAGGTTGGAATCACAATTGCAGTTCAAGGCTTGAGGTCACAATTCCAGGTTGGAATCACAATTGCAGTTCGAGGCTTGAGGTCACAATTCCAGTTTGGAATCACAATTGCAGTTCAAGGCTTGAGGTCACAATTGCAGTCTGAGCTCACAATTCCAGTTAGGAATCACAATTCCAAGTTGGAATCACAATTGCAGTTCGAGGCTTGAGGTCACAATTCCAGTTAGGAATCACAATTTCAGTTAAAGGCTTGAGGTCACAATTGCAGTCTGAGCTCACAATTCCAGGTTGGAATCACAATTGCAGTTCGAGGCTTGAGGTCACAATTGCAGTCTGAGCACACAAGTCCACTTAGGAATCACAATTGCAGTCTGAGCTCACAATTCCACTTAGGAATCACAATTGCAGTTCAAGGCTTGAGTTCACAATTCCAGTTAGGAATCACAATTGCAGTTCGAGGCTTGAGCTCACAATTGCAGTTTGGAATCACAATTGCAGTTCAAGGCTTGAGGTCACAATTGCAGTCTGAGCTCACAATGCCAGTTAGGAATCACAATTGCAGTTCAAGGCTTGAGGTCACAATTCCAGTTAGGAATCACAATTGCAGTTGGAGGCTTGAGGTCACAATTCCAGTTAGGAATCACAATTCCAGTTCAAGGCTTGAGGTCACAATTCCAGTTAGGAATCACAATTGCAGTTGGAGGCTTGAGGTCACAATGCCAGCTAGGAATCACAATTCCAGGTTGGAATCACAATTGCAGTTCAAGGCTTGAGGTCACAATTCCAATTAGGAATCACAATTCCAGGTTGGAATCACAATTGCAGTTCAAGGCTTGAGGTCACAATTGCAGTCTGAGCTCACAATTCCAGTTAGGAATCACAATTGCAGTTCGAGTCTTGAGGTCACAATTCCACTCTGAGCTCACAATTCCACTTAGGAATCACAATTGCAGTTCGAGTCTTGAGGTCACAATTCCACTCTGAGCTCACAATTCCACTTAGGAATCACAATTGCAGTTCGAGGCTTGAGCTCACAATGCCAGTTAGGAATCACAATTCCAGTTCAAGGCTTGAGGTCACAATTGCAGTCTGAGCTCACAATTCCAGTTAGGAATCACAATTGCAGTTCAAGGCTTGAGGTCACAATTCCAGTTAGGAATCACAATTCCAGGTTGGAATCACAATTGCAGTTCATGGCTTGAGCTCACGATTCCAGTTTGGAATCACAATTCCAGGTTGGAATCACAATTGCAGTTCAAGGCTTGAGGTCACAATGCCAGTTTGGAATCACAATTGCAGTTCAAGGCTTGAGGTCACAATTCCAGTTAGGAATCACAATTGCAGTTCGAGGCTTGAGCTCACAATGCCAGTTAGGGATCACAATTGCAGTTCGAGGCTTGAGGTCACAATTCCAGCTAGGAATCACAATTCCAGGTTGGAATCACAATTGCAGTTCGAGGCTTGAGGTTACAATTCCAGTTAGGAATCACAATTGCAGTTCGAGGCTTGAGGTCACAATTGCAGTCTGAGCTCACAATTCCAAGTTGGAATCACAATTGCAGTTCAAGGCTTGAGCTCACAATTCCAGTTAGGAATCACAATTGCAGTTAGAGGCTAGAGCTCACAATTCCAGTTAGGAATCAAAATTGCAGTTCGAGGCTTGAGCTCACAATTCCAGTTAGGAATCACAATTGCAGTTCAAGGCTTGAGCTCACAATTCCAGCTAGGAATCACAATTCCAGGTTGGAATCACAATTGCAGTTCAAGGCTTGAGGTCACAATTCCAGTTAGGACTCACAATTCCAGGTTGGAATCACAATTGCAGTTCGAGGCTTCAGGTCACAATTCCAGTTAGGAATCACAATTGTAGTTCGAGGCTTGAGGTCACAATTCCAGTTAGGAATCACAATTCCAGGTTGGAATCACAATTGCAGTTCGAGGCTTGAGCTCACAATTCCAGTTAGGAATCACAATTCCAGGTTGGAATCACAATTGCACTTCGAGGCTTCAGGTCACAATTCCAGTTAGGAATCACAATTCCAGTTAGGAATCACAATTGCAGTTCAAGGCTTGAGGTCACAATTGCAGTCTGAGCTCACCATTCCAGTTAGGAATCACAATTGCATTTCAAGGCTTGAGGTCACAATTCCAGTTAGGAATCACAATTGCAGTTCGAGGCTTGAGCTCACAATTCCAGTTAGGAATCACAATTGCAGTTCGAGGCTTGAGCTCACAATTCCAGCTAGGAATCACAATTCCAGGTTGGATCCACAATTGCAGTTCAAGGCTTGAGGTCACAATTCCAGTTAGGAATCACAATTGCAGTTCGAGGCTTGAGGTCACAATTCCAGTTAGGAATCACAATTCCAGGTTGGAATCACAATTGCAGTTCGAGGCTTGAGCTCACAATTCCAGTTAGGAATCACAATTCCAGGTTGGAATCACAATTGCAGTTCGAGGCTTCAGGTCACAATTGCAGTTAGGAATCACAATTGCAGTTCGAGGCTTGAGCTCACAATTGCAGTCTGAGCTCACAATTCCAGTTAGGAATCACAATTGCTGTTCAAGGCTTGAGGTCACAATTGCAGTCTGAGCTCACAATTCCAGGTTGGAATCACAATGGCAGTTCTAGGCTTGAGCTCACAATTCCACTTAGGAATCATAATTGCAGTTCGAGGCTTGAGCTCACAATTCCAGTTAGGAATCACAATTCCACTTCAAGGCTTGAGCTCACAATTCCAGCTAAGAATCACAATTCCAGGTTGGAATCACAATTGCAGTTCAAGGCTTGAGGTCACAATTCCAGTTAGGAATCACAATTCCTGGTTGGAATCACAATTGCAGTTAGAGGCTTCAGGTCACAATGCCAGTTAGGGATCACAATTGCAGTTCAAGGCTTGAGGTCACAATTGCAGTCTGAGCTCACAATTCCAAGTTGGAATCACAATTGCAGTTCAAGGCTTGAGGTCACAATTCCAGTTAGGAATCACAATTGCAGTTCGAGGCTTGAGCTCACAATTCCAGTTAGGAATCACAATTGCAGTTCAAGGCTTGAGCTCACAATTCCAGTTAGGAATCACAATTCCTGGTTGGAATCACAATTGCAGTTCGAGGCTTCAGGTCACAATTCCAGTTAGGAATCACAATTGTAGTTCGAGGCTTGAGGTCACAATTCCTGTTAGGAATCACAATTCCAGGTTGGAATCGCAATTGCAGTTCGAGGCTTGAGCTCACAATTCCAGTTAGGAATCACAATTCCAGGTTGGAATCACAATTGCAGTTCGAGGCTTCAGGTCACAATTCCAGTTAGGAATCACAATTCCAGGTTGGAATCACAATTGCAGTTCGAGGCTTCAGGTCACAATTCCAGTTAGGAATCACAATTGCAGTTCAAGGCTTGAGGTCACAATTCCAGTTAGGAATCTCAATTGCAGTTCCAGGCTTGAGCTCACAATTCCAGTTTGGAATCACAATTGTAGTTCAAGGCTTGAGGTCAGAAATCCAGTTAGGAATCACAATTGCAGTTCGAGGCTTGAGGTCACAATTCCACTCTGAGCTCACAATTCCACTTAGGAATCACAATTGCAGTTCGAGGCTTGAGGTCACAATTGCAGTCTGACCTCACAATGCCAGTTAGGAATCACAATTGCAGTTCAAGTCTTGAGGTCACAATTGCAGTCTGAGCTCACAATGCCAGTTTGGAATCACAATTGCAGTTCAAGGCTTGAGGTCACAATTGCAGTCTGAGCTCACAATGCCAGTTTGGAATCACAATTGCAGTTCGAGGCTTGAGGTCACAATTCCAGTTAGGAATCACAATTGCAGTTCGAGGCTTGAGGTCACAATTCCCGTTAGGAATCACAATTGCAGTTCGAGGCTTGAGCTCACAATTCCAGTTAGGAATCACAATTCCAGGTTGGAATCACAATTGCAGTTCGAGGCTTGAGCTCACAGTTCCAGTTAGGAATCACAATTGCAGTTCAAGGCTTGAGGTCACAATTGCAGTCTGAGCTCACAATTCCAGGTTGGAATCACAATGGCAGTTCAAGGCTTGAGCTCACAATTCCAATTTGGAATCACAATTGCAGTTCGAGGCTTGAGGTCACAATTCCACTCTGAGCTCACAATTCCAGTCAGGAATCACAATTCCGGTTGGAATCACAATTGCAGTTCAAGGCTTGAGGTCACAATTCCAGATAGGAATCACAATTCCAGGTTGGAATCACAATTGCAGTTCAAGGCTTGAGGTCACAATTCCAGTTAGGAATCTCAATTGCAGTTGAATGCTTGAGCTCACAATTCCAGTTAGGAATCACAATTGCAGTTCGAGGCTTGAGCTCACAATTCCAGTTTGGAATCACAATTGTAGTTCAAGGCTTGAGGTCACAAATCCAGGTTGGAATCACAATTCCAGTTCGAGGCTTGAGGTCACAATTCCACTCTGAGCTCACAATTCCACTTAGGAATCACAATTGCAGTTCGAGGCTTGAGGTCACAATTCCAGTTAGAAATCACAATTCCAGTTCAAGGCTTGAGGTCACAATTGCAGTCTGAGCTCACAATGCCAGTTTGGAATCACAATTGCATTTCAAGTCTTGAGGTCACAATTGCAGTCTGAGCTCACAATGCCAGTTTGGAATCACAATTGCAGTTCAAGGCTTGAGGTCACAATTGCAGTCTGAGTTCACAATTCCAGGTTGGAATCACAATTGCAGTTCTAGGCTTGAGCTCACAATTCCTGTTAGGAATCACAATTGCAGTTCAAGGCTTGAGGTCACAATTCCAGGTTGGAATCACAATTGCAGTTCGAGGCTTGAGGTCACAATTCCAGTTAGGAATCACAATTCCAGGTTGGAATCACAATTGCAGTTCGAGGCTTGAGGTCATAATTCCAGTTAGGAATCACAATTGCAGTTCAAGGCTTGAGGTCACAATTGCAGTCTGAGCTCACAATGCCAGTTTGGAATCAAAATTGCAGTGCAAGGCTAGAGGTCACAATGCCAGTTTGGAATCACAATTCCACTTCAAGGCTTGAGGTCACAATTGCATTCTGAGCTCACAATTCCAGGTTGGAATCACAATTGCAGTTCGAGGCTTGAGGTCACAATTCCAGTTAGGAATCACAATTGCAGTTCAAGGCTTGAGGTCACAATTCCAGTTTGGAATCACAATTGCAGTTCGAGGCTTGAGGTCACAATTGCAGTCTGAGCACACAAGTCCACTTAGGAATCACAATTGCAGTCTGAGCTCACAATTCCACTTAGGAATCACAATTGCAGTTCAAGGCTTGAGTTCACAATTCCAGTTAGGAATCACAATTGCAGTTCGAGGCTTGAGCTCACAATTGCAGTCTGAGCTCACAATGCCAGTTTGGAATCACAATTGCAGTTCAAGGCTTGAGGTCACAATTGCAGTCTGAGCTCACAATGCCAGTTAGGAATCACAATTGCAGTTCAAGGCTTGAGGTCACAATTGCAGTCTGAGCTCACAATGCCAGTTAGGAATCACAATTGAAGTTCAAAGCTTGAGGTCACAATTCCAGTTAGGAATCACAATTGCAGTTGGAGGCTTGAGGTCACAATTCCAGTTAGGAATCACAATTCCAGTTCAAGGCTTGAGGTCACAATTCCAGTTAGGAATCACAATTGCAGTTGGAGGCTTGAGCTCACAATTCCAGTTAGGAATCACAATTGCAGTTCAAGGCTTGAGCTCACAATTCCAGCTAGGAATCACAATTCCAGGTTGGAATCACAATTGCAGTTCAAGGCTTGAGGTCAGAATTGCAGTTAGGAATCACAATTCCAGGTTGGAATCACAATTGCAGTTCGAGGCTTCAGGTCACAATTCCAGTTAGGAATCACAATTGTAGTTCGAGGCTTGAGGTCACAATTCCAGTTAGGAATCACAATTCCAGGTTGGAATCACAATTGCAGTTCGAGGCTTGAGCTCACAATTCCAGTTAGGAATCACAATTCCAGGTTGGAATCACAATTGCAGTTCGAGGCTTCAGGTCACAATTCCAGTTAGGAATCACAATTCCAGTTTGGAATCACAATTGCAGTTCAAGGCTTGAGGTCACAATTGCAGTCTGAGCTCACCATTCCAGTTAGGAATCACAATTGCATTTCAAGGCTTGAGGTCACAATTCCAGTTAGGAATCACAATTGCAGTTCGAGGCTTGAGCTCACAATTCCAGTTAGGAATCACAATTGCAGTTCGAGGCTTGAGCTCACAATTCCAGCTAGGAATCACAATTCCAGGTTGGATTCACAATTGCAGTTCAAGGCTTGAGGTCACAATTCCAGTTAGGAGTCACAATTGCAGTTCGAGGCTTGAGGTCACAATTCCAGTTAGGAATCACAATTCCAGGTTGGAATCACAATTGCAGTTCGAGGCTTCAGGTCACAATTCCAGTTAGGAATCACAATTGCAGTTCGAGGCTTGAGCTCACAATTCCACTCTGAGCTCACAATTCCACTTAGAAATCACAATTGCAGTCTGAGCTCACAATTCCAGTTAGGAATCACAATTGCAGTTCGAGGCTTGAGCTCACAATTGCAGTCTGAGCTCACAATTCCAGTTAGGAATCACAATTGCAGTTCAAGGCTTGAGGTCACAATTGCAGTCTGAGCTCACAATTCCAGGTTGGAATCACAATTGCAGTTCAAGGCTTGAGGTCACAATTCCAGTTAGGAATCACAATTCCTGGTTGGAATCACAATTGCAGTTAGAGGCTTCAGGTCACAATGCCAGTTAGGGATCACAATTGCATTTCGAGGCTTGAGGTCACAATTGCAGTCTGAGCTCACAATTCCAAGTTGGAATCACAATTGCAGTTCAAGTCTTGAGGTCACAATTCCAGTTAGGAATCACAATTGCAGTTCGAGGCTTGAGCTCACAATTCCAGTTAGGAATCACAATTGCAGTTCAAGGCTTGAGCTCACAATTCCAGTTAGGAATCACAATTCCTGGTTGGAATCACAATTGCAGTTCGAGGCTTCAGGTCACAATTCCAGTTAGGAATCACAATTGTAGTTCGAGGCTTGAGGTCACAATTCCTGTTAGGAATCACAATTCCAGGTTGGAATCGCAATTGCAGTTCGAGGCTTGAGCTCACAATTCCAGTTAGGAATCACAATTCCAGGTTGGAATCACAATTGCAGTTCGAGGCTTCAGGTCACAATTCCAGTTAGGAATCACAATTCCAGTTAGGAATCACAATTGCAGTTCAAGGCTTGAGCTTACAATTCCAGTTAGGAATCACAATTGCAGTTCGAGGCTTGAGGTCACAATTCCAGTCTGAGCTCAAAATTCCAGGTTGGAATCACAATTGCAGTTCAAGGCTTGAGGTCACAATTGCAGTCTAAGCTCACAATTCCAGTTAGGAATCACAATTGCAGTTCGAGGCTTGAGCTCACAATTGCAGTCTGAGCTCACAATTCCAGTTAGGAATCACAATTGCATTTCAAGGCTTGAGGTCACAATTGCAGTCTGAGCTCAAAATTCCAGGTTGGAATCACAATGGCAGTTCTAGGCTTGAGCTCACAATTCCACTTAGGAATCATAATTGCAGTTCGAGGCTTGAGCTCACAATTCCAGTTAGGAATCACAATTGCAGTTCAAGGCTTGAGGTCACAATTCCATTTAGGAATCACAATTCCAGGTTGGAATCACAATTGCAGTTCGAGGCTTCAGGTCACAATTCCAGTTAGGAATCACAATTCCAGTTAGGAATCACAATTGCAGTTCGAGGCTTGAGGTCACAATTCCACTGTGAGCTCACAATTCCACTTAGGAATCACAATTGCAGTTCGAGGCTTGAGGTCACAATGCCAGTTAGGAATCACAATTGCAGTTCAAGGCTTGAGGTCACAAATGCAGTCTGAGCTCACAATGCCAGTTAGGAATCACAATTGCAGTTCAAGGCTTGAGGTCACAATTGCAGTCTGAGCTCACAATGCCAGTTAGGAATCACAATTGCAGTTCAAGGCTTGAGGTCACAATTGCAGTCTGAGCACACATTTCCAGTTAGGAATCACAATTGCAGTTCGAGGCTTGAGGTCACAATTCCCGTTAGGAATCACAATTCCAGGTTGGAATCACAATTGCAGTTCAAGGCTTGAGGTCACAATTCCAGATAGGAATCACAATTCCAGGTTGGAATCACAATTGCAGTTCAAGGCTTGAGGTCACAATTCCAGTTAGGAATCTCAATTGCAGTTGAATGCTTGAGCTCACAATTCCAGTTAGGAATCACAATTGCAGTTCGAGGCTTGAGCTCACAATTCCAGGTTGGAATCACAATTGCAGTTCAAGGCTTGAGGTCACAAATCCAGGTTGGAATCACAATTCCAGTTCGAGGCTTGAGGTCACAATTCCACTCTGAGCTCACAATTCCACTTAGGAATCACAATTGCAGTTCGAGGCTTCAGGTCACAATTCCAGTTAGGAATCACAATTGCAGTTCAAGGCTTGAGGTCACAATTCCAGTTAGGAATCTCAATTGCAGTTGAATGCTTGAGCTCACAATTCCAGTTAGGAATCACAATTGCAGTTCGAGGCTTGAGCTCACAATTCCAGTTTGGAATCACAATTGTAGTTCAAGGCTTAGGGTCACAAATCCAGTTAGGAATCACTATCGCAGTTCGAGGCTTGAGGTCAAAATGCCAGTTAGGAATAACAATTGCAGTTCAAGGCTTGAGGTCACAATTGCAGTCTGAGCTCACAATGCCAGTTTGGAATCACAATTGCAGTTCAAGGCTTGAGGTCACAATTGCAGTCTGAGCTCACAATTCCAGGTCGGAATCACAATTGCAGTTCAAGGCTTGAGCTCACAATTCCAGTTAGGAATCACAATTGCAGTTCGAGGCTTGAGCTCACAATTCCCGTTAGGAATCACAATTGCAGTTCAAGGCTTGAGGTCACAATTGCAGTCTGAGCTCACAATTCCAGGTTGGAATCACAATTGCAGTTCAAGGCTTGAGGTCACAATTCCAGTTAGGAATCACAATTGCAGTTCGAGACTTGAGGTCACAATTCCACTCTGAGCTCACAATTCCACTTAGGAATCACAATTCCAGTTCAAGGCTTGAGGTCACAATTGCAGTCTGAGCTCACAATTCCAGGTTGGAATCACAATTGCAGTTCGAGGCTTCAGGTCACAATTCCAGTTAGGAATCACAATTCCAGGTTGGAATCACAATTGCAGTTCAAGGCTTGAGCTCACAATGCCAGTTAGGAATCACAATTGCAGTTCGAGGCTTGAGGTCACAATTCCAGTTAGGAATCACAATTGCAGTTCGAGGCTTGAGGTCACAATTCCAGTCTGAGCTCACATTTCCAGGTTGGAATCACAATTGTAGTTCAAGGCTTGAGCTCACAATTCCAGTTAGGAATCACAATTGCAGTTCGAGGCTTGAGGTCACAATTCCACTCTAAGCTCACAATTCCACTTAGGAATCACAATTGCAGTTCAAGGCTTGAGGTCACAATTGCAGTCTGAGCTCACAATGCCAGTTTGGAATCACAATTGCAGTTCAAGGCTTCAGGCACAATTGCAGTCTGAGCTCACAATGCCAGTTTGGAATCACAATTGCAGTTCAAGGCTTGAGGTCACAATTGCTGTCTGAGCTCACAATTCCAGTTAGGAATCACAATTGCAGTTAGAGGCTAGAGCTCACAATTGTAGTCTGAGCTCACAATTCCAGGTTGGAATCACAATTGCAGTTCAAGGCTTGAGGTCACAATTCCAGTTAGGAAACACAATTCCTAGTTGGAATCACAATTGCAGTTAGAGGCTTCAGGTCACAATTCCAGTTAGGAATCACAATTGCAGTTCGAGGCTTGAGGTCACAATTCCAGTTAGGAATCACAATTGCAGTTCAAGGCTTGAGGTCACAATTCCAGTTAGGAATCACAATTGCAGTTCGAGGCTTGAGGTCACAATTCCAGTTAGGAATCACAATTGCAGTTCGAGGCTTGAGGTCACAATTCCCGTTAGGAATCACAATTCCAGGTTGGAATCACAATTGCACTTCAAGGCTTGAGGTCACAATTGCAGTCTGAGCTCACAATTCGAGGTTGGAATCACAATTGCAGTTCAAGTCTTGAGCTCACAATGCCAGATAGGAATCACAATTGCAGTTCGAGGCTTGAGGTCACAATTCCAGTCTGAGCTCAAAATTCCACTTAGGAATCACAATTGTAGTTCAAGGCTTGAGATCACAATTCCAGTTAGGAATCACAATTCCAGTTCGAGGCTTGAGGTCACAATTGCAGTCTGAGCTCACAATTCCAGGTTGGAATCACAATGGCAGTTCAAGGCTTGAGCTCACAATTCCAATTTGGAATCACAATTGCAGTTCGAGGCTTGAGGTCACAATTCCACTCTGAGCTCACAATTCCAGTTAGGAATCACAATTCCGGTTGGAATCACAATTGCAGTTCAAGGCTTGAGGTCACAATTCCAGATAGGAATCACAATTCCAGGTTGGAATCACAATTGCAGTTCAAGGCTTGAGGTCACAATTCCAGTTAGGAATCTCAATTGCAGTTGAATGCTTGAGCTCACAATTCCAGTTAGGAATCACAATTGCAGTTCGAGGCTTGAGCTCACAATTCCAGTTTGGAATCACAATTGTAGTTCAAGGCTTGAGGTCACAAATCCAGGTTGGAATCACAATTCCAGTTCGAGGCTTGAGGTCACAATTCCACTCTGAGCTCACAATTCCACTTAGGAATCACAATTGCAGTTCGAGGCTTGAGGTCACAATTCCAGTTAGAAATCACAATTCCAGTTCAAGGCTTGAGGTCACAATTGCAGTCTGAGCTCACAATGCCAGTTTGGAATCACAATTGCATTTCAAGTCTTGAGGTCACAATTGCAGTCTGAGCTCACAATGCCAGTTTGGAATCACAATTGCATTTCAAGTCTTGAGGTCACAATTGCAGTCTGAGCTCACAATGCCAGTTTGGAATCACAATTGCAGTTCAAGGCTTGAGGTCACAATTGCAGTCTGAGTTCACAATTCCAGGTTGGAATCACAATTGCAGTTCTAGGCTTGAGCTCACAATTCCTGTTAGGAATCACAATTGCAGTTCAAGGCTTGAGGTCACAATTCCAGGTTGGAATCACAATTGCAGTTCGAGGCTTGAGGTCACAATTCCAGTTAGGAATCACAATTCCAGGTTGGAATCACAATTGCAGTTCGAGGCTTGAGGTCATAATTCCAGTTAGGAATCACAATTGCAGTTCAAGGCTTGAGGTCACAATTGCAGTCTGAGCTCACAATGCCAGTTTGGAATCAAAATTGCAGTGCAAGGCTAGAGGTCACAATGCCAGTTTGGAATCACAATTCCACTTCAAGGCTTGAGGTCACAATTGCATTCTGAGCTCACAATTCCAGGTTGGAATCACAATTGCAGTTCGAGGCTTGAGCTCACAATTCCAGTTAGGAATCACAATTGCAGTTCAAGGCTTGAGGTCACAATTCCAGTTTGGAATCACAATTGCAGTTCGAGGCTTGAGGTCACAATTGCAGTCTGAGCACACAAGTCCACTTAGGAATCACAATTGCAGTCTGAGCTCACAATTCCACTTAGGAATCACAATTGCAGTTCAAGGCTTGAGTTCACAATTCCAGTTAGTAATCACAATTGCAGTTCGAGGCTTGAGCTCACAATTGCAGTCTGAGCTCACAATGCCAGTTTGGAATCACAATTGCAGTTCAAGGCTTGAGGTCACAATTGCAGTCTGAGCTCACAATGCCAGTTAGGAATCACAATTGCAGTTCAAGGCTTGAGGTCACAATTCCAGTTAGGAATCACAATTGCAGTTGGAGGCTTGAGGTCACAATTCCAGTTAGGAATCACAATTCCAGTTCAAGGCTTGAGGTCACAATTCCAGTTAGGAATCACAATTGCAGTTGGAGGCTTGAGCTCACAATTCCAGTTAGGAATCACAATTGCAGTTCAAGGCTTGAGCTCACAATTCCAGCTAGGAATCACAATTCCAGGTTGGAATCACAATTGCAGTTCAAGGCTTGAGGTCAGAATTGCAGTTAGGAATCACAATTCCAGGTTGGAATCACAATTGCAGTTCGAGGCTTCAGGTCACAATTCCAGTTAGGAATCACAATTGTAGTTCGAGGCTTGAGGTCACAATTCCAGTTAGGAATCACAATTCCAGGTTGGAATCACAATTGCAGTTCGAGGCTTGAGCTCACAATTCCAGTTAGGAATCACAATTCCAGGTTGGAATCACAATTGCAGTTCGAGGCTTCAGGTCACAATTCCAGTTAGGAATCACAATTCCAGTTTGGAATCACAATTGCAGTTCAAGGCTTGAGGTCACAATTGCAGTCTGAGCTCACCATTCCAGTTAGGAATCACAATTGCATTTCAAGGCTTGAGGTCACAATTCCAGTTAGGAATCACAATTGCAGTTCGAGGCTTGAGCTCACAATTCCAGTTAGGAATCACAATTGCAGTTCGAGGCTTGAGCTCACAATTCCAGCTAGGAATCACAATTCCAGGTTGGATTCACAATTGCAGTTCAAGGCTTGAGGTCACAATTCCAGTTAGGAGTCACAATTGCAGTTCGAGGCTTGAGGTCACAATTCCAGTTAGGAATCACAATTCCAGGTTGGAATCACAATTGCAGTTCGAGGCTTGAGCTCACAATTCCAGTTAGGAATCACAATTCCAGGTTGGAATCACAATTGCAGTTCGAGGCTTCAGGTCACAATTCCAGTTAGGAATCACAATTGCAGTTCGAGGCTTGAGCTCACAATTCCACTCTGAGCTCACAATTCCACTTAGAAATCACAATTGCAGTCTGAGCTCACAATTCCAGTTAGGAATCACAATTGCAGTTCGAGGCTTGAGCTCACAATTGCAGTCTGAGCTCACAATTCCAGTTAGGAATCACAATTGCAGTTCAAGGCTTGAGGTCACAATTGCAGTCTGAGCTCACAATTCCAGGTTGGAATCACAATTGCAGTTCAAGGCTTGAGGTCACAATTCCAGTTAGGAATCACAATTCCTGGTTGGAATCACAATTGCAGTTAGAGGCTTCAGGTCACAATGCCAGTTAGGGATCACAATTGCAGTTCGAGGCTTGAGGTCACAATTGCAGTCTGAGCTCACAATTCCAAGTTGGAATCACAATTGCAGTTCAAGTCTTGAGGTCACAATTCCAGTTAGGAATCACAATTGCAGTTCGAGGCTTGAGCTCACAATTCCAGTTAGGAATCACAATTGCAGTTCAAGGCTTGAGCTCACAATTCCAGTTAGGAATCACAATTCCTGGTTGGAATCACAATTGCAGTTCGAGGCTTCAGGTCACAATTCCAGTTAGGAATCACAATTGTAGTTCGAGGCTTGAGGTCACAATTCCTGTTAGGAATCACAATTCCAGGTTGGAATCGCAATTGCAGTTCGAGGCTTGAGCTCACAATTCCAGTTAGGAATCACAATTCCAGGTTGGAATCACAATTGCAGTTCGAGGCTTCAGGTCACAATTCCAGTTAGGAATCACAATTCCAGTTAGGAATCACAATTGCAGTTCAAGGCTTGAGCTTACAATTCCAGTTAGGAATCACAATTGCAGTTCGAGGCTTGAGGTCACAATTCCAGTCTGAGCTCAAAATTCCAGGTTGGAATCACAATTGCAGTTCAAGGCTTGAGGTCACAATTGCAGTCTAAGCTCACAATTCCAGTTAGGAATCACAATTGCAGTTCGAGGCTTGAGCTCACAATTGCAGTCTGAGGTCACAATTCCAGTTAGGAATCACAATTGCAGTTCAAGGCTTGAGGTCACAATTGCAGTCTGAGCTCACAATTCCAGTTAGGAATCACAATTGCATTTCAAGGCTTGAGGTCACAATTGCAGTCTGAGCTCAAAATTCCAGGTTGGAATCACAATGGCAGTTCTAGGCTTGAGCTCACAATTCCACTTAGGAATCATAATTGCAGTTCGAGGCTTGAGCTCACAATTCCAGTTAGGAATCACAATTGCAGTTCAAGGCTTGAGGTCACAATTCCATTTAGGAATCACAATTCCAGGTTGGAATCACAATTGCAGTTCGAGGCTTCAGGTCACAATTCCAGTTAGGAATCACAATTCCAGTTAGGAATCACAATTGCAGTTCGAGGCTTCAGGTCACAATTCCAGTTAGGAATCACAATTCCAGTTAGGAATCACAATTGCAGTTCGAGGCTTGAGGTCACAATGCCAGTTAGGAATCACAATTGCAGTTCAAGGCTTGAGGTCACAAATGCAGTCTGAGCTCACAATGCCAGTTAGGAATCACAATTGCAGTTCAAGGCTTGAGGTCACAATTGCAGTCTGAGCTCACAATGCCAGTTAGGAATCACAATTGCAGTTCAAGGCTTGAGGTCACAATTGCAGTCTGAGCACACATTTCCAGTTAGGAATCACAATTGCAGTTCGAGGCTTGAGGTCACAATTCCCGTTAGGAATCACAATTCCAGGTTGGAATCACAATTGCAGTTCAAGGCTTGAGGTCACAATTCCAGATAGGAATCACAATTCCAGGTTGGAATCACAATTGCAGTTCAAGGCTTGAGGTCACAATTCCAGTTAGGAATCTCAATTGCAGTTGAATGCTTGAGCTCACAATTCCAGTTAGGAATCACAATTGCAGTTCGAGGCTTGAGCTCACAATTCCAGTTTGGAATCACAATTGTAGTTCAAGGCTTGAGGTCACAAATCCAGGTTGGAATCACAATTCCAGTTCGAGGCTTGAGGTCACAATTCCACTCTGAGCTCACAATTCCACTTAGGAATCACAATTGCAGTTCGAGGCTTCAGGTCACAATTCCAGTTAGGAATCACAATTGCAGTTCAAGGCTTGAGGTCACAATTCCAGTTAGGAATCTCAATTGCAGTTGAATGCTTGAGCTCACAATTCCAGTTAGGAATCACAATTGCAGTTCGAGGCTTGAGCTCACAATTCCAGTTTGGAATCACAATTGTAGTTCAAGGCTTAGGGTCACAAATCCAGTTAGGAATCACTATCGCAGTTCGAGGCTTGAGGTCAAAATGCCAGTTAGGAATAACAATTGCAGTTCAAGGCTTGAGGTCACAATTGCAGTCTGAGCTCACAATGCCAGTTTGGAATCACAATTGCAGTTCAAGGCTTGAGGTCACAATTGCAGTCTGAGCTCACAATTCCAGGTCGGAATCACAATTGCAGTTCAAGGCTTGAGCTCACAATTCCAGTTAGGAATCACAATTGCAGTTCGAGGCCTGAGCTCACAATTCCCGTTAGGAATCACAATTGCAGTTCAAGGCTTGAGGTCACAATTGCAGTCTGAGCTCACAATTCCAGGTTGGAATCACAATTGCAGTTCAAGGCTTGAGGTCACAATTCCAGTTAGGAATCACAATTGCAGTTCGAGACTTGAGGTCACAATTCCACTCTGAGCTCACAATTCCACTTAGGAATCACAATTCCAGTTCAAGGCTTGAGGTCACAATTGCAGTCTGAGCTCACAATTCCAGGTTGGAATCACAATTGCAGTTCGAGGCTTCAGGTCACAATTCCAGTTAGGAATCACAATTCCAGGTTGGAATCACAATTGCAGTTCAAGGCTTGAGCTCACAATGCCAGTTAGGAATCACAATTGCAGTTCGAGGCTTGAGGTCACAATTCCAGTTAGGAATCACAATTGCAGTTCGAGGCTTGAGGTCACAATTCCAGTCTGAGCTCACATTTCCAGGTTGGAATCACAATTGTAGTTCAAGGCTTGAGCTCACAATTCCAGTTAGGAATCACAATTGCAGTTCGAGGCTTGAGGTCACAATTCCACTCTAAGCTCACAATTCCACTTAGGAATCACAATTGCAGTT
This sequence comes from Sturnus vulgaris, assembly GCF_052056855.1. NCBI lineage: Eukaryota > Metazoa > Chordata > Aves > Passeriformes > Sturnidae > Sturnus > Sturnus vulgaris. Next base: position 1,443,900 of record NC_142270.1, on the reverse strand, counting down.
CAAGGCTTGAGGTCACAATTGCAGTCTGAGCTCACAATGCCAGTTTGGAATCACAATTGCAGTTCAAGGCTTCAGGCACAATTGCAGTCTGAGCTCACAATGCCAGTTTGGAATCACAATTGCAGTTCAAGGCTTGAGGTCACAATTGCTGTCTGAGCTCACAATTCCAGTTAGGAATCACAATTGCAGTTAGAGGCTAGAGCTCACAATTGTAGTCTGAGCTCACAATTCCAGGTTGGAATCACAATTGCAGTTCAAGGCTTGAGGTCACAATTCCAGTTAGGAAACACAATTCCTAGTTGGAATCACAATTGCAGTTAGAGGCTTCAGGTCACAATTCCAGTTAGGAATCACAATTGCAGTTCGAGGCTTGAGGTCACAATTCCAGTTAGGAATCACAATTGCAGTTCAAGGCTTGAGGTCACAATTCCAGTTAGGAATCACAATTGCAGTTCGAGGCTTGAGGTCACAATTCCAGTTAGGAATCACAATTGCAGTTCGAGGCTTGAGGTCACAATTCCCGTTAGGAATCACAATTCCAGGTTGGAATCACAATTGCAGTTCGAGGCTTGAGCTCACAGTTCCAGTTAGGAATCACAATTGCAGTTCGAGGCTTGAGCTCACAATTCCAGGTTGGAATCACAATTGCACTTCAAGGCTTGAGGTCACAATTGCAGTCTGAGCTCACAATTCGAGGTTGGAATCACAATTGCAGTTCAAGTCTTGAGCTCACAATGCCAGATAGGAATCACAATTGCAGTTCGAGGCTTGAGGTCACAATTCCACTCTGAGCTCACAATTCCACTTAGGAATCACAATTCCAGTTCAAGGCTTGAGGTCACAATTGCAGTCTGAGCTCACAATTCCAGGTTGGAATCACAATTGCAGTTCGAGGCTTCAGGTCACAATTCCAGTTAGGAATCACAATTCCAGGTTGGAATCACAATTGCAGTTCAAGGCTTGAGCTCACAATGCCAGTTAGGAATCACAATTGCAGTTCGAGGCTTGAGGTCACAATTCCAGTTAGGAATCACAATTGCAGTTCGAGGCTTGAGGTCACAATTCCAGTCTGAGCTCACATTTCCAGGTTGGAATCACAATTGTAGTTCAAGGCTTGAGCTCACAATTCCAGTTAGGAATCACAATTGCAGTTCGAGGCTTGAGGTCACAATTCCACTCTAAGCTCACAATTCCACTTAGGAATCACAATTGCAGTTCAAGGCTTGAGGTCACAATTGCAGTCTGAGCTCACAATGCCAGTTTGGAATCACAATTGCAGTTCAAGGCTTCAGGCACAATTGCAGTCTGAGCTCACAATGCCAGTTTGGAATCACAATTGCAGTTCAAGGCTTGAGGTCACAATTGCTGTCTGAGCTCACAATTCCAGTTAGGAATCACAATTGCAGTTAGAGGCTAGAGCTCACAATTGTAGTCTGAGCTCACAATTCCAGGTTGGAATCACAATTGCAGTTCAAGGCTTGAGGTCACAATTCCAGTTAGGAAACACAATTCCTAGTTGGAATCACAATTGCAGTTAGAGGCTTCAGGTCACAATTCCAGTTAGGAATCACAATTGCAGTTCGAGGCTTGAGGTCACAATTCCAGTTAGGAATCACAATTGCAGTTCAAGGCTTGAGGTCACAATTCCAGTTAGGAATCACAATTGCAGTTCGAGGCTTGAGGTCACAATTCCAGTTAGGAATCACAATTGCAGTTCGAGGCTTGAGGTCACAATTCCCGTTAGGAATCACAATTGCAGTTCGAGGCTTGAGGTCACAATTCCCGTTAGGAATCACAATTCCAGGTTGGAATCACAATTGCAGTTCGAGGCTTGAGCTCACAGTTCCAGTTAGGAATCACAATTGCAGTTCGAGGCTTGAGCTCACAATTCCAGGTTGGAATCACAATTGCACTTCAAGGCTTGAGGTCACAATTGCAGTCTGAGCTCACAATTCGAGGTTGGAATCACAATTGCAGTTCAAGTCTTGAGCTCACAATGCCAGATAGGAATCACAATTGCAGTTCGAGGCTTGAGGTCACAATTCCAGTCTGAGCTCAAAATTCCACTTAGGAATCACAATTGTAGTTCAAGGCTTGAGATCACAATTCCAGTTAGGAATCACAATTCCAGTTCGAGGCTTGAGGTCACAATTGCAGTCTGAGCTCACAATTCCAGGTTGGAATCACAATGGCAGTTCAAGGCTTGAGCTCACAATTCCAATTTGGAATCACAATTGCAGTTCGAGGCTTGAGGTCACAATTCCACTCTGAGCTCACAATTCCAGTTAGGAATCACAATTCCGGTTGGAATCACAATTGCAGTTCAAGGCTTGAGGTCACAATTCCAGATAGGAATCACAATTCCAGGTTGGAATCACAATTGCAGTTCAAGGCTTGAGGTCACAATTCCAGTTAGGAATCTCAATTGCAGTTGAATGCTTGAGCTCACAATTCCAGTTAGGAATCACAATTGCAGTTCGAGGCTTGAGCTCACAATTCCAGTTTGGAATCACAATTGTAGTTCAAGGCTTGAGGTCACAAATCCAGGTTGGAATCACAATTCCAGTTCGAGGCTTGAGGTCACAATTCCACTCTGAGCTCACAATTCCACTTAGGAATCACAATTGCAGTTCGAGGCTTGAGGTCACAATTCCAGTTAGAAATCACAATTCCAGTTCAAGGCTTGAGGTCACAATTGCAGTCTGAGCTCACAATGCCAGTTTGGAATCACAATTGCATTTCAAGTCTTGAGGTCACAATTGCAGTCTGAGCTCACAATGCCAGTTTGGAATCACAATTGCAGTTCAAGGCTTGAGGTCACAATTGCAGTCTGAGTTCACAATTCCAGGTTGGAATCACAATTGCAGTTCTAGGCTTGAGCTCACAATTCCTGTTAGGAATCACAATTGCAGTTCAAGGCTTGAGGTCACAATTCCAGGTTGGAATCACAATTGCAGTTCGAGGCTTGAGGTCACAATTCCAGTTAGGAATCACAATTCCAGGTTGGAATCACAATTGCAGTTCGAGGCTTGAGGTCATAATTCCAGTTAGGAATCACAATTGCAGTTCAAGGCTTGAGGTCACAATTGCAGTCTGAGCTCACAATGCCAGTTTGGAATCAAAATTGCAGTGCAAGGCTAGAGGTCACAATGCCAGTTTGGAATCACAATTCCACTTCAAGGCTTGAGGTCACAATTGCATTCTGAGCTCACAATTCCAGGTTGGAATCACAATTGCAGTTCGAGGCTTGAGCTCACAATTCCAGTTAGGAATCACAATTGCAGTTCAAGGCTTGAGGTCACAATTCCAGTTTGGAATCACAATTGCAGTTCGAGGCTTGAGGTCACAATTGCAGTCTGAGCACACAAGTCCACTTAGGAATCACAATTGCAGTCTGAGCTCACAATTCCACTTAGGAATCACAATTGCAGTTCAAGGCTTGAGTTCACAATTCCAGTTAGTAATCACAATTGCAGTTCGAGGCTTGAGCTCACAATTGCAGTCTGAGCTCACAATGCCAGTTTGGAATCACAATTGCAGTTCAAGGCTTGAGGTCACAATTGCAGTCTGAGCTCACAATGCCAGTTAGGAATCACAATTGCAGTTCAAGGCTTGAGGTCACAATTGCAGTCTGAGCTCACAATGCCAGTTAGGAATCACAATTGCAGTTCAAGGCTTGAGGTCACAATTCCAGTTAGGAATCACAATTGCAGTTGGAGGCTTGAGGTCACAATTCCAGTTAGGAATCACAATTCCAGTTCAAGGCTTGAGGTCACAATTCCAGTTAGGAATCACAATTGCAGTTGGAGGCTTGAGCTCACAATTCCAGTTAGGAATCACAATTGCAGTTCAAGGCTTGAGCTCACAATTCCAGCTAGGAATCACAATTCCAGGTTGGAATCACAATTGCAGTTCCAGGCTTGAGGTCACAATTCCAGTTAGGACTCACAATTCCAGGTTGGAATCACAATTGCAGTTCGAGGCTTGAGGTCACAATTCCAGTTAGGAATCACAATTCCAGGTTGGAATCACAATTGCAGTTCGAGGCTTCAGGTCACAATTCCAGTTAGGAATCACAATTCCAGTTTGGAATCACAATTGCAGTTCAAGGCTTGAGGTCACAATTGCAGTCTGAGCTCACCATTCCAGTTAGGAATCACAATTGCATTTCAAGGCTTGAGGTCACAATTCCAGTTAGGAATCACAATTGCAGTTCGAGGCTTGAGCTCACAATTCCAGTTAGGAATCACAATTGCAGTTCGAGGCTTGAGCTCACAATTCCAGCTAGGAATCACAATTCCAGGTTGGATTCACAATTGCAGTTCAAGGCTTGAGGTCACAATTCCAGTTAGGAGTCACAATTGCAGTTCGAGGCTTGAGGTCACAATTCCAGTTAGGAATCACAATTCCAGGTTGGAATCACAATTGCAGTTCGAGGCTTGAGCTCACAATTCCAGTTAGGAATCACAATTCCAGGTTGGAATCACAATTGCAGTTCGAGGCTTCAGGTCACAATTCCAGTTAGGAATCACAATTGCAGTTCGAGGCTTGAGCTCACAATTCCACTCTGAGCTCACAATTCCACTTAGAAATCACAATTGCAGTCTGAGCTCACAATTCCAGTTAGGAATCACAATTGCAGTTCGAGGCTTGAGCTCACAATTGCAGTCTGAGCTCACAATTCCAGTTAGGAATCACAATTGCAGTTCAAGGCTTGAGGTCACAATTGCAGTCTGAGCTCACAATTCCAGGTTGGAATCACAATTGCAGTTCAAGGCTTGAGGTCACAATTCCAGTTAGGAATCACAATTCCTGGTTGGAATCACAATTGCAGTTAGAGGCTTCAGGTCACAATGCCAGTTAGGGATCACAATTGCAGTTCGAGGCTTGAGGTCACAATTGCAGTCTGAGCTCACAATTCCAAGTTGGAATCACAATTGCAGTTCAAGGCTTGAGGTCACAATTCCAGTTAGGAATCACAATTGCAGTTCGAGGCTTGAGCTCACAATTCCAGTTAGGAATCACAATTGCAGTTCAAGGCTTGAGCTCACAATTCCAGTTAGGAATCACAATTCCTGGTTGGAATGACAATTGCAGTTCGAGGCTTCAGGTCACAATTCCAGTTAGGAATCACAATTGTAGTTCGAGGCTTGAGGTCACAATTCCTGTTAGGAATCACAATTCCAGGTTGGAATCGCAATTGCAGTTCGAGGCTTGAGCTCACAATTCCAGTTAGGAATCACAATTCCAGGTTGGAATCACAATTGCAGTTCGAGGCTTGAGGTCATAATTCCAGTTAGGAATCACAATTGCAATTCAAGGCTTGAGGTCACAATTGCAGTCTGAGCTCACAATGCCAGTTTGGAATCAAAATTGCAGTGCAAGGCTAGAGGTCACAATGCCAGTTTGGAATCACAATTCCACTTCAAGGCTTGAGGTCACAATTGCATTCTGAGCTCACAATTCCAGGTTGGAATCACAATTGCAGTTCGAGGCTTGAGCTCACAATTCCAGTTAGGAATCACAATTGCAGTTCAAGGCTTGAGGTCACAATTCCAGTTTGGAATCACAATTGCAGTTCGAGGCTTGAGCTCACAATTGCAGTCTGAGCTCACAATGCCAGTTTGGAATCACAATTGCAGTTCAAGGCTTGAGGTCACAATTGCAGTCTGAGCTCACAATGCCAGTTAGGAATCACAATTGCAGTTCAAGGCTTGAGGTCACAATTCCAGTTAGGAATCACAATTGCAGTTGGAGGCTTGAGGTCACAATTCCAGTTAGGAATCAAAATTCCAGTTCAAGGCTTGAGGTCACAATTCCAGTTAGGAATCACAATTGCAGTTGGAGGCTTGAGCTCACAATTCCAGTTAGGAATCACAATTGCAGTTCAAGGCTTGAGCTCACAATTCCAGCTAGGAATCACAATTCCAGGTTGGAATCACAATTGCAGTTCCAGGCTTGAGGTCACAATTCCAGTTAGGACTCACAATTCCAGGTTGGAATCACAATTGCAGTTCGAGGCTTCAGGTCACAATTCCAGTTAGGAATCACAATTGTAGTTCGAGGCTTGAGGTCACAATTCCAGTTAGGAATCACAATTCCAGGTTGGAATCACAATTGCAGTTCGAGGCTTGAGCTCACAATTCCAGTTAGGAATCACAATTCCAGGTTGGAATCACAATTGCAGTTCAAGGCTTGAGGTCACAATTGCAGTCTGAGCTCACCATTCCAGTTAGGAATCACAATTGCATTTCAAGGCTTGAGGTCACAATTCCAGTTAGGAATCACAATTGCAGTTCGAGGCTTGAGCTCACAATTCCAGTTAGGAATCACAATTGCAGTTCGAGGCTTGAGCTCACAATTCCAGCTAGGAATCACAATTCCAGGTTGGATTCACAATTGCAGTTCAAGGCTTGAGGTCACAATTCCAGTTAGGAGTCACAATTGCAGTTCGAGGCTTGAGGTCACAATTCCAGTTAGGAATCACAATTCCAGGTTGGAATCACAATTGCAGTTCGAGGCTTGAGCTCACAATTCCAGTTAGGAATCACAATTCCAGGTTGGAATCACAATTGCAGTTCGAGGCTTCAGGTCACAATTCCAGTTAGGAATCACAATTGCAGTTCGAGGCTTGAGCTCACAATTCCACTCTGAGCTCACAATTCCACTTAGAAATCACAATTGCAGTCTGAGCTCACAATTCCAGTTAGGAATCACAATTGCAGTTCGAGGCTTGAGCTCACAATTGCAGTCTGAGCTCACAATTCCAGTTAGGAATCACAATTGCAGTTCAAGGCTTGAGGTCACAATTGCAGTCTGAGCTCACAATTCCAGGTTGGAATCACAATTGCAGTTCAAGGCTTGAGGTCACAATTCCAGTTAGGAATCACAATTCCTGGTTGGAATCACAATTGCAGTTAGAGGCTTCAGGTCACAATGCCAGTTAGGGATCACAATTGCAGTTCGAGGCTTGAGGTCACAATTGCAGTCTGAGCTCACAATTCCAAGTTGGAATCACAATTGCAGTTCAAGGCTTGAGGTCACAATTCCAGTTAGGAATCACAATTGCAGTTCGAGGCTTGAGCTCACAATTCCAGTTAGGAATCACAATTGCAGTTCAAGGCTTGAGCTCACAATTCCAGTTAGGAATCACAATTCCTGGTTGGAATCACAATTGCAGTTCGAGGCTTCAGGTCACAATTCCAGTTAGGAATCACAATTGTAGTTCGAGGCTTGAGGTCACAATTCCTGTTAGGAATCACAATTCCAGGTTGGAATCGCAATTGCAGTTCGAGGCTTGAGCTCACAATTCCAGTTAGGAATCACAATTCCAGGTTGGAATCACAATTGCAGTTCGAGGCTTCAGGTCACAATTCCAGTTAGGAATCACAATTCCAGTTAGGAATCACAATTGCAGTTCAAGGCTTGAGCTTACAATTCCAGTTAGGAATCACAATTGCAGTTCGAGGCTTGAGGTCACAATTCCAGTCTGAGCTCAAAATTCCAGGTTGGAATCACAATTGCAGTTCAAGGCTTGAGGTCACAATTGCAGTCTAAGCTCACAATTCCAGTTAGGAATCACAATTGCAGTTCGAGGCTTGAGCTCACAATTGCAGTCTGAGGTCACAATTCCAGTTAGGAATCACAATTGCAGTTCAAGGCTTGAGGTCACAATTGCAGTCTGAGCTCACAATTCCAGTTAGGAATCACAATTGCATTTCAAGGCTTGAGGTCACAATTGCAGTCTGAGCTCAAAATTCCAGGTTGGAATCACAATGGCAGTTCTAGGCTTGAGCTCACAATTCCACTTAGGAATCATAATTGCAGTTCGAGGCTTGAGCTCACAATTCCAGTTAGGAATCACAATTGCAGTTCGAGGCTTCAGGTCACAATTCCATTTAGGAATCACAATTCCAGTTAGGAATCACAATTGCAGTTCGAGGCTTGAGGTCACAATTCCACTGTGAGCTCACAATTCCACTTAGGAATCACAATTGCAGTTCGAGGCTTGAGGTCACAATGCCAGTTAGGAATCACAATTGCAGTTCAAGGCTTGAGGTCACAATTGCAGTCTGAGCTCACAATGCCAGTTAGGAATCACAATTGCAGTTCAAGGCTTGAGGTCACAATTGCAGTCTGAGCACACATTTCCAGTTAGGAATCACAATTGCAGTTCGAGGCTTGAGGTCACAATTCCCGTTAGGAATCACAATTCCAGGTTGGAATCACAATTGCAGTTCAAGGCTTGAGGTCACAATTCCAGATAGGAATCACAATTCCAGGTTGGAATCACAATTGCAGTTCAAGGCTTGAGGTCACAATTCCAGTTAGGAATCTCAATTGCAGTTGAATGCTTGAGCTCACAATTCCAGTTAGGAATCACAATTGCAGTTCGAGGCTTGAGCTCACAATTCCAGTTTGGAATCACAATTGTAGTTCAAGGCTTGAGGTCACAAATCCAGGTTGGAATCACAATTCCAGTTCGAGGCTTGAGGTCACAATTCCACTCTGAGCTCACAATTCCACTTAGGAATCACAATTGCAGTTCGAGGCTTCAGGTCACAATTCCAGTTAGGAATCACAATTGCAGTTCAAGGCTTGAGGTCACAATTCCAGTTAGGAATCTCAATTGCAGTTGAATGCTTGAGCTCACAATTCCAGTTAGGAATCACAATTGCAGTTCGAGGCTTGAGCTCACAATTCCAGTTTGGAATCACAATTGTAGTTCAAGGCTTAGGGTCACAAATCCAGTTAGGAATCACTATCGCAGTTCGAGGCTTGAGGTCAAAATGCCAGTTAGGAATAACAATTGCAGTTCAAGGCTTGAGGTCACAATTGCAGTCTGAGCTCACAATGCCAGTTTGGAATCACAATTGCAGTTCAAGGCTTGAGGTCACAATTGCAGTCTGAGCTCACAATTCCAGGTCGGAATCACAATTGCAGTTCAAGGCTTGAGCTCACAATTCCAGTTAGGAATCACAATTGCAGTTCGAGGCTTTAGCTCACAATTCCCGTTAGGAATCACAATTGCAGTTCAAGGCTTGAGGTCACAATTGCAGTCTGAGCTCACAATTCCAGGTTGGAATCACAATTGCAGTTCAAGGCTTGAGGTCACAATTCCAGTTAGGAATCACAATTGCAGTTCGAGACTTGAGGTCACAATTCCACTCTGAGCTCACAATTCCACTTAGGAATCACAATTCCAGTTCAAGGCTTGAGGTCACAATTGCAGTCTGAGCTCACAATTCCAGGTTGGAATCACAATTGCAGTTCGAGGCTTCAGGTCACAATTCCAGTTAGGAATCACAATTCCAGGTTGGAATCACAATTGCAGTTCAAGGCTTGAGCTCACAATGCCAGTTAGGAATCACAATTGCAGTTCGAGGCTTGAGGTCACAATTCCAGTTAGGAATCACAATTGCAGTTCGAGGCTTGAGGTCACAATTCCAGTCTGAGCTCACATTTCCAGTTAGGAATCACAATTGTAGTTCAAGGCTTGAGCTCACAATTCCAGTTAGGAATCACAATTGCAGTTCGAGGCTTGAGGTCACAATTCCACTCTAAGCTCACAATTCCACTTAGGAATCACAATTGCAGTTCAAGGCTTGAGGTCACAATTGCAGTCTGAGCACACAATGCCAGTTTGGAATCACAATTGCAGTTCAAGGCTTCAGGCACAATTGCAGTCTGAGCTCACAATGCCAGTTTGGAATCACAATTGCAGTTCAAGGCTTGAGGTCACAATTGCTGTCTGAGCTCACAATTCCAGTTAGGAATCACAATTGCAGTTAGAGGCTAGAGCTCACAATTGTAGTCTGAGCTCACAATTCCAGGTTGGAATCACAATTGCAGTTCAAGGCTTGAGGTCACAATTCCAGTTAGGAAACACAATTCCTAGTTGGAATCACAATTGCAGTTAGAGGCTTCAGGTCACAATTCCAGTTAGGAATCACAATTGCAGTTCGAGGCTTGAGGTCACAATTCCAGTTAGGAATCACAATTGCAGTTCAAGGATTGAGGTCACAATTCCAGTTAGGAATCACAATTGCAGTTCGAGGCTTGAGGTCACAATTCCAGTTAGGAATCACAATTGCAGTTCGAGGCTTGAGGTCACAATTCCCGTTAGGAATCACAATTCCAGGTTGGAATCACAATTGCAGTTCGAGGCTTGAGCTCACAGTTCCAGTTAGGAATCACAATTGCAGTTCGAGGCTTGAGCTCACAATTCCAGGTTGGAATCACAATTGCAGTTCGAGGCTTGAGGTCACAATTCCAGTCTGAGCTCAAAATTCCACTTAGGAATCACAATTGTAGTTCAAGGCTTGAGATCACAATTCCAGTTAGGAATCACAATTCCAGTTCGAGGCTTGAGGTCACAATTGCAGTCTGAGCTCACAATGCCAGTTTGGAATCACAATTGCACTTCAAGGCTTGAGGTCACAATTGCAGTCTGAGCTCACAATTCCAGGTTGGAATCACAATGGCAGTTCGATCCTGGAGTTCACAATTCCAGTTAGGAATCACAATTCCAGTTCGAGGCTTGAGGTCACAATTCCACTCTGAGCTCACAATTCCAGGTTGGAATCACAATTGCAGTTCATGGCTTGAGGTCACAATTCCAGATAGGAATCACAATTCCAGGTTGGAATCACAATTGCAGTTCGAGGCTTCAGGTCACAATTCCAGTTAGGAATCACAATTGCAGTTCAAGGCTTGAGGTCACAATTCCAGTTAGGAATCTCAATTGCAGTTGAATGCTTGAGCTCACAATTCCAGTTAGGAATCACAATTGCAGTTCCAGGCTTGAGCTCACAATTCCAGTTAGGAATCACAATTCCAGTTCAAGGCTTGAGGTCACAATTCCAGTTAGGAATCACAATTGCAGTTCGAGGCTTGAGCTCACAATTCCACTTAGGAATCACAATTCCAGGTTGGAATCACAATTGCAGTTCAAGGCTTGAGGTCACAATTCCAATTAGGAATCACAATTCCAGGTTGGAATCACAATTGCAGTTCAAGGCTTGAGGTCACAATTCCAGTTAGGAATCACAATTGCAGTTCGAGGCTTGATCTCACAATTCCAGCTAGGAATCACAATTCCAGGTTGGAATCACATTTGCAGTTCAAGGCTTGAGGTCACAATTGCAGTCTGAGCTCACAATTCCACTTAGGAATCACAATTGCAGTTCAAGGCTTGAGGTCACAATTTCAGTCTGAGCTCACAATTCCACTTAGGAATCACAATTCCACTTCAAGGCTTGAGGTCACAATTGCAGTCTGAGCTCACAATTCCAGGTTGGAATCACAATTGTAGTTCAAGGCTTGAGGTCACAATTTCAGTCTGAGCTCACAATTCCACTTAGGAATCACAATTGCAGTTCGAGGCTTGAGGTCACAATTCCAGTTAGGAATCACAATTGCAGTTCAAGGCTTGAGGTCACAATTGCAGTCTGAGCTCACAATGCCAGTTTGGAATCACAATTGCAGTTCAAGGCTTGAGGTCACAATTGCAGTCTGAGCTCACAATGCCAGTTAGGAATCACAATTCCACTTCCAGGCTTGAGGTCACAATTGCAGTCTGAGCTCACAATTCCAGTTAGGAATCACAATTGCAGTTCAAGGCTTGAGGTCACAATTCCAGTTAGGCATCACTATTGCAGTTCAAGGCTTGAGCTCACAATTCCAGTTAGGAATCACAATTGCAGTTCATGGCTTGAGCTCACAATTCCAGTTAGGAATCACAATTCCAGGTTGGAATCACAATTGCAGTTCATGGCTTGAGCTCACAATTCCAGTTTGGAATCACAATTCCAGGTTGGAATCACAATTGCAGTTCGAGGCTTGAGGTCACAATGCCAGTTTGGAATCACAATTGCAGTTCAAGGCTTGAGGTCACAATTCCAGTTAGGAATCACAATTGCAGTTCGAGGCTTGAGCTCACAATGCCAGTTAGGGATCACAATTGCAGTTCGAGGCTTGAGGTCACAATTCCAGCTAGGAATCACAATTCCAGGTTGGAATCACAATTGCAGTTCGAGGCTTGAGGTTACAATTCCAGTTAGGAATCACAATTGCAGTTCGAGGCTTGAGGTCACAATTCCAGCTAGGAATCACAATGCCAGTTTGGAATCACAATTGCAGTTCGAGGCTTGAGGTCACAATTGCAGTCTGAGCTCACAATTCCAAGTTGGAATCACAATTGCAGTTCAAGGCTTGAGGTCACAATTCCAGTTAGGAATCACAATTGCAGTTAGAGGCTAGAGCTCACAATTCCAGTTAGGAATCAAAATTGCAGTTCGAGGCTTGAGCTCACAATTCCAGTTAGGAATCACAATTGCAGTTCAAGGCTTGAGCTCACAATTCCAGCTAGGAATCACAATTCCAGGTTGGAATCACAATTGCAGTTCAAGGCTTGAGGTCACAATTCCAGTTAGGAATCACAATTCCAGGTTGGAATCACAATTGCAGTTCGAGGCTTCAGGTCACAATTCCAGTTAGGAATCACAATTGTAGTTCGAGACTTGAGGTCACAATTCCAGTTAGGAATCACAATTCCAGGTTGGAATCACAATTGCAGTTCGAGGCTTGAGCTCACAATTCCAGTTAGGAATAACAATTCCAGGTTGGAATCACAATTGCAGTTCGAGGCTTCAGGTCACAATTCCAGTTAGGAATCGCAATTGCATTTCGAGGCTTGAGGTCACAATTCCAGTCTGAGCTCACATTTCCAGGTTGGAATCACAATTGCAGTTCAAGGCTTGAGGTCACAATTGCAGTCTGAGCTCACAATTCCAGTTAGGAATCACAATTGCATTTCAAGGCTTGAGGTCACAATTCCAGTTAGGAATCACAATTGCAGTTCGAGGCTTGAGCTCATAATTCCAGTTAGGAATCACAATTGCAGTTCGAGGCTTGAGCTCACAATTCCAGCTAGGAATCACAATTCCAGGTTGGATTCACATTTGCAGTTCAAGGCTTGAGGTCACAATTCCAGTTAGGAATCACAATTGCAGTTCGAGGCTTGAGGTCACAATTCCACTCTGAGCTCACAATTCCACTTAGAAATCACAATTGCAGTCTGAGCTCACAATTCCAGTTAGGAATCACAATTGCAGTTCGAGGCTTGAGCTCACAATTGCAGTCTGAGCTCACAATTCCAGTTAGGAATCACAATTGCAGTTCAAGGCTTGAGGTCACAATTGCAGTCTGAGCTCACAATTCCAGGTTGGAATCACAATGGCAGTTCTAGGCTTGAGCTCACAATTCCACTTAGGAATCATAATTGCAGTTCGAGGCTTGAGCTCACAATTCCAGTTAGGAATCACAATTCCACTTCAAGGCTTGAGCTCACAATTCCAGCTAAGAATCACAATTCCAGGTTGGAATCACAATTGCAGTTCAAGGCTTGAGGTCACAATTCCAGTTAGGAATCACAATTCCTGGTTGGAATCACAATTGCAGTTAGAGGCTTCAGGTCACAATGCCAGTTAGGGATCACAATTGCAGTTCGAGGCTTGAGGTCACAATTGCAGTCTGAGCTCACAATTCCAAGTTGGAATCACAATTGCAGTTCAAGGCTTGAGGTCACAATTCCAGTTAGGAATCACAATTGCAGTTCGAGGCTTGAGCTCACAATTCCAGTTAGGAATCACAATTGCAGTTCAAGGCTTGAGCTCACAATTCCAGTTAGGAATCACAATTCCTGGTTGGAATCACAATTGCAGTTCGAGGCTTGAGGTCACAATTCCAGTTAGGAATCACAATTGTAGTTCGAGGCTTGAGGTCACAATTCCTGTTAGGAATCACAATTCCAGGTTGGAATCACAATTGCAGTTCGAGGCTTGAGCTCACAATTCCAGTTAGGAATCACAATTCCAGGTTGGAATCACAATTGCAGTTCGAGGCTTCAGGTCACAATTCCAGTTAGGAATCACAATTCCAGTTAGGAATCACAATTGCAGTTCAAGGCTTGAGCTTACAATTCCAGTTAGGAATCACAATTGCAGTTCGAGGCTTGAGGTCACAATTCCAGTCTGAGCTCAAAATTCCAGGTTGGAATCACAATTGCAGTTCAAGGCTTGAGGTCACAATTGCAGTCTGAGCTCACAATTCCAGTTAGGAATCACAATTGCAGTTCGAGGCTTGAGCTCACAATTGCAGTCTGAGGTCACAATTCCAGTTAGGAATCACAATTGCAGTTCAAGGCTTGAGGTCACAATTGCAGTCTGAGCTCACAATTCCAGTTAGGAATCACAATTGCATTTCAAGGCTTGAGGTCACAATTGCAGTCTGAGCTCAAAATTCCAGGTTGGAATCACAATGGCAGTTAGAGGCTTCAGGTCACAATTCCAGTTAGGAATCACAATTCCAGTTAGGAATCACAATTGCAGTTCAAGGCTTGAGCTTACAATTCCAGTTAGGAATCACAATTGCAGTTCGAGGCTTGAGGTCACAATTCCAGTCTGAGCTCACATTTCCAGGTTGGAATCACAATTGCAGTTCAAGGCTTGAGGTCACAATTGCAGACTGAGCTCACAATTCCAGTTAGGAATCACAATTGCATTTCAAGGCTTGAGGTCACAATTCCAGATAGGAATCACAATTGCAGTTCGAGGCTTGAGCTCACAATTCCAGTTAGGAATCACAATTGCAGTTCGAGGCTTGAGCTCACAATTCCAGCTAGGAATCACAATTCCAGGTTGGATTCACAATTGCAGTTCAAGGCTTGAGGTCACAATTCCAGTTAGGAATCACAATTGCAGTTCGAGGCTTGAGGTCACAATTCCAGTTAGGAATCACAATTCCAGGTTGGAATCACAATTGCAGTTCGAGGCTTGAGCTCACAATTCCAGTTAGGAATCACAATTCCAGGTTGGAATCACAATTGCAGTTCGAGGCTTCAGGTCACAAATCCAGTTAGGAATCACAATTGCAGTTCGAGGCTTGAGCTCACAATTCCACTCTGAGCTCACAATTCCACTTAGAAATCACAATTGCAGTCTGAGCTCACAATTCCAGTTAGGAATCACAATTGCAGTTCGAGGATTGAGCTCACAATTGCAGTATGAGCTCACAATGCCAGTTTGGAATCACAATTGCAGTTCAAGGCTTGAGGTCACAATTGCAGTCTGACCTCACAATTCCAGTTAGGAATCACAATTGCAGTTCGAGGCTTGAGCTCACAATTGCAGTCTGAGCTCACAATGCCAGTTTGGAATCACAATTGCAGTTCAAGGCTTGAGGTCACAATTGCAGTCTGAGCTCACAATTCCAGGTTGGAATCACAATTGCAGTTCATGGCTTGAGCTCACAATTCCAGCTAAGAATCACAATTCCAGGTTGGAATCACAATTGCAGTTCAAGGCTTGAGCTCACAATTCCAGCTAAGAATCACAATTCCAGGTTGGAATCACAATTGCAGTTCAAGGCTTGAGGTCACAATTCCATTTAGGAATCACAATTCCTGGTTGGAATCACAATTGCAGTTAGAGGCTTCACGTCACAATTCCAGCTAGGAATCACAATTGCAGTTCGAGTCTTGAGGTCACAATTCCAGTTAGGAATCACAATTCCAGGTTGGAATCACAATTGCAGTTCGAGGCTTCAGGTCACAATTCCAGTTAGGAATCACAGTTGTAGTTCAAGGCTTGAGGTCACAATTGCAGTCTGAGCTCACAATGCCAGTTTGGAATCAGAATTCCAGTTTGGAATCACAATTGCAGTTCAAGGCTTGAGGTCACAATTCCAGTTAGGAATCACAATTGCATTTCAAGGCTTGAGGTCACAATTGCAGTCTGAGATCACAATGCCAGTTTGGAATCACAATTGCAGTTCAAGACTTGAGGTCACAATTGCAGTCTGAGCTCACAATGCCAGTTTGGAATCACAATTGCAGTTGAATGCTTGAGCTCACAATTCCAGTTAGGAATCACAATTGCAGTTCGAGGCTTGAGGTCAAAATTCCAGTTAGGAATCACAATTCAAGGTTGGAATCACAATTGCAGTTCGAGGCTTGAAGTGACAATTCCAGTTAGGAATCACAATTCCAGGTTGGAATCACAATTGCAGTTCGAGGCTTGAGCTCACAATTCCAGTTAGGAATCACAATTCCAGGTTGGAATCACAATTGCATTTCAAGGCTTGAGGTCACAATTCCAGTTAGGAATCACAATTCCAGGTTGGAATCACAATTACAGTTCGAGGCTTCAGGTCACAATTCCAGTTAGGAATCACAATTGCAGTTCAAGGCTTGAGGTCACAATTCCAGCTAGGAATCACAATTGCAGTTCGAGGCTTGAGGTCACAATTCCAGTTAGGAATCACAATTGCAGTTCGAGGCTTGAGGTCACAATTCCAGTTAGGAATCACAATTACAGTTCGAGGCTTGAGGTCACAATTCCAGGTTGGAATCACAATTGCAGTTCGAGGCTTGAGGTCACAATTCCTCTCTGAGCTCACAATTCCACTTAGGAATCACAATTCCAGTTCGAGGCTTGAGGTCACAATTCCAGTTATGAATCACAATTGCAGTTGAATGCTTGAGCTCACAATTCCAGTTAGGAATCACAATTGCAGTTCGAGGCTTGACGTCACAATTCCAGTTAGGAATCAAAATTCCAGGTTGGAATCACAATTGCAGTTCAAGGCTTGAGCTCACAATTCCAGTTAGGAATCACAATTCCACTTAGAAATCACAATTGCAGTTCAAGGCTTGAGGTCACAATTGCAGTCTGAGCTCACAATGCCAGTTTGGAATCACAATTGCAGTTCGAGGCTTGAGGTCACAATTCCAGTTTGGAATCACAATTGCAATGCGAGGCTTGAGGTCACAATTCCACTTAGGAATCACAATTGCAGTTCAAGGCTTGAGGTCACAATTCCCCTCTGAGCTCACAATTCCACTTAGGAATCACAATTGCAGTTCGAGGCTTGAGGTCACAATTGCAGTCTGAGCTCACAATGCCAGTTTGGAATCACAATTGCAGTTCGAGGTTTGAGCTCACAATTCCAGCTAGGAATCCCAATTCCAGGTTGGAATCACAATTGCAGTTCAAGGCTTGAGGTCACAATGCCAGTTAGGAATCACAATTGCAGTTCGAGGCTTGAGGTCACAATTCCAGTTAGGAATCACAATTGCAGTTCAAGGCATGAGGCCACAATGCCAGTTAGGAATCACAATTCCAGGTTGGAATCACAATTGCAGTTCAAGGCTTGAGGTCACAATTCCAGTTAGGAATCACAATACCAGTTTGGAATCACAATTGCAGTTCAAGGCTTGAGGTCACAATTCCAGTTAGGAATCACAATTGCAGTTCAAGGCTTGAGGTCACAATTGCAGTCTGAGCTCACAATGCCAGTTTGGAATCACAATTGCAGTTCAAGGCTTGAGGTCACAATTCCAATTAGGAATCACAATTGTAGTTCGAGGCTTGAGGTCACAATTCCAGTTAGGAATCACAATTGCAGTTCAAGGCTTGAGGTCCCAATTTCAGTCTGAGCTCACAATGCCAGTTTGGAATCACAATTGCAGTTCGAGGCTTGAGCTCACAATTCCACTTAGGAATCATAATTGCAGTTCGAGGCTTGAGCTCACAATTCCAGTTGGGAATCACAATTGTAGTTCAAGGCTTGATGTCACAATTCCAGTTAGGAAACACAATTCCAGGTTGGAATCACAATTGCAGTTCGCGGCTTGAGGTCACAATTGCAGTCTCAGCTCACAATAGCAGTTTGGAATCACAATTCAACTTCAAGGCTTGAGGACACAATTGCAGTCTGAGATCACAATTCCAAGTTGGAATCACAATTGCACTTCAAGGCTTGAGGTCACAATTCCAGTTAGGAATCACAATTGCAGTTGGAGGCTTGAGCTCACAATTCCAGCTAGGAATCACAATTGAAGTTCAAGGCTTGAGGTCACAATTCCAGTTAGGAATCACAATTGCAGTTCGAGGCTTGAGGTCAAAATTCCAGTTAGGAATCACAATTGCAGGTTGGAATCACAATTGCTGTCTGAGCTCACAATTCCAGTTAGGAATCACAATTGCAGTACGAGGCTTGAGCTCACAATTCCAGTTAGGAATCACAATTCCAGTTAAGAATCACAATTCCAGTTCGAGGCTTGAGCTCACAATTCCAGTTAGGAATCACAATTGCAGTTCAACCCTTGAGGTCACAATTGCAGTTTGGAATCACAATTGCAGTTCAAGGCTTGAGGTCACAATTGCAGTCTGAGCTCACAATGCCAGTTTGGAATCACAATTGCAGTTCAAGGCTTGAAGTCACAATTCCAATTAGGAATCACAATTGTAGTTCGAGGCTTGAGGTCACAATTCCAGTTAGGAATCACAATTGCAGTTCAAGGCTTGAGGTCACAATTCCAATTAAGAATCACAATTGCAGTTCGAGGCTTGAGGTCACAATTCCAGCTAGGAATCACAATTCCAGGTTGGAATCACAATTGCAGTTCAAGGCTTGAGGTCACAATTCCAGTTAGGAATCACAATTCCAGGTTGGAATCACAATTGCAGTTCGAGGCTTCAGGTCACAATTCCAGTTAGGAATCACAAATCCAGTTAGGAATCACAATTGCAGTTCAAGGCTTGAGCTTACAATTCCAGTTAGGAATCACAATTGCAGTTCGAGGCTTGAGGTCACAATTCCAGTCTGAGCTCAAAATTCCAGGTTGGAATCACAATTGCAGTTCAAGGCTTGAGGTCACAATTGCAGTCTAAGCTCACAATTCCAGTTAGGAATCACAATTGCAGTTCGAGGCTTGAGCTCACAATTGCAGTCTGAGGTCACAATTCCAGTTAGGAATCACAATTGCAGTTCAAGGCTTGAGGTCACAATTGCAGTCTGAGCACACATTTCCAGTTAGGAATCACAATTGCAGTTCGAGGCTTGAGGTCAAAATTCCAGTTAGGAATCACAATTGCAGTTCAAGGCTTGAGGTCACAATTGCAGTCTGAGCTCACAATGCCAGTTTGGAATCACAATTGCAGTTCAAGGCTTGAGGTCACAATTGCAGTCTGAGCTCACAATGCCAGTTTGGAATCACAATTGCACTTCAAGGCTTGAGGTCACAATTCCACTCTGAGCTCACAATTCCAGTTAGGAATCACAATTCCGGTTGGAATCACAATTGCAGTTCAAGGCTTGAGGTCACAATTCCAGATAGGAATCACAATTCCAGGTTGGAATCACAATTGCAGTTCAAGGCTTGAGGTCACAATTCCAGTTAGGAATCTCAATTGCAGTTGAATGCTTGAGCTCACAATTCCAGTTAGGAATCACAATTGCAGTTCGAGGCTTGAGCTCACAATTCCAGTTTGGAATCACAATTGTAGTTCAAGGCTTGAGGTCACAAAGCCAGGTTGGAATCACAATTCCAGTTCGAGGCTTGAGGTCACAATTCCACTCTGAGCTCACAATTCCACTTAGGAATCACAATTGCAGTTCGAGGCTTCAGGTCACAATTCCAGTTAGGAATCACAATTGCAGTTCAAGGCTTGAGGTCACAATTCCAGTTAGGAATCTCAATTGCAGTTGAATGCTTGAGCTCACAATTCCAGTTAGGAATCACAATTGCAGTTCGAGGCTTGAGCTCACAATTCCAGTTTGGAATCACAATTGTAGTTCGAGGCTTAGGGTCACAAATCCAGTTAGGAATCACTATCGCAGTTCGAGGCTTGAGGTCAAAATGCCAGTTAGGAATAACAATTGCAGTTCAAGGCTTGAGGTCACAATTGCAGTCTGAGCTCACAATTCCAGGTCGGAATCACAATTGCAGTTCAAGGCTTGAGCTCACAATTCCAGTTAGGAATCACAATTGCAGTTCGAGGCTTGAGCTCACAATTCCCGTTAGGAATCACAATTGCAGTTCAAGGCTTGAGGTCACAATTGCAGTCTGAGCTCACAATTCCAGGTTGGAATCACAATTGCAGTTCGAGGCTTCAGGTCACAATTCCAGTTAGGAATCACAATTCCAGGTTGGAATCACAATTGCAGTTCAAGGCTTGAGGTCACAATTCCAGTTAGGAAACACAATTCCAGGTTGGAATCACAATTGCAGTTCAAGGCTTGAGCTCACAATGCCAGTTAGGAATCACAATTGCAGTTCGAGGCTTGAGGTCACAATTCCAGTTAGGAATCACAATTGCAGTTCGAGGCTTGAGGTCACAATTCCACTCTGAGCTCACATTTCCAGGTTGGAATCACAATTGTAGTTCAAGGCTTGAGCTCACAATGCCAGTTTGGAATCACAATTTCAGTTCAAGGCTTGAGGTCACAATTGCTGTCTGAGCTCACAATTCCAGTTAGGAATCACAATTCCAGTTCAAGGCTTGAGGTCACAATTGTAGTCTGAGCTCACAATTCCAGGTTGGAATCACAATTGCAGTTCAAGGCTTGAGGTCACAATTCCAGTTAGGAAACACAATTCCTAGTTGGAATCACAATTGCAGTTCGAGGCTTCAGGTCACAATTCCAGTTAGGAATCACAATTGCAGTTCGAGGCTTGAGGTCACAATTCCAGTTAGGAATCACAATTGCAGTTCAAGGCTTGAGGTCACAATTCCAGTTAGGAATCACAATTGCAGTTCGAGGCTTGAGGTCACAATTCCAGTTAGGAATCACAATTGCAGTTCGAGGCTTGAGGTCACAATTCCCGTTAGGAATCACAATTCCAGGTTGGAATCACAATTGCAGTTCGAGGCTTGAGCTCACAGTTCCAGTTAGGAATCACAATTGCAGTTCGAGGCTTGAGCTCACAATTCCATGTTGGAATCACAATTGCACTTCAAGGCTTGAGGTCACAATTGCAGTCTGAGCTCACAATTCGAGGTTGGAATCACAATTGCAGTTCGAGGCTTGAGCTCACAATTCCAGTTAGGAATCACAATTCCAGGTTGGAATCACAATTGCAGTTCATGGCTTGAGCTCACAATTCCAGTTTGGAATCACAAATCCAGGTTGGAATCACAATTGCAGTTCGAGGCTTGAGCTCACAATTCCAGTTAGGAATCACAATTCCAGGTTGGAATCACAATTGCAGTTCGAGGCTTCAGGTCACAATTCCAGTTAGGAATCGCAATTGCATTTCGAGGCTTGAGGTCACAATTCCAGTCTGAGCTCACATTTCCAGGTTGGAATCACAATTGCAGTTCAAGGCTTGAGGTCACAATTGCAGTCTGAGCTCACAATTCCAGTTAGGAATCACAATTGCATTTCAAGGCTTGAGGTCACAATTCCAGTTAGGAATCACAATTGCAGTTCGAGGCTTGAGCTCACAATTCCAGCTAGGAATCACAATTCCAGGTTGGATTCACATTTGCAGTTCAAGGCTTGAGGTCACAATTCCAGTTAGGAATCACAATTGCAGTTCGAGGCTTGAGGTCACAATTCCAGTTAGGAATCACAATTCCAGGTTGGAATCACAATTGCAGTTCGAGGCTTGAGCTCACAATTCCAGTTAGGAATCACAATTCCAGGTTGGAATCACAATTGCAGTTCGAGGCTTCAGGTCACAATTCCAGTTAGGAATCACAATTGCAGTTCGAGGCTTGAGCTCACAATTCCACTCTGAGCTCACAATTCCACTTAGAAATCACAATTGCAGTCTGAGCTCACAATTCCAGTTAGGAATCACAATTGCAGTTCGAGGCTTGAGGTCACAATTCCACTCTGAGCTCACAATTCCAGTTAGGAATCACAATTGCAGTTCAAGGCTTGAGGTCACAATTGCAGTCTGAGCTCACAATTCCAGGTTGGAATCACAATGGCAGTTCTAGGCTTGAGCTCACAATTCCACTTAGGAATCATAATTGCAGTTCGAGGCTTGAGCTCACAATTCCAGTTAGGAATCACAATTCCACTTCAAGGCTTGAGCTCACAATTCCAGCTAAGAATCACAATTCCAGGTTGGAATCACAATTGCAGTTCAAGGCTTGAGGTCACAATTCCAGTTAGGAATCACAATTCCTGGTTGGAATCACAATTGCAGTTAGAGGCTTCAGGTCACAATGCCAGTTAGGGATCACAATTGCAGTTCGAGGCTTGAGGTCACAATTGCAGTCTGAGCTCACAATTCCAAGTTGGAATCACAATTGCAGTTCAAGGCTTGAGGTCACAATTCCAGTTAGGAATCACAATTGCAGTTCGAGGCTTGAGCTCACAATTCCAGTTAGGAATCACAATTGCAGTTCAAGGCTTGAGCTCACAATTCCAGTTAGGAATCACAATTCCTGGTTGGAATCACAATTGCAGTTCGAGGCTTCAGGTCACAATTCCAGTTAGGAATCACAATTGTAGTTCGAGGCTTGAGGTCACAATTCCTCTTAGGAATCACAATTCCAGGTTGGAATCACAATTGCAGTTCGAGGCTTGAGCTCACAATTCCAGTTAGGAATCACAATTCCAGGTTGGAATCACAATTGCAGTTCGAGGCTTCAGGTCACAATTCCAGTTAGGAATCACAATTCCAGGTTGGAATCACAATTGCAGTTCGAGGCTTCAGGTCACAATTCCAGTTAGGAATCGCAATTGCATTTCGAGGCTTGAGGTCACAATTCCAGTCTGAGCTCACATTTCCAGGTTGGAATCCCAATTGCAGTTCAAGGTTTGAGGTCACAATTGCAGTCTGAGCTCACAATTCCAGTTAGGAATCACAATTGCATTTCAAGGCTTGAGGTCACAATTCCAGTTAGGAATCACAATTGCAGTTCGAGGCTTGAGCTCACAATTCCAGCTAGGAATCACAATTCCAGGTTGGATTCACATTTGCAGTTCAAGGCTTGAGGTCACAATTCCAGTTAGGAATCACAATTGCAGTTCGAGGCTTGAGGTCACAATTCCAGTTAGGAATCACAATTCCAGGTTGGAATCACAATTGCAGTTCGAGGCTTGAGCTCACAATTCCAGTTAGGAATCACAATTCCAGGTTGGAATCACAATTGCAGTTCGAGGCTTGAGCTCACAATTCCAGTTAGGAATCACAATTGCAGTTCGAGGCTTGAGCTCACAATTCCACTCTGAGCTCACAATTCCACTTAGAAATCACAATTGCAGTCTGAGCTCACAATTCCAGTTAGGAATCACAATTGCAGTTCGAGGCTTGAGGTCACAATTGCAGTCTGAGCTCACAATTCCAGGTTGGAATCACAATTGCAGTTCATGGCTTGAGCTCACAATTCCAGCTAAGAATCACAATTCCAGGTTGGAATCACAATTGCAGTTCAAGGCTTGAGCTCACAATTCCAGCTAAGAATCACAATTCCAGGTTGGAATCACAATTGCAGTTCAAGGCTTGAGGTCACAATTCCATTTAGGAATCACAATTCCTGGTTGGAATCACAATTGCAGTTAGAGGCTTCACGTCACAATTCCAGCTAGGAATCACAATTGCAGTTCGAGTCTTGAGGTCACAATTCCAGTTAGGAATCACAATTCCAGGTTGGAATCACAATTGCAGTTCGAGGCTTGAGGTCACAATTCCAGTTAGGAATCACAGTTGTAGTTCAAGGCTTGAGGTCACAATTGCAGTCTGAGCTCACAATGCCAGTTTGGAATCAGAATTCCAGTTTGGAATCACAATTGCAGTTCAAGGCTTGAGGTCACAATTCCAGTTAGGAATCACAATTGCATTTCAAGGCTTGAGGTCACAATTGCAGTCTGAGATCACAATGCCAGTTTGGAATCACAATTGCAGTTCAAGACTTGAGGTCACAATTGCAGTCTGAGCTCACAATGCCAGTTTGGAATCACAATTGCATTTCAAGGCTTGAGCTCACAATTCCAGTTAGGAATCACAATTGCAGTTGAATGCTTGAGCTCACAATTCCAGTTAGGAATCACAATTGCAGTTCGAGGCTTGAGGTCAAAATTCCAGTTAGGAATCACAATTCAAGGTTGGAATCACAATTGCAGTTCGAGGCTTGAAGTGACAATTCCAGTTAGGAATCACAATTCCAGGTTGGAATCACAATTGCAGTTCGAGACTTGAGCTCACAATTCCAGTTAGGAATCACAATTGCAGTTCGAGGCTTGAGCTCACAATTCCAGTTAGGAATCACAATTCCAGGTTGGAATCACAATTGCATTTCAAGGCTTGAGGTCACAATTCCAGTTAGGAATCACAATTCCAGGTTGGAATCACAATTACAGTTCGAGGCTTCAGGTCACAATTCCAGTTAGGAATCACAATTGCAGTTCAAGGCTTGAGGTCACAATTCCAGCTAGGAATCACAATTGCAGTTCGAGGCTTGAGGTCACAATTCCAGTTAGGAATCACAATTGCAGTTCGAGGCTTGAGGTCACAATTCCAGTTAGGAATCACAATTACAGTTCGAGGCTTGAGGTCACAATTCCAGGTTGGAATCACAATTGCAGTTCGAGGCTTGAGGTCACAATTCCTCTCTGAGCTCACAATTCCACTTAGGAATCACAATTCCAGTTCGAGGCTTGAGGTCACAATTCCAGTTATGAATCACAATTGCAGTTGAATGCTTGAGCTCACAATTCCAGTTAGGAATCACAATTGCAGTTCGAGGCTTGACGTCACAATTCCAGTTAGGAATCAAAATTCCAGGTTGGAATCACAATTGCAGTTCAAGGCTTGAGCTCACAATTCCAGTTAGGAATCACAATTCCACTTAGAAATCACAATTGCAGTTCAAGGCTTGAGGTCACAATTGCAGTCTGAGCTCACAATGCCAGTTTGGAATCACAATTGCAGTTCGAGGCTTGAGGTCACAATTCCAGTTTGGAATCACAATTGCAATGCGAGGCTTGAGGTCACAATTCCACTTAGGAATCACAATTGCAGTTCAAGGCTTGAGGTCACAATTCCCCTCTGAGCTCACAATTCCACTTAGGAATCACAATTGCAGTTCGAGGCTTGAGGTCACAATTGCAGTCTGAGCTCACAATGCCAGTTTGGAATCACAATTGCAGTTCGAGGTTTGAGCTCACAATTCCAGCTAGGAATCCCAATTCCAGGTTGGAATCACAATTGCAGTTCAAGGCTTGAGGTCACAATGCCAGTTAGGAATCACAATTGCAGTTCGAGGCTTGAGGTCACAATTCCAGTTAGGAATCACAATTGCAGTTCAAGGCATGAGGCCACAATGCCAGTTAGGAATCACAATTGCAGTTCGAGGTTTGAGCTCACAATTCCAGCTAGGAATCCCAATTCCAGGTTGGAATCACAATTGCAGTTCAAGGCTTGAGGTCACAATTCCAGTTAGGAATCACAATTGCAGTTCGAGGCTTGAGGTCACAATTCCAGTTAGGAATCACAATTGCAGTTCGAGGCTTGAGGTCACAATTCCAGTTAGGAATCACAATTCCAGGTTGGAATCACAATTGCAGTTCAAGGCTTGAGGTCACAATTCCAGTTAGGAATCACAATTCCAGTTTGGAATCACAATTGCAGTTCAAGGCTTGAGGTCACAATTCCAGTTAGGAATCACAATTGCAGTTCAAGGCTTGAGGTCACAATTGCAGTCTGAGCTCACAATGCCAGTTTGGAATCACAATTGCAGTTCAAGGCTTGAGGTCACAATTCCAATTAGGAATCACAATTGTAGTTCGAGGCTTGAGGTCACAATTCCAGTTAGGAATCACAATTGCAGTTCAAGGCTTGAGGTCCCAATTTCAGTCTGAGCTCACAATGCCAGTTTGGAATCACAATTGCAGTTCGAGGCTTGAGCTCACAATTCCACTTAGGAATCATAATTGCAGTTCGAGGCTTGAGCTCACAATTCCAGTTGGGAATCACAATTGTAGTTCAAGGCTTGATGTCACAATTCCAGTTAGGAAACACAATTCCAGGTTGGAATCACAATTGCAGTTCGCGGCTTGAGGTCACAATTGCAGTCTCAGCTCACAATAGCAGTTTGGAATCACAATTCAACTTCAAGGCTTGAGGACACAATTGCAGTCTGAGATCACAATTCCAAGTTGGAATCACAATTGCACTTCAAGGCTTGAGGTCACAATTCCAGTTAGGAATCACAATTGCAGTTGGAGGCTTGAGCTCACAATTCCAGCTAGGAATCACAATTGAAGTTCAAGGCTTGAGGTCACAATTCCAGTTAGGAATCACAATTGCAGTTCGAGGCTTGAGGTCAAAATTCCAGTTAGGAATCACAATTGCAGGTTGGAATCACAATTGCTGTCTGAGCTCACAATTCCAGTTAGGAATCACAATTGCAGTACGAGGCTTGAGCTCACAATTCCAGTTAGGAATCACAATTCCAGTTAAGAATCACAATTCCAGTTCGAGGCTTGAGCTCACAATTCCAGTTAGGAATCACAATTGCAGTTCAACCCTTGAGGTCACAATTGCAGTTTGGAATCACAATTGCAGTTCAAGGCTTGAGGTCACAATTGCAGTCTGAGCTCACAATGCCAGTTTGGAATCACAATTGCAGTTCAAGGCTTGAAGTCACAATTCCAATTAGGAATCACAATTGTAGTTCGAGGCTTGAGGTCACAATTCCAGTTAGGAATCACAATTGCAGTTCAAGGCTTGAGGTCACAATTCCAATTAAGAATCACAATTGCAGTTCGAGGCTTGAGGTCACAATTCCAGCTAGGAATCACAATTCCAGGTTGGAATCACAATTGCAGTTCAAGGCTTGAGGTCACAATTCCAGTTAGGAATCACAATTCCAGGTTGGAATCACAATTGCAGTTCGAGGCTTCAGGTCACAATTCCAGTTAGGAATCACAAATCCAGTTAGGAATCACAATTGCAGTTCAAGGCTTGAGCTTACAATTCCAGTTAGGAATCACAATTGCAGTTCGAGGCTTGAGGTCACAATTCCAGTCTGAGCTCAAAATTCCAGGTTGGAATCACAATTGCAGTTCAAGGCTTAAGGTCACAATTGCAGTCTAAGCTCACAATTCCAGTTAGGAATCACAATTGCAGTTCGAGGCTTGAGCTCACAATTGCAGTCTGAGGTCACAATTCCAGTTAGGAATCACAATTGCAGTTCAAGGCTTGAGGTCACAATTGCAGTCTGAGCACACATTTCCAGTTAGGAATCACAATTGCAGTTCGAGGCTTGAGGTCAAAATTCCAGTTAGGAATCACAATTGCAGTTCAAGGCTTGAGGTCACAATTGCAGTCTGAGCTCACAATGCCAGTTTGGAATCACAATTGCAGTTCAAGGCTTGAGGTCACAATTGCAGTCTGAGCTCACAATGCCAGTTTGGAATCACAATTGCACTTCAAGGCTTGAGGTCACAATTCCACTCTGAGCTCACAATTCCAGTTAGGAATCACAATTCCGGTTGGAATCACAATTGCAGTTCAAGGCTTGAGGTCACAATTCCAGATAGGAATCACAATTCCAGGTTGGAATCACAATTGCAGTTCAAGGCTTGAGGTCACAATTCCAGTTAGGAATCTCAATTGCAGTTGAATGCTTGAGCTCACAATTCCAGTTAGGAATCACAATTGCAGTTCGAGGCTTGAGCTCACAATTCCAGTTTGGAATCACAATTGTAGTTCAAGGCTTGAGGTCACAAAGCCAGGTTGGAATCACAATTCCAGTTCGAGGCTTGAGGTCACAATTCCACTCTGAGCTCACAATTCCACTTAGGAATCACAATTGCAGTTCGAGGCTTCAGGTCACAATTCCAGTTAGGAATCACAATTGCAGTTCAAGGCTTGAGGTCACAATTCCAGTTAGGAATCTCAATTGCAGTTGAATGCTTGAGCTCACAATTCCAGTTAGGAATCACAATTGCAGTTCGAGGCTTGAGCTCACAATTCCAGTTTGGAATCACAATTGTAGTTCGAGGCTTAGGGTCACAAATCCAGTTAGGAATCACTATCGCAGTTCGAGGCTTGAGGTCAAAATGCCAGTTAGGAATAACAATTGCAGTTCAAGGCTTGAGGTCACAATTGCAGTCTGAGCTCACAATTCCAGGTCGGAATCACAATTGCAGTTCAAGGCTTGAGCTCACAATTCCAGTTAGGAATCACAATTGCAGTTCGAGGCTTGAGCTCACAATTCCCGTTAGGAATCACAATTGCAGTTCAAGGCTTGAGGTCACAATTGCAGTCTGAGCTCACAATTCCAGGTTGGAATCACAATTGCAGTTCGAGGCTTCAGGTCACAATTCCAGTTAGGAATCACAATTCCAGGTTGGAATCACAATTGCAGTTCAAGGCTTGAGGTCACAATTCCAGTTAGGAAACACAATTCCAGGTTGGAATCACAATTGCAGTTCAAGGCTTGAGCTCACAATGCCAGTTAGGAATCACAATTGCAGTTCGAGGCTTGAGGTCACAATTCCAGTTAGGAATCACAATTGCAGTTCGAGGCTTGAGGTCACAATTCCACTCTGAGCTCACATTTCCAGGTTGGAATCACAATTGTAGTTCAAGGCTTGAGCTCACAATGCCAGTTTGGAATCACAATTTCAGTTCAAGGCTTGAGGTCACAATTGCTGTCTGAGCTCACAATTCCAGTTAGGAATCACAATTCCAGTTCAAGGCTTGAGGTCACAATTGTAGTCTGAGCTCACAATTCCAGGTTGGAATCACAATTGCAGTTCAAGGCTTGAGGTCACAATTCCAGTTAGGAAACACAATTCCTAGTTGGAATCACAATTGCAGTTCGAGGCTTCAGGTCACAATTCCAGTTAGGAATCACAATTGCAGTTCGAGGCTTGAGGTCACAATTCCAGTTAGGAATCACAATTGCAGTTCAAGGCTTGAGGTCACAATTCCAGTTAGGAATCACAATTGCAGTTCGAGGCTTGAGGTCACAATTCCAGTTAGGAATCACAATTGCAGTTCGAGGCTTGAGGTCACAATTCCCGTTAGGAATCACAATTCCAGGTTGGAATCACAATTGCAGTTCGAGGCTTGAGCTCACAGTTCCAGTTAGGAATCACAATTGCAGTTCGAGGCTTGAGCTCACAATTCCATGTTGGAATCACAATTGCACTTCAAGGCTTGAGGTCACAATTGCAGTCTGAGCTCACAATTCGAGGTTGGAATCACAATTGCAGTTCGAGGCTTGAGCTCACAATTCCAGTTAGGAATCACAATTCCAGGTTGGAATCACAATTGCAGTTCATGGCTTGAGCTCACAATTCCAGTTTGGAATCACAAATCCAGGTTGGAATCACAATTGCAGTTCGAGGCTTGAGCTCACAATTCCAGTTAGGAATCACAATTCCAGGTTGGAATCACAATTGCAGTTCGAGGCTTCAGGTCACAATTCCAGTTAGGAATCGCAATTGCATTTCGAGGCTTGAGGTCACAATTCCAGTCTGAGCTCACATTTCCAGGTTGGAATCACAATTGCAGTTCAAGGCTTGAGGTCACAATTGCAGTCTGAGCTCACAATTCCAGTTAGGAATCACAATTGCATTTCAAGGCTTGAGGTCACAATTCCAGTTAGGAATCACAATTGCAGTTCGAGGCTTGAGCTCACAATTCCAGCTAGGAATCACAATTCCAGGTTGGATTCACATTTGCAGTTCAAGGCTTGAGGTCACAATTCCAGTTAGGAATCACAATTGCAGTTCGAGGCTTGAGGTCACAATTCCAGTTAGGAATCACAATTCCAGGTTGGAATCACAATTGCAGTTCGAGGCTTGAGCTCACAATTCCAGTTAGGAATCACAATTCCAGGTTGGAATCACAATTGCAGTTCGAGGCTTCAGGTCACAATTCCAGTTAGGAATCACAATTGCAGTTCGAGGCTTGAGCTCACAATTCCACTCTGAGCTCACAATTCCACTTAGAAATCACAATTGCAGTCTGAGCTCACAATTCCAGTTAGGAATCACAATTGCAGTTCGAGGCTTGAGGTCACAATTCCACTCTGAGCTCACAATTCCAGTTAGGAATCACAATTGCAGTTCAAGGCTTGAGGTCACAATTGCAGTCTGAGCTCACAATTCCAGGTTGGAATCACAATGGCAGTTCTAGGCTTGAGCTCACAATTCCACTTAGGAATCATAATTGCAGTTCGAGGCTTGAGCTCACAATTCCAGTTAGGAATCACAATTCCACTTCAAGGCTTGAGCTCACAATTCCAGCTAAGAATCACAATTCCAGGTTGGAATCACAATTGCAGTTCAAGGCTTGAGGTCACAATTCCAGTTAGGAATCACAATTCCTGGTTGGAATCACAATTGCAGTTAGAGGCTTCAGGTCACAATGCCAGTTAGGGATCACAATTGCAGTTCGAGGCTTGAGGTCACAATTGCAGTCTGAGCTCACAATTCCAAGTTGGAATCACAATTGCAGTTCAAGGCTTGAGGTCACAATTCCAGTTAGGAATCACAATTGCAGTTCGAGGCTTGAGCTCACAATTCCAGTTAGGAATCACAATTGCAGTTCAAGGCTTGAGCTCACAATTCCAGTTAGGAATCACAATTCCTGGTTGGAATCACAATTGCAGTTCGAGGCTTCAGGTCACAATTCCAGTTAGGAATCACAATTGTAGTTCGAGGCTTGAGGTCACAATTCCTCTTAGGAATCACAATTCCAGGTTGGAATCACAATTGCAGTTCGAGGCTTGAGCTCACAATTCCAGTTAGGAATCACAATTCCAGGTTGGAATCACAATTGCAGTTCGAGGCTTCAGGTCACAATTCCAGTTAGGAATCACAATTCCAGGTTGGAATCACAATTGCAGTTCGAGGCTTCAGGTCACAATTCCAGTTAGGAATCGCAACTGCATTTCGAGGCTTGAGGTCACAATTCCAGTCTGAGCTCACATTTCCAGGTTGGAATCCCAATTGCAGTTCAAGGCTTGAGGTCACAATTCCAGTTAGGAATCACAATTGCAGTTCGAGGCTTGAGCTCACAATTCCAGCTAGGAATCACAATTCCAGGTTGGATTCACATTTGCAGTTCAAGGCTTGAGGTCACAATTCCAGTTAGGAATCACAATTGCAGTTCGAGGCTTGAGGTCACAATTCCAGTTAGGAATCACAATTCCAGGTTGGAATCACAATTGCAGTTCGAGGCTTGAGCTCACAATTCCAGTTAGGAATCACAATTCCAGGTTGGAATCACAATTGCAGTTCGAGGCTTGAGCTCACAATTCCAGTTAGGAATCACAATTGCAGTTCGAGGCTTGAGCTCACAATTCCACTCTGAGCTCACAATTCCACTTAGAAATCACAATTGCAGTCTGAGCTCACAATTCCAGTTAGGAATCACAATTGCAGTTCGAGGCTTGAGGTCACAATTCCACTCTGAGCTCACAATTCCAGTTAGGAATCACAATTGCAGTTCAAGGCTTGAGGTCACAATTGCAGTCTGAGCTCACAATTCCAGGTTGGAATCACAATGGCAGTTCTAGGCTTGAGCTCACAATTCCACTTAGGAATCATAATTGCAGTTCGAGGCTTGAGCTCACAATTCCAGTTAGGAATCACAATTCCACTTCAAGGCTTGAGCTCACAATTCCAGCTAAGAATCACAATTCCAGGTTGGAATCACAATTGCAGTTCAAGGCTTGAGGTCACAATTGCAGTTAGGAATCACAATTCCTGGTTGGAATCACAATTGCAGTTAGAGGCTTCAGGTCACAATGCCAGTTAGGGATCACAATTGCAGTTCGAGGCTTGAGGTCACAATTGCAGTCTGAGCTCACAATTCCAAGTTGGAATCACAATTGCAGTTCAAGGCTTGAGGTCACAATTCCAGTTAGGAATCACAATTGCAGTTCGAGGCTTGAGCTCACAATTCCAGTTTGGAATCACAATTGCAGTTCATGGCTTGAGCTCACAATTCCAGTTAGGAATCACAATTCCTGGTTGGAATCACAATTGCAGTTCGAGGCTTCAGGTCACAATTCCAGTTAGGAATCACAATTGTAGTTCGAGGCTTGAGGTCACAATTCCTCTTAGGAATCACAATTCCAGGTTGGAATCACAATTGCAGTTCGAGGCTTGAGCTCACAATTCCAGTTAGGAATCACAATTCCAGTTAGGAATCACAATTGCAGTTCAAGGCTTGAGCTTACAATTCCAGTTAGGAATCACAATTGCAGTTCGAGGCTTGAGGTCACAATTCCAGTCTGAGCTCAAAATTCCAGGTTGGAATCACAATTGCAGTTCAAGGCTTGAGGTCACAATTGCAGTCTGAGCTCACAATTCCAGTTAGGAATCACAATTGCAGTTCGAGGCTTGAGCTCACAATTGCAGTCTGAGGTCACAATTCCAGTTAGGAATCACAATTGCAGTTCAAGGCTTGAGGTCACAATTGCAGTCTGAGCTCACAATTCCAGTTAGGAATCACAATTGCATTTCAAGGCTTCAGGTCACAATTGCAGTCTGAGCTCAAAATTCCAGGTTGGAATCACAATGGCAGTTCTAGGCTTGAGCTCACAATTCCACTTAGGAATCATAATTGCAGTTCGAGGCTTGAGCTCACAATTCCAGTTAGGAATCACAATTGCAGTTCAAGGCTTGAGGTCACAATTCCAGCTAAGAATCACAATTCCAGGTTGGAATCACAATTGCAGTTCAAGGCTTGAGGTCACAATTCCATTTAGGAATCACAATTCCAGGTTGGAATCACAATTGCAGTTCGAGGCTTCAGGTCACAATTCCAGTTAGGAATCACAATTCCAGTTAGGAATCACAATTGCAGTTCAAGGCTTGAGCTTACAATTCCAGTTAGGAATCACAATTGCAGTTCGAGGCTTCAGGTCACAATTCCAGTCTGAGCTCACATTTCCAGGTTGGAATCACAATTGCAGTTCAAGGCTTGAGGTCACAATTGCAGACTGAGCTCACAATTCCAGTTAGGAATCACAATTGCATTTCAAGGCTTGAGGTCACAATTCCAGTTAGGAATCACAATTGCAGTTCGAGGCTTGAGCTCACAATTCCAGTTAGGAATCACAATTGCAGTTCGAGGCTTGAGCTCACAATTCCAGCTAGGAATCACAATTCCAGGTTAGATTCACAATTGCAGTTCAAGGCTTGAGGTCACAATGCCAGTTAGGAATCACAATTGCAGTTCAAGGCTTGAGGTCACAATTCCAGTTAGGAATCACAATTGCAGTTCGAGGCTTGAGGTCACAATTCCAGTTAGGAATCACAATTCCAGGTTGGAATCACAATTGCAGTTCAAGGCTTGAGGTCACAATTCCAGTTAGGAATCACAATTCCAGTTTGGAATCACAATTGCAGTTCAAGGCTTGAGGTCACAATTGCAGTTAGGAATCACAATTCCAGTTAGGAATCACAATTGCAGTTCGAGGCTTGAGCTCACAATTCCAGTTAGGAATCACAATTGCAGTTCAAGGCTTGAGGTCACAATTGCAGTCTGAGCTCACAATGCCAGTTTGGAATCACAATTGCAGTTCAAGGCTTGAGGTCACAATTCCAGTTAGGAATCACAATTGTAGTTCAAGGCTTGATGTCACAATTCCAGTTAGGAAACACAATTCCAGGTTGGAATCACAATTGCAGTTCGAGGCTTGAGGTCACAATTGCAGTCTGAGCTCACAATGGCAGTTTGGAATCACAATTCCACTTCAAGGCTTGAGGACACAATTGCAGTCTGAGATCACAATTCCAAGTTGGAATCACAATTGCACTTCAAGGCTTGAGGTCACAATTCCAGTTAGGAATCACAATTGCAGTTGGAGGCTTGAGCTCACAATTCCAATTAGGAATCACAATTCCAGTTAAGAATCACAATTCCAGTTCGAGGCTTGAGCTCACAATTCCAGTTAGGAATCACAATTGCAGTTCAAGGCTTGAGGTCACAATTGCAGTTAGGAATCACAATTCCAGTTAGGAATCACAATTGCAGTTCGAGGCTTGAGCTCACAATTCCAGTTTGGAATCACAATTGCAGTTCAAGGCTTGAGGTCACAATTGCAGTCTGAGCTCACAATGCCAGTTTGGAATCACAATTGCAGTTCAAGGCTTGAAGTCACAATTCCAATTAGGAATCACAATTGTAGTTCGAGGCTTGAGGTCACAATTCCAGTTAGGAATCACAATTGCAGTTCAAGGCTTGAGGTCACAATTCCAATTAAGAATCACAATTGCAGTTCGAGGCTTGAGGTCACAATTCCAGCTAGGAATCACAATTCCAGGTTGGAATCACAATTGCAGTTCAAGGCTTGAGGTCACAATTCCAGTTAGGAATCACAATTCCAGATTGGAATCACAATTGCAGTTCGAGGCTTCAGGCCACAATTCCAGTTAGGAATCACAATTGCAGTTCGAGGCTTGAGATCAAAATTCCAGTTAGGAATCACAATTCAAGGTTGGAATCACAATTGCAGTTCGAGGCTTGAAGTCACAATTCCAGTTAGGAATCACAATTCCAGGTTGGAATCACAATTGCAGTTCGAGGCTTGAGCTCACAATTCCAGTAAGGAATCAAAATTGCAGTTCGAGGCTTGTGCTCACAATTCCAGTTAGGAATCACAATTGCAGTTCCAGGCTTGAGGTCACAATTCCAGTTAGGAATCACAATTGCAGTTCCAGGCTTGAGGTCACAATGCCAGTTAGGAATCACAATTCCAGTTTGGAATCACAATTGCAGTTCAAGGCTTGAGGTCACAATTCCAGTTAGGAATCACAATTGCAGTTCGAGGCTTGAGCTCACAATTCCAGTTAGGAATCACAATTGCAGTTCAAGGCTTGAGGTTACAATTCCAGTTAGGAATCACAATTGCAGTTCAAGGCATGAGGTCACAATGCCAGTTAGGAATCACAATTGCAGTTCGAGGCTTGAGGTCGCAATTCCAGTTAGGAATCACAATTGCAGTTCGAGGCTTGAGGTCACAATTCCAATTTGGAATCACAATTGCAGTTCGAGGCTTGAGCTCACAATTGCAGTCTGAGCTCACAATTCCAGGTTGGAATCACAATTGCAGTTCAAGGCTTGAGGTTACAATTCCAGTTAGGAATCACAATTGCAGTTCAAGGCTTGAGATCACAATTCCAGTTAGGAATCACAATTGCAGTTCGAGGCTTGAGCTCAAAATTCCAGCTAGGAATCACAATTCCAGGTTGGATTCACAATTGCAGTTCAAGGCTTGAGGTCACAATTGCAGTCTGAGCTCACAATTCCAGTTAGGAATCACAATTGCAGTTCGAGGCTTGAGCTCACAATTGCAGTCTGAGGTCACAATTCCAGTTAGGAATCACAATTGCAGTTCAAGGCTTGAGGTCACAATTGCAGTCTGAGCTCACAATTCCAGTTAGGAATCACAATTGCATTTCAAGGCTTGAGGTCACAATTGCAGTCTGAGCTCAAAATTCCAGGTTGGAATCACAATGGCAGTTCTAGGCTTGAGCTCACAATTCCACTTAGGAATCATAATTGCAGTTCGAGGCTTGAGCTCACAATTCCAGTTAGGAATCACAATTGCAGTTCAAGGCTTGAGGTCACAATTCCAGCTAAGAATCACAATTCCAGGTTGGAATCACAATTGCAGTTCAAGGCTTGAGGTCACAATTCCATTTAGGAATCACAATTCCAGGTTGGAATCACAATTGCAGTTCGAGGCTTCAGGTCACAATTCCAGTTAGGAATCACAATTCCAGTTAGGAATCACAATTGCAGTTCAAGGCTTGAGCTTACAATTCCAGTTAGGAATCACAATTGCAGTTCGAGGCTTGAGGTCACAATTCCAGTCTGAGCTCACATTTCCAGGTTGGAATCACAATTGCAGTTCAAGGCTTGAGGTCACAATTGCAGACTGAGCTCACAATTCCAGTTAGGAATCACAATTGCATTTCAAGGCTTGAGGTCACAATTCCAGTTAGGAATCACAATTGCAGTTCGAGGCTTGAGCTCACAATTCCAGCTAGGAATCACAATTCCAGGTTAGATTCACAATTGCAGTTCAAGGCTTGAGGTCACAATGCCAGTTAGGAATCACAATTGCAGTTCGAGGCTTGAGGTCACAATTCCAGTTAGGAATCACAATTGCAGTTCGAGGCTTGAGGTCACAATTCCAGTTAGGAATCACAATTCCAGGTTGGAATCACAATTGCAGTTCAAGGCTTGAGGTCACAATTCCAGTTAGGAATCACAATTCCAGTTTGGAATCACAATTGCAGTTCAAGGCTTGAGGTCACAATTGCAGTTAGGAATCACAATTCCAGTTAGGAATCACAATTGCAGTTCGAGGCTTGAGCTCACAATTCCAGTTAGGAATCACAATTGCAGTTCAAGGCTTGAGGTCACAATTGCAGTCTGAGCTCACAATGCCAGTTTGGAATCACAATTGCAGTTCAAGGCTTGAGGTCACAATTCCAATTAGGAATCACAATTGTAGTTCGAGGCTTGAGGTCACAATTCCAGTTCGGAATCACAATTGCAGTTCAAGGCTTTAGGTCCCAATTTCAGTCTGAGCTCACAATGCCAGTTTGGAATCACAATTCCAGTTCGAGGCTTGAGCTCACAATTCCAGTTAGGAATCACAATTGTAGTTCAAGGCTTGATGTCACAATTCCAGTTAGGAAACACAATTCCAGGTTGGAATCACAATTGCAGTTCGAGGCTTGAGGTCACAATTGCAGTCTGAGCTCACAATGGCAGTTTGGAATCACAATTCCACTTCAAGGCTTGAGGACACAATTGCAGTCTGAGATCACAATTCCAAGTTGGAATCACAATTGCACTTCAAGGCTTGAGGTCACAATTCCAGTTAGGAATCACAATTGCAGTTGGAGGCTTGAGCTCACAATTCCAATTAGGAATCACAATTCCAGTTAAGAATCACAATTCCAGTTCGAGGCTTGAGCTCACAATTCCAGTTAGGAATCACAATTGCAGTTCAAGGCTTGAGGTCACAATTGCAGTTAGGAATCACAATTCCAGTTAGGAATCACAATTGCAGTTCGAGGCTTGAGCTCACAATTCCAGTTTGGAATCACAATTGCAGTTCAAGGCTTGAGGTCACAATTGCAGTCTGAGCTCACAATGCCAGTTTGGAATCACAATTGCAGTTCAAGGCTTGAAGTCACAATTCCAATTAGGAATCACAATTGTAGTTCGAGGCTTGAGGTCACAATTCCAGTTAGGAATCACAATTGCAGTTCAAGGCTTGAGGTCACAATTCCAATTAAGAATCACAATTGCAGTTCGAGGCTTGAGGTCACAATTCCAGCTAGGAATCACAATTCCAGGTTGGAATCACAATTGCAGTTCAAGGCTTGAGGTCACAATTCCAGTTAGGAATCACAATTCCAGATTGGAATCACAATTGCAGTTCGAGGCTTCAGGCCACAATTCCAGTTAGGAATCACAATTGCAGTTCGAGGCTTGAGATCAAAATTCCAGTTAGGAATCACAATTCAAGGTTGGAATCACAATTGCAGTTCGAGGCTTGAAGTCACAATTCCAGTTAGGAATCACAATTCCAGGTTGGAATCACAATTGCAGTTCGAGGCTTGAGCTCACAATTCCAGTAAGGAATCAAAATTGCAGTTCGAGGCTTGTGCTCACAATTCCAGTTAGGAATCACAATTGCAGTTCCAGGCTTGAGGTCACAATTCCAGTTAGGAATCACAATTGCAGTTCCAGGCTTGAGGTCACAATGCCAGTTAGGAATCACAATTCCAGTTTGGAATCACAATTGCAGTTCAAGGCTTGAGGTCACAATTCCAGTTAGGAATCACAATTGCAGTTCGAGGCTTGAGCTCACAATTCCAGTTAGGAATCACAATTGCAGTTCAAGGCTTGAGGTTACAATTCCAGTTAGGAATCACAATTGCAGTTCAAGGCATGAGGTCACAATGCCAGTTAGGAATCACAATTGCAGTTCGAGGCTTGAGGTCGCAATTCCAGTTAGGAATCACAATTGCAGTTCGAGGCTTGAGGTCACAATTCCAATTTGGAATCACAATTGCAGTTCGAGGCTTGAGCTCACAATTGCAGTCTGAGCTCACAATTCCAGGTTGGAATCACAATTGCAGTTCAATGCTTCAGGTTACAATTCCAGTTAGGAATCACAATTGCAGTTCAAGGCTTGAGATCACAATTCCAGTTAGGAATCACAATTGCAGTTCGAGGCTTGAGCTCACAATTCCAGCTAGGAATCACAATTCCAGGTTGGATTCACAATTGCAGTTCAAGGCTTGAGGTCACAATTGCAGTCTGAGCTCACAATTCCAGTTAGGAATCACAATTGCAGTTCGAGGCTTGAGCTCACAATTGCAGTCTGAGGTCACAATTCCAGTTAGGAATCACAATTGCAGTTCAAGGCTTGAGGTCACAATTGCAGTCTGAGCTCACAATTCCAGTTAGGAATCACAATTGCATTTCAAGGCTTGAGGTCACAATTGCAGTCTGAGCTCAAAATTCCAGGTTGGAATCACAATGGCAGTTCTAGGCTTGAGCTCACAATTCCACTTAGGAATCATAATTGCAGTTCGAGGCTTGAGCTCACAATTCCAGTTAGGAATCACAATTCCACTTCAAGGCTTGAGCTCACAATTCCAGCTAAGAATCACAATTCCAGGTTGGAATCACAATTGCAGTTCAAGGCTTGAGGTCACAATTCCATTTAGGAATCACAATTCCAGGTTGGAATCACAATTGCAGTTCGAGGCTTCAGGTCACAATTCCAGTTAGGAATCACAATTCCAGTTAGGAATCACAATTGCAGTTCAAGGCTTGAGCTTACAATTCCAGTTAGGAATCACAATTGCAGTTCGAGGCTTGAGGTCACAATTCCAGTCTGAGCTCACATTTCCAGGTTGGAATCACAATTGCAGTTCAAGGCTTGAGGTCACAATTGCAGACTGAGCTCACAATTCCAGTTAGGAATCACAATTGCATTTCAAGGCTTGAGGTCACAATTCCAGTTAGGAATCACAATTGCAGTTCGAGGCTTGAGCTCACAATTCCAGCTAGGAATCACAATTCCAGGTTAGATTCACAATTGCAGTTCAAGGCTTGAGGTCACAATGCCAGTTAGGAATCACAATTGCAGTTCGAGGCTTGAGGTCACAATTCCAGTTAGGAATCACAATTGCAGTTCGAGGCTTGAGGTCACAATTCCAGTTAGGAATCACAATTCCAGGTTGGAATCACAATTGCAGTTCAAGGCTTGAGGTCACAATTCCAGTTAGGAATCACAATTCCAGTTTGGAATCACAATTGCAGTTCAAGGCTTGAGGTCACAATTGCAGTTAGGAATCACAATTCCAGTTAGGAATCACAATTGCAGTTCGAGGCTTGAGCTCACAATTCCAGTTAGGAATCACAATTGCAGTTCAAGGCTTGAGGTCACAATTGCAGTCTGAGCTCACAATGCCAGTTTGGAATCACAATTGCAGTTCAAGGCTTGAGGTCACAATTCCAATTAGGAATCACAATTGTAGTTCGAGGCTTGAGGTCACAATTCCAGTTCGGAATCACAATTGCAGTTCAAGGCTTGAGGTCCCAATTTCAGTCTGAGCTCACAATGCCAGTTTGGAATCACAATTCCAGTTCGAGGCTTGAGCTCACAATTCCAGTTAGGAATCACAATTGTAGTTCAAGGCTTGATGTCACAATTCCAGTTAGGAAACACAATTCCAGGTTGGAATCACAATTGCAGTTCGAGGCTTGAGGTCACAATTGCAGTCTGAGCTCACAATGGCAGTTTGGAATCACAATTCCACTTCAAGGCTTGAGGACACAATTGCAGTCTGAGATCACAATTCCAAGTTGGAATCACAATTGCACTTCAAGGCTTGAGGTCACAATTCCAGTTAGGAATCACAATTGCAGTTGGAGGCTTGAGCTCACAATTCCAATTAGGAATCACAATTCCAGTTAAGAATCACAATTCCAGTTCGAGGCTTGAGCTCACAATTCCAGTTAGGAATCACAATTGCAGTTCAAGGCTTGAGGTCACAATTGCAGTTAGGAATCACAATTCCAGTTAGGAATCACAATTGCAGTTCGAGGCTTGAGCTCACAATTCCAGTTTGGAATCACAATTGCAGTTCAAGGCTTGAGGTCACAATTGCAGTCTGAGCTCACAATGCCAGTTTGGAATCACAATTGCAGTTCAAGGCTTGAAGTCACAATTCCAATTAGGAATCACAATTGTAGTTCGAGGCTTGAGGTCACAATTCCAGTTAGGAATCACAATTGCAGTTCAAGGCTTGAGGTCACAATTCCAATTAAGAATCACAATTGCAGTTCGAGGCTTGAGGTCACAATTCCAGCTAGGAATCACAATTCCAGTTTGGAATCACAATTGCAGTTCAAGGCTTGAGGTCACAATTCCAGTTAGGAATCACAATTCCAGGTTGGAATCACAATTGCAGTTCGAGGCTTCAGGCCACAATTCCAGTTAGGAATCACAATTGCAGTTCGAGGCTTGAGATCAAAATTCCAGTTAGGAATCACAATTCAAGGTTGGAATCACAATTGCAGTTCGAGGCTTGAAGTCACAATTCCAGTTAGGAATCACAATTCCAGGTTGGAATCACAATTGCAGTTCGAGGCTTGAGCTCACAATTCCAGTAAGGAATCAAAATTGCAGTTCGAGGCTTGTGCTCACAATTCCAGTTAGGAATCACAATTGCAGTTCCAGGCTTGAGGTCACAATTCCAGTTAGGAATCACAATTGCAGTTCCAGGCTTGAGGTCACAATGCCAGTTAGGAATCACAATTCCAGTTTGGAATCACAATTGCAGTTCAAGGCTTGAGGTCACAATTCCAGTTAGGAATCACAATTGCAGTTCGAGGCTTGAGCTCACAATTCCAGTTAGGAATCATAATTGCAGTTCAAGGCTTGAGGTTACAATTCCAGTTAGGAATCACAATTGCAGTTCAAGGCATGAGGTCACAATGCCAGTTAGGAATCACAATTGCAGTTCGAGGCTTGAGGTCGCAATTCCAGTTAGGAATCACAATTGCAGTTCGAGGCTTGAGGTCACAATTCCAATTTGGAATCACAATTGCAGTTCGAGGCTTGAGCTCACAATTGCAGTCTGAGCTCACAATTCCAGGTTGGAATCACAATTGCAGTTCAAGGCTTGAGGTTACAATTCCAGTTAGGAATCACAATTGCAGTTCAAGGCTTGAGATCACAATTCCAGTTAGGAATCACAATTGCAGTTCGAGGCTTGAGCTCACAATTCCAGCTAGGAATCACAATTCCAGGTTGGATTCACAATTGCAGTTCAAGGCTTGAGGTCACAATTCCAGTTAGGAATCACAATTCCAGGTTGGAATCACAATTGCAGTTCGAGGCTTGAGCTCACAATTCCAGTTAGGAATCACAATTGTAGTTCAAGGCTTGAGGTCACAATTGCAGTCTGAGCTCACAGTGCCAGTTTGGAATCAGAATTCCAGGTTGGAATCACAATTGCAGTTCGAGGCTTCAGGTCACAATTCCAGTTTGGAATCACAATTGCAGTTCGAGGCTTGAGCTCACAATTCCAGCTAGGAATCACAATTCCAGGTTGGAATCACAATTGCAGTTCGAGGCTTGAGGTCACAATTCCAGTTAGGAATCACAATTCCAGATTGGAATCACAATTGCAGTTCGAGGCTTGAGGTCACAATTCCACTTAGGAATCACAATTGCAGTTCGAGGCTTGAAGTCACAATTCCAGTTAGGAATCACAATTCCAGCTAGGAATCACAATTGCAGTTCGAGGCTTGAGGTCATAATTCCAGTTAGGAATCACAATTGCAGTTGAATGCTTGAGCTCACAATTCCAGTTAGGAATCACAATTGCAGTTCGAGGCTTGAGCTTACAATTCCAGTTAGGAATCACAATTCCAGCTTGGAATCACAATTGCAGTTCGAGGCTTGAGCTCACAATTCCAGTTAGGAATCACAATTCCACTTAGGAATCACAATTGCAGTTCAAGGCTTGAGGTCTCAATTGCAGTCTGAGCTCACAATGCCAGCTTGGAATCACAATTGCAGTTCGAGGCTTGAGGTCACAATTGCAGTCTGAGCTCACAATTCCAGTTAGGAATCACAATTCCAGTTCAAGGCTTGAGGTCACAATTCCAGTTAGGAATCACAATTGCAGTTCGAGGCTTGAGGTCACAATTCCACTCTGAGCTCACAATTCCACTTAGGAATCACAATTGCAGTCTGAGCTCACAATTCCAGGTTGGAATCACAATTGCAGTTCGAGGCTTGAGCTCACAATTCCAGCTAGGAATCACAATTCCAGGTTGGAATCACAATTGCAGTTCGAGGCTTGAGCTCACAATTCCACTTAGGAATCACAATTGCAGTCTGAGCTCACAATTCCAGGTTGGAATCACAATTGCAGTTCGAGGCTTGAGCTCACAATTCCAGCTAGGAATCACAATTCAAGGTTGGAATCACAATTGCAGTTCGAGGCTTCAGGTCACAATTAAAGTTAGGAATCGCAATTGCAGTTCGAGGCTTGAGCTCACAATTCCACTCTGAGCTCACAATTCCACTTAGAAATCACAATTGCAGTCTGAGCTCACAATTCCATTTAGGAATCACAATTGCAGTTCGAGGCTTGAGGTCACAATTCCAGTTAGGAATCACAATTGCAGTTCGAGGCTTG
Source organism: Sturnus vulgaris (assembly GCF_052056855.1). Classification (NCBI taxonomy): domain Eukaryota; kingdom Metazoa; phylum Chordata; class Aves; order Passeriformes; family Sturnidae; genus Sturnus; species Sturnus vulgaris. Next base: position 1,401,375 of record NC_142270.1, on the reverse strand, counting down.
AGCTCACAATTGCTGTCTGAGCTCACAATGCCAGTTTGGAATCACAATTGCAGTTCAAGGCTTGAGGTCACAATTGCAGTCTGAGCTCACAATTCCAGTTAGGAATCACAATTGCATTTCAAGGCTTGAGGTCACAATTGCAGTCTGAGCTCAAAATTCCAGGTTGGAATCACAATGGCAGTTCTAGGCTTGAGCTCACAATTCCACTTAGGAATCATAATTGCAGTTCGAGGCTTGAGCTCACAATTCCAGTTAGGAATCACAATTGCAGTTCAAGGCTAGAGCTCACAATTCCAGCTAGGAATCACAATTCCAGGTTGGAATCACAATTGCAGTTCAAGGCTTGAGGCCACAATTCCATTTAGGAATCACAATTCCTGGTTGGAATCACAATTGCAGTTAGAGACTTCAGGTCACAATTCCAGTTAGGAATCACAATTGCAGTTCGAGGCTTGATGTCACAATTCCAGTTAGGAATCACAATTCCAGGTTGGAATCACAATTGCAGTTCGAGGCTTGAGGTCAAAATTCCAGTTAGGAATCACAATTGTAGTTCAAGGCTTGAGGTCACAATTGCAGTCTGAGCTCACAGTGCCAGTTTGGAATCAGAATTCCAGTTTGGAATCACAATTGCAGTTCGAGGCTTCAGTTCATAATTCCAGTTAGGAATCACAATTGCAGTTCGAGGCTTGAGCTCACAATTCCAGTTAGGAATCACAATTGCAGTTCAAGACTTGAGGTCACAATTGCAGTCTGAGCTCACAATGCCAGTTTGGAATCACAATTGCAGTTCGAGGCTTGAGCTCACAATTCCAGCTAGGAATCACAATTCCAGGTTGGAATCACAATTGCAGTTCGAGGATTGAGGTCACAATTCCAGCTAGGAATCACAATTCCAGGTTGGAATCACAATTGCAGTTCGAGGCTTGAGGTCATAATTCCACTCTGAGCTCACAATTCCACTTAGGAATCACAATTGCAGTTCGAGGCTTGAGGTCACAAGTCCAGTTAGGAATCACAATTGCAGTTCGAGGCTTGAGCTCACAATTCCAGCTAGGAATCACAATTCCAGGTTGGATTCACAACTGCAGTTCATGGCTTGAGGTCACAATTCCAGTTAGGAATCACAATTGCAGTTCGAGGCTTGAGGTCAAAATTCCAGTTAGGAATCACAATTCAAGTTTGGAATCACAATTGCAGTTCGAGGCTTGAAGTCACAATTCCAGTTAGGAATCACAATTCCAGGTTGGAATCACAATTGCAGTTCGAGGCTTGAGGTCACAATTCCACTTAGGAATCACAATTGCAGTTCGAGGCTTGAGGTCACAATTCCTCTCTGAGCTCACAATTCCACTTAGGAATCACAATTGCAGTTCGAGGCTTGAGGTCATAATTCCAGTTAGGAATCACAATTGCAGTTGAATGCTTGAGCTCACAATTCCAGTTAGGAATCACAATTGCAGTTCGAGGCTTGACGTCACAATTCCAGTTAGGAATCAAAATTCCAGGTTGGAATAACAATTCCAGTTCAAGGCTTGAGGTCACAATTCCAGTTAGGAATCACAATTGCAGTTCGAGGCTTGAGCTCACAATTCCAGTTTGGAATCACAATTGCAGTTCGAGGCTTGAGCTCACAATTCCACTCTGAGCTCACAATTCCACTTAGGAATCACAATTGCAGTCTGAGCTCACAATTCCAGGTTGGAATCACAATTCCAGTTCGAGGCTTCAGGTCACAATTGCAGTCTGAGCTCACAATTCCAGTTAGGAATCACAATTGCAGTTCAAGGCTTGAAGTCAAAATTCCAGTTAGGAATCCCAATTGCAGTTCGAGGTTTGAGCTCACAATTCCAGCTAGGAATCACAATTCCAGGTTGGATTCACAATTGCAGTTCAAGGCTTGAGGTCACAAATCCAGTTAGAAATCACAATTGCAGTTAGATGCTAGAGCTCACAATTCCATTTAGGAATCACAATTGCAGTTCCAGGCTTGAGCTCACAATTCCAGCTAGGAATCACAATTCCAGGTTGGAATCACAATTGCAGTTCGAGGATTGAGGTCACAATTCCAGTTAGGAATCACAATTCCAGGTTGGAATCACAATTGCAGTTCGAGGCTTCAGGTCACAATTCCAGTTAGGAATCACTATTGCAGTTCGAGGCTTGAGGTCACAATTCCAGTTAGGAATCACAATTCCAGGTTGGAATCACAATTGCAGTTCGAGGCTTGAGGTCACAATTCCAGTTAGGAATCACAATTGCAGTTGAATGCTTGAGCTCACAATTCCAGTTAGGAATCACAATTGCAGTTCGAGGCTTGAGGTCACAATGCCAGTTACGAATCACAATTGCAGTTCGAGGCTTGAGCTCACAATGCCAGTTAGGAATCACAATTGCAGTTCAAGGCTTGAGCTCACAATTCCTTTTAGGAATCACCATTCCAGGTTGGAATCACAATTGCAGTTCGAGGCTTCAGGTCACAATTCCAATTAGGAATCACAATTGCAGTTCGAGGCTTGAGCTCACAATTCCAGTTAGGAATCACAATTGCAGTTCAAGGCTTGAGGTCACAATTCCTCTCTGAGCTCACAATGCCAGTTTGGAATCACAATTGCAGTTCCAGGCTTGAGGTCACAATTCCTCTCTGAGCTCACAATTCCACTTAGGAATCACAAATGCAGTTGAATGCTTGAGCTCACAATTCCAGTTAGGAGTCACAATTGCAGTTCGAGGCTTGAGGTCACAATTACAGTTAGGAATCACAATTCCAGGTTGGAGTCACAATTGCAGTTCGAGGCTTGAGGTCAGAATTCCACTCTGTGCTCACAATTCCACTTAGAAATCACAATTACAGTCTGAGCTCACAATTCCAGTTAGGAATCAAATTTCAGTTCGAGGCTTGAGCTCACAATTCCAGTTAGGAATCACAATTGCACTTCAAGGCTTGAGGTCACAATTGCAGTCTGAGCTCACAATGCCAGTTTGGAATCACAATTGCAGTTCAAGGCTTGAGGTCACAATTCCACTCTGAGCTCACAATTCCACTTAGGAATCACAATTGCATTTCAAGGCTTGAGGTCACAATTGCAGTCTGAGCCCACAATGACAGCTTGGAATCACAATTGCAGTTCAAGGCTTGAGGTCACAATTGCAGTCTGAGCTCACAATGCCAGTTAGGAATCACAATTGCAGTTCGAGGCTTGAGGTCACAATTCCAGTTAGGAATCACAATTGCAGTTCAAGGATTGAGGTCACAATTCCAGTTAGGAATCACAATTCCAGTTAGGAATCACAATTGCAGTTCGAGGCTTGAGGTCACAATTCCAGTTAGGAATCACAATTGCAGTTCGAGGCTTGAGGTCACAATTCCAGTTAGGAATCACAATTGCAGTTCGAGGCTTGAGCTCACAATTCCACTCTGAGCTCACAATTTCACTTAGGAATCACAATTGCTGTCTGAGCTCACAATTCCAGTTAGGAATCACATTTGCAGTTCGAGGCTTCAGGTCACAATTCCAGTTAGGAATCACAATTGCAGTTCGAGGCTTGAGCTCACAATTCCATTTAGGAATCACAATGGCAGTTCTAGGCTTGAGCTCACAATTCCACTTAGGAATCACAATTGCAGTTCAAGGCTTGAGGTCACAATGCCAGTTAGGAATCACAATTGCAGTTCGAGGCTTGAGCTCACAATTCCAGTTAGGAATCACAATACCAGGTTGGAATCACAATTGTAGTTCGAGGCTTGAGGTCACAATTCCAGTTAGGAATCACAATTCCAGGTTGGAATCACAATTGCAGTTCGAGGTTTGAGGTCACAATTCCACTCTGAGCTCACAATTCCACTTAGGAATCACAATTGCAGTCTGAGCTCACAATTCCAGTTAGGAATCACAATTGCAGTTCGAGGCTTGAGCTCACAATTCCAGTTAGGAATCACAATTGCAGTTCGAGGCTTGAGGTCACAATTCCTCTCTGAGCTCACAATTCCAGTTAGGAATCACAATTCCAGGTTGGAATCACAATTGCAGTTCAAGGCTTGAGGTCACAATTCCAGTTAGGAATCACAATTGCAGTTCAAGGCTTGAGCTCACAATGCCAGTTTGGAATCACAATTCCAGGTTGGAATCACAATTGCAGTTCAAGGCTTGAGGTCACAATTCCACTCTGAGCTCACAATTTCACTTAGGAATCACAATTGCAGTCTGAGCTCACAATTCCAGTTAGGAATCACAATTGAAGTTCAAGGCTTGAGCTTAAAATACCAGTTAGGAATCACAATTGCAGTTCGAGGCTTGAGGTCACAATTGCAGTCTGAGCTCACAATTCCAGGTTGGATTCACATTTGCAGTTCGAGGCTTGAGCTCACAATTCCAGTTAGGAATCACAATTGCAGTTCGAGGCTTGAGCTCACAATGCCATTTTGGAATCACAATTGCAGTTCGAGGCTTGAGCTCACAATTGCAGTCTGAGCTCACAATTCCAGTTAGGAATCACAATTCCAGTTCAAGGCTTGAGGTCACAATTCCAGTTAGGAATCACAATTGCAGTTCGAGGCTTGAGCTCACAATTCCAGTTAGGAATCACAATTGCAGTTCTAGGCTTGAGCTCACAATTGCAGTCTGAGCTCACAATTCCAGTTAGGAATCACAATGGCAGTTCTAGGCTTGAGGTCACAATACCAGGTTGGAATCACAATTCCAGTTCGAGGCTTGAGGTCACAATTCCAGTTAGGAATCACAATTCCAGGTTGGAATCACAATTGCAGTTCGAGGCTTCAGGTCACAATTCCAGTTAGGAATCACAAGTGCAGTTCGAGGCTTGAGGTCACAATTCCAATCTGAGCTCACAATTCCACTTAGGAATCACAGTTGCAGTCTGAGCTCACAATTCCACTTAGGAATCACAATTGCAGTTCAAGGCTTGAGCTCACAATTCCAGTTAGGAATCACAATACCAGGTTGGAATCACAATTGCAGTTCGAGGCTTGAGGTCACAATTCCAGTTAGGAATCACAATTCCAGGTTGGAATCACAATTGCAGTTCGAGGCTTGAGGTCACAATTCCAGTTGGGAATCACAATTGCAGTTCGAGTCTTGAGGTCACAATTCCAGTTAGGAATCACAATTGCAGTTCGAGGCTTGAGGTCACAATTCCACTCTGAGCTCACAATTCCAGCTAGGAATCACAATTGCAGTTCAAGGCTTGAGCTTGCAATTCCAGTTAGGAATCACAATTGCAGTTCGAGGCTTGAGCTCACAATTCCAGTTAGGAATCACAATTGCAGTTCGAGGCTTGAGCTCACAATTCCTGTTAGGAATCACAATTGCAGTTCAAGGCTTGAGCTCACAATTCCAGTTAGGAATCACAATTGCAGTTCGAAACTTGAGCTCACAATTGCAGTCTGAGCTCACAATGCCAGTTTGGAATCACAATTGCAGTTCGAGGCTTGAGGTCACAATTCCTCTCTGAGCTCACAATTCCACTTAGGAATCACAAATGCAGTTGAATGCTTGAGCTCACAATTCCAGTTAGGAGTCACAATTGCAGTTCGAGGCTTGAGGTCACAATTACAGTTAGGAATCACAATTCCAGGTTGGAATCACAATTGCATTTCGAGGCTTGAGCTCACAATTCCAGTTAGGAATCACAATTCCAGGTTGGAATCACAATTGCAGTTCGAGGCTTGAGGTCAGAATTCCACTCTGAGCTCACAATTCCACTTAGAAATCACAATTACAGTCTGAGCTCACAATTCCAGTTAGGAATCAAATTTCAGTTCGAGGCTTGAGCTCACAATTCCAGTTAGGAATCACAATTGCACTTCAAGGCTTGAGGTCACAATTCCACTCTGAGCTCACAATTCCACTTAGGAATCACAATTGCAGTTCAAGGCTTGAGGTCACAATTGCAGTCTGAGCCCACAATGGCAGCTTGGAATCACAATTGCAGTTCAAGGCTTGAGGTCACAATTGCAGTCTGAGCTCACAATGCCAGTTAGGAATCACAATTGCAGTTCGAGGCTTGAGGTCACAATTCCAGTTAGGAATCACAATTGCAGTTCAAGGATTGAGGTCACAATTCCAGTTAGGAATCACAATTCCAGTTAGGAATCACAATTGCAGTTCGAGGCTTGAGGTCACAATTCCAGTTAGGAATCACAATTGCAGTTCGAGGCTTGAGGTCACAATTCCAGTTAGGAATCACAATTGCAGTTCGAGGCTTGAGCTCACAATTCCACTCTGAGCTCACAATTTCACTTAGGAATCACAATTGCTGTCTGAGCTCACAATTCCAGTTAGGAATCACATTTGCAGTTCGAGGCTTCAGGTCACAATTCCAGTTAGGAATCACAATTGCAGTTCGAGGCTTGAGCTCACAATTCCATTTAGGAATCACAATGGCAGTTCTAGGCTTGAGCTCACAATTCCACTTAGGAATCAGAATTGCAGTTCAAGGCTTGAGGTCACAATGCCAGTTAGGAATCACAATTGCAGTTCGAGGCTTGAGCTCACAATTCCAGTTAGGAATCACAATACCAGGTTGGAATCACAATTGTAGTTCGAGGCTTGAGGTCACAATTCCAGTTAGGAATCACAATTCCAGGTTGGAATCACAATTGCAGTTCGAGGTTTGAGGTCACAATTCCACTCTGAGCTCACAATTCCACTTAGGAATCACAATTGCAGTCTGAGCTCACAATTCCAGTTAGGAATCACAATTGCAGTTCGAGGCTTGAGCTCACAATTCCAGTTAGGAATCACAATTGCAGTTCGAGGCTTGAGGTCACAATTCCTCTCTGAGCTCACAATTCCAGTTAGGAATCACAATTCCAGGTTGGAATCACAATTGCAGTTCAAGGCTTGAGCTCACAATGCCAGTTTGGAATCACAATTCCAGGTTGGAATCACAATTGCAGTTCAAGGCTTGAGGTCACAATTCCACTCTGAGCTCACAATTTCACTTAGGAATCACAATTGCAGTCTGAGCTCACAATTCCACTTAGGAATCACAATTGAAGTTCAAGGCTTGAGCTTAAAATTCCAGTTAGGAATCACAATTGCAGTTCGAGGCTTGAGGTCACAATTGCAGTCTGAGCTCACAATTCCAGGTTGGATTCACATTTGCAGTTCGAGGCTTGAGCTCACAATTCCAGTTAGGAATCACAATTGCAGTTCGAGGCTTGAGCTCACAATGCCACTTTGGAATCACAATTGCAGTTCGAGGCTTGAGCTCACAATTGCAGTCTGAGCTCACAATTCCAGTTAGGAATCACAATTCCAGTTCAAGGCTTGAGGTCACAATTCCAGTTAGGAATCACAATTGCAGTTCGAGGCTTGAGCTCACAATTCCAGTTAGGAATCACAATTGCAGTTCTAGGCTTGAGCTCACAATTGCAGTCTGAGCTCACAATTCCAGTTAGCAATCACAATGGCAGTTCTAGGCTTGAAGTCACAATACCAGGTTGGAATCACAATTCCAGTTCGAGGCTTGAGGTCACAATTCCAGTTAGGAATCACAATTCCAGGTTGGAATCACAATTGCAGTTCGAGGCTTCAGGTCACAATTCCAGTTAGGAATCACAAGTGCAGTTCGAGGCTTGAGGTCACAATTCCAATCTGAGCTCACAATTCCACTTAGGAATCACAATTGCAGTCTGAGCTCACAATTCCACTTAGGAATCACAATTGCAGTTCAAGGCTTGAGCTCACAATTCCAGTTAGGAATCACAATACCAGGTTGGAATCACAATTGCAGTTCGAGGCTTGAGGTCACAATTCCAGTTAGGAATCACAATTCCAGGTTGGAATCACAATTGCAGTTCGAGGCTTGAGGTCACAATTCCAGTTGGGAATCACAATTGCAGTTCGAGTCTTGAGGTCACAATTCCAGTTAGGAATCACAATTGCAGTTCGAGGCTTGAGGTCACAATTCCACTCTGAGCTCACAATTCCAGCTAGGAATCACAATTGCAGTTCAAGGCTTGAGCTTGCAATTCCAGTTAGGAATCACAATTGCAGTTCGAGGCTTGAGCTCACAATTCCAGTTAGGAATCACAATTGCAGTTCGAGGCTTGAGGTCACAATTCCAGTTAGGAATCACAATTGCAGTTCGAGGCTTGAGCTCACAATTCCTGTTAGGAATCACAATTGCAGTTCAAGGCTTGAGCTTACAATTCCCGTTAGGAATCACAATTGCAGTTCGAGGCTTGAGGTCACAATTCCAGTTAGGAATCACAATTGCAGTTCAAGGCTTGAGCTCACAATTCCAGTTAGGAATCACAATTGCAGTTCGAGGCTTGAGCTCACAATTGCAGTCTGAGCTCACAATGCCAGTTTGGAATCACAATTGCAGTTCGAGGCTTGAGGTCAAAATTCCAGTTAGGAATCACAATTGCAGTTCAAGGCTTGAGGTCACAATTCCATTTAGGAATCACAATTGCAGTTCAAGGCTTGAGGTCACAATTCCAGTTAGGAATCACAATTGCAGTTCAAGGCTTGAGGTCACAATTGTAGTCTGAGCTCACAATGCCAGTTTGGAATCACAATTGCAGTTCAAGGCTTGAGGTCACAATTGCAGTCTGAGCTCACAATGCCAGTTTGGAATCACAATTGCAGTTCAAGGCTTGAGGTCACAATTGCAGTCTGAGCTCACAGTGCCAGTTTGGAATCACAATTGCAGTTCAAGGCTTGACGTCACAAATGTAGTCTGAGCTCACAGTGCCAGTTTGGAATCATAATTGCAGTTCAAGGCTTGAGGTCACAGTTGTAGTCTGAGCTCACAATGCCAGTTTGGAATCACAACTGCAGTTCAAGGCTTGAGGTCACAATTGCAGTCTGAGCTCACAATGCCAGTTTGGAATCACAATTGCAGTTTGTCCTGGGGTACAATGCAAAAATGTGTATTCTATCACCATCTGTTAAAATGTGGGAGGGGTGGTGATCCTTATCTCTGTGGGAGATATCCTCTGCTGATGTGCCATCTGATAAGATGGGGGGATGATCATCGTTATCTATTCACAACCCATCCTTCCTCCAGAAGATATATTCTGTTAATGGGCCATTAAGTCCTATTGTGTGACTGATAAGATTACATCACCCCATTGGGAGATGCCCCAACCAGGGGCAGGAGCCAAGCCTTTCCTACCTAGATAAAAAACTGGGGTTTGGGACCCGAGGGCAGACCTTTCTACTGGATCCCAGAGGAAAGTCGGACCTTTTTCCACATCATTGCTGGATCTTCGGAGGAAAACTGCACCTTCTACAGGAGCACTGCTTCAACAGAACCACATCTGTCATCCAGGAGGACTGCAGCCACCATTTATACGGACTGCTACCAACACCCTGACTGACAGGGTGTCAGGTTGTATTGCTGACTGTGTTGGTGGTTGTTTCTTTTATATTATTGCATGTATTTTATTTTTTTTTTCTCTTTTCTCCTATTAAATTGTATTACTGACTTGGAGTCTCGCACTGGTTTTACTTTCAAACCAACACATTAATTGGCGCCCAACGTGGGGTACGAAGGGTACTGAGGAAAGTCAGTATTACAATTTTGTTTTCACCATGATTCTCAACATGCTTACATGGGTTTTATATCTTGCTCTCTATATTTTTCCACACATGGGGAACTATCTGCCAGCTGTAATGCTCCTGTGTAGACCAGGATATGGTATAAAAATTGCTTTACTGGCCTATTATGTCTACTGCATGATAACCTCTGAAGCAATGAACATAATCCGGAATATATACTCGACTTTGTTTGCTTGTCCTAGTCTAGGTTGCTACATCCGGGGTTTTAACAATCACACCCAGCCCTTGGGGGGAGGGGGAAAGGATGATTTTTTCCAATCTTTCCGGCCTGATACAGTAGTTTTTGGAAATGTTGAGTTCCCGCTGGATGCTAAGGACAGCATAATACTGTTGTTAGTTCTGCTTTGTCTCCTCTGCACAGCCTTTACAGCCTACAACATGCTTAGAAACAGAACACTACATGGCGTATTGATGCGTATTCTTGAGGAAGAGGAAAAAAGAAACAAATCAACTTCGTCCACGACTGCACAGAATGTCACAAAGAGGAGAAGAACCAAACAAAAAGCAACAGTGCCCATGTCTATGCAGACTGCCACAAAGGAGGAAAAAGCCAAAAGCAAAGCAACAGTGTCCGTGTCTACGCAGACTGCCACAGAGGAGGAAAAAGCCAAAAGCAAAGCAACAGTGTCCGTGTCTATGCAGTCTGCCACAGAGGAGAAAAAAGACAGAAGCACCATCAGCATCTCCACACAAACCATCACTGAGCCAGAACAGCCTAGACCAGTAGCAGTTGCGCCCGTTCAGAAGAAGAAATCAAAGAGCAAATCAGTTCACATAGTGACTGACGAGGACGTGGCAGGACCTTCGCACCCAGCAGAAGTGACAGAGCCAGAAATCATCACTCGCTCTCTATCCCTGGGTGAGCTGCGTGACCTGTGGAGGGAATTCACCCGCCAGACAAATGAGTCCATCTTGACCTGGTGTAAGGGTCGGTCCGAAGTTCCCCTCGACTTTGCCTCCCGACCGTGGCAAGGAGACCTCGAGGACCCCTCCCAGGCTGACTCCCAACAATGGTTTACTGGCCGGGCCAAGGTGGATGCTCATGACTGTGTGCTGGTGTATTGTGTTCACTGGACCGTGCTGTCGTGGCACCAACCAGAGACTGTGTTGCATCAACTGAGGACTGCTTGTCCGTACCTGTCTCCTGCAGCACCACACAATGGTCCATAAATCTTCCCACCTTTTGGCCAGAGGCCACTCGCTTTGGAGAAGGACTATAAAAGAGCGACCCTCTGGAAAGAACCCTTTCAGATCTCTCCACTGATGAAGACCCCTGAGATCTCCCCAGGGACGAGGACTCGTCTATCGGATGACCCGCGAGGACGCCCGTCTCGTCTGTTGGTAGCTATTTCCCCATCCCTTCCTTTCCTTCCCCTTTCCTTATCCTGTACCTCTCCCCTTTACCGTAACTGAATTGTTGGCATTTGATGAAATGCATTGCTGTTGTTGACTAAACTGATTTTCTGTTGTTGAATAAACTGATTTTGTCCCCTGCATTTTGCCTGTTTGCACCTTTGAGATCAAAAGAACCATCACGACCCCCGCTCTGCATTAATAGCGGATCGTGACATTAAATTGGCGTCACGGACAGGATTTTCTGGCAGACAGAAGGGATGCAAGGTTGTCTGTACTCTGTATCAGGGGAAGGAAGTCTTACTCCAGCCGCACCTAGCTGGCCACCTCGGATGGGTGAGCCTGTCTAGAAAGCAAGGGGGGTTTTTCTGATTTCCCGCAGACTGCAGACACCTTGGTGTGGAGCATTCCCAGACTCGCTTGAGGGCTCTGTCGTCAGAATTTCACAAAAGATCTACTGGTGCAAAAGGCGGGACACTGTTGTTGTTGCTGTTGTTGTTGCTGTTGTTGTTGTTTTGTTGTTTTTTATGATGTTTGACTACTTGGTGCAGTGAAGAGACAACCTGGTGTTTTGGTAACTAAGGAGTACCTCCCAAGTAGTTTGGTCTCTTCACCCACACAGGGAAGCGAAGGGGGGCACACAGCGAAAGGTGTTTCGTTGTGTGTGGTAACTTAAGCAATAGACCTCCCTGTTGTGGTTTTTACTTATCCCTTCACAAAATGACTGAGAATTCCACTGTAACAAATAAAGCTGCATTCTATGCTCTATTAGCTAAGTATAGCGCCAGACCGTCCCAAGGTGGGGAGGAATGGGCGAACAATAATTGGTTTAATCTGGAGAATGTGATTGACAGGATATATTCCTTGCAACATGAGTCAAGGTTCAAACTGGGCAAAAATAAAACCATACTCTGCTCAGTTTTGGGAGCTTGTCTTACGGCAGCCATAGAAACTCGCTTTAAGCGAGTGAGTGAAGAAAGCACAATTATAGATTCTTTGCAAAGTCTTGTTCAAATTCTGCAAAATGAGAACCACTCATTGCGAGACGAAAATCATATGCTACAGGCTGCCCTAAAAAAAGAATGTGCAAAAAGATTAAAACAGAATGAAACACACACAGAAACAGAGGAAAAGGAGATTGTTCACATTAATCAAATTTATCCCCAAAAGGAGTTAACTGTAATGAAAAATCTTGGGGAAAACTGCTGTCCAAAATTAAGACCTATGGTTAAAACACAATATACTTATCTTGGTCCTGATGATTTTGAACCAAACATATCTACAAAAGAAATCCCATATTCTGCCACTGAATTAGCAAAACTGAAAAAAGAATATGGGCGACTCCCTCATGAAACAGAGACTGAATATGTATTTCGAGTGTCTCTTACTGGGGGAGATCAGATTAAATTATCAGAAAGCGAAGCTAGTGGGTACTGGGGACATGGAGTTTTCTTAACAACCGGAGATAAAAGCTACCCATGGTCCTTGACCCAACGTGCAGCTTTCTGGGCCGGGGGGCTTAACCCCCTGGAAAGGGGAGACCCTATAGCTTTAGTTGGTACTCCCGACCAACTTTTGGAAAACATTCACAAAGCTGCTTGCTTGCAAATGATACACGAGAGAAAACTGACTACCACCTATGAATCACCTATGCAATTACCTGTAATGCCTGAAATCATGACCCCTTTAATTCGTGGTCTCCCAGAAACTCTCAAATCTACCGCAATTCTCCTTCAAAAAACTATTGCATCCATGACACCTGTAGAAAGATTAGATAGATTTCTTGGAAACTCACGTGAGCGATCTGGTTCCGTGGACTCTTTCCCTCCCTATGAAACCCCTCCTAGACGGACTCCAGAGTCTCCGGACAATAACCGTAAAATCTGGACATGGAGCGAAGTTGCAGAGGAATTGCTGAATTTCAGTAGGAAATATGGACCCGTAAAAATCCCAGAGGATAAAGTGGAGAAAACCAAAGGTGTTAGACACATCATTTCTCCTAGTAGTGATAAGCCAGAAAAGGGGAAGTTGAATACTTCCCGTCAGTACTGGTGGTCGTTGGGGTTAAAGAAACAAATTCCTAAAGATGTTATGGATGGCTTACCACTTGACAAGTTGATAAAAATTGTTGTGAATTGGCATTGCCCTAAGATCCTTACATCAAACTCTCCTACTGTTCAGCCTAGTGCACCCCCTCCTCCACCAGTCATGGTCAGTGAGTCAAACCTAACCCCTCCCCAGATTCTGGGCAGTGAGCCAAATCAATCTCCTCTACAGGTTCTGAAAGCTGAGTCAGAGTTTCCTCCTTCTCAGTCTTTGGGAATGGAACTGAAACGGCTTCAGAAGCAGGGAAACTAGAAACCCCATCTCTCGTGGGTGAGCAGAGGGATGGGGGGGGAACTGGTTATTTCTTAGAACGCTCACCAGAAACCCCAATACTGGGGACCTCCTGATAACAGCAATAGTTGGTCCTAGAAGGTCACCTGTCACTTTTGTGGTTGACACTGGAGCTCAAATTTCTGCACTAACAAGAAAAGCTGCGCAGAAATGTGGAGTTGTTCCAACGAGGAGACAATGCTTTGTCCTTAATGCCTTGGGGACCACAGAAGCTATGGATATAGCTCTGATAAAAATCCTACTACCTGGAGAAGAGAATTTGTTACTTATTAAAATTGTAATTGGGGATATTCCAAATGATTTATTAGGAATGGATGTCCTCGCTGGGAGGCAGTGGGAAGATGAGGAGGGTTGTGTCTGGTCTTTTGGCACACCACGTTTTAATATTAATCTGCTCCAAACCGCACCCTCCTTACCTTTCAGTAAAATTACTAATGTGAAACAATACCCACTTCCCACTGGTGCCAAAGAAGGAATCAAGCCAGTTATTCAGGACCTGAGAGATCAGGGAGTGATAATTGACACTCATTCTTCCTTTAACTCCCCAGTGTGGCCAGTCCGTAAACCTAACGGAAAGTGGAGGCTGACAGTAGATTTTCGCAGACTAAATGCAAACACAGATCGTCTCACAGCAGCTGTCCCAAATTTAGCTGAACTTATAACTTCAATTCAGGAGAAGGCTCATACAATCATGGCAACTATAGATGTCAAAGACATGTTCTTTATGATACCTATACAGCCAGAGGACATGGACCGTTTTGCCTTCACCTGGGAAGGACAGCAATACACCTTCACTAGGCTTCCTCAAGGCTATAAACACTCCCCTACTCTAGCCCACCATGCTTTAGCACAGGAATTAGAAAAGATACCCAAACCTGACAATGTAGCTGTCTATCAATACATTGATGATATTCTGGTGGGAGGGGATGAAATAGAAGTAGTGGGGGATACCCAACAGAAAATAATCTCTCATCTGGAAAGCCTTGACTTACAAATTCCCCCAGAAAAAATTCAAAAACCCTCACAGGAAGTGAAGTTTTTAGGGATTTGGTGGAAAGGAGGCATGACATGTATTCCACCGGATACCCTAACTTCTCTGGATCAAATTAAAATGCCCGGATCCAGGAAAGAGCTTCAACAAGCTCTGGGATTATTAGTGTTTTGGAGAAAACACATCCCTGATTTTTCAATTATTGCCAGACCCCTTTATGACTTGCTGAGGAAAAAAGTAAAATGGGATTGGACCCCTTCTCAGGAGGAAGCACTACAACTTCTGATTTTTGAAGCAACTGCACATCAAGCCCTAGGCCCTATTCATCCCACAAATCCTTTCCAGGTAGAATGGGGATTTGCTACCTCGGGGCTATCAGTGCACATATGGCAACGGGGTCCAGAAGGCCCTACAAGGCCGGTTGGTTTTTATTCTCGTGGTTTTAAAGATGCCGAAAAAAGATACACCACCTGGGAAAAGGGGCTTTTTGTTGTTAGTATAGCTCTCATAGAAGTGGAAAAAATTACACGTCAACAACCAATTGTATTAAGAGGCCCCTTCAAAGTTATCAAAGCAGTCACCAGCGGGACCCCTCCCCCTGACGGGGTGGCCCAGAGATCCTCAGTCAGGAAGTGGTATGCCCAGATAGAACATTACTGTAACATCTTCTCTGTAACAGAAGGAGCTGCAAAAAGTCTGGCTATACAAGAAACTGAGAATTTGGCTAACAGCCACGATAAACCTGCCTCAGTAATTAAAGTGGCCCCTCCTTTCTCCCCTGAACAATCAGTGAATTCCTGGTTTACTGATGCTTTTGCCAAACGAGAGGGAAAAGTGTGGAAATACAGAGCAGTAGCCCTTCATACTTCATCTGGTGAACGAATTATTACTGAGGGAGAAGGTAGCGCTCAGGTTGGTGAACTGATTGCCGTTTGGAGTGTTTTCAAGCAGGAGGCGCATAATACCTCTCTTGTTTGTATTTACACTGACTCCTATGCTGTGTTTAAAGGATGTACAGAGTGGCTTCCTTTCTGGCAGCAAAATGATTGGGAAGTCAACAGAATCCCAGTATGGCACAAGGAAAAATGGCAAGAAATTCTAGATATAGCAAGTCACGGGAACTTTGCTGTGGGGTGGGTGGCTTCCCATCAGACAGATGGAAATTTAGCTGGGTAATGGAATAATGCCGCTGATGAGTTAGCAAGACTAAGTCCCCTGAAAAAGGAACAAATTACAGAAGATTGGGAACATCTGTTAGAATGGTTGCATATAAAAAGACAACACACAGGTGCCAAAGATTTATACAAAGAAGCCCTTGCTCGTGGCTGGCCTGTCACCAGGGAAATGTGTAAAACATGCATATCAGCTTGTGAGCAATGCCGCAGACGACTAGAAAGGCATCCTTTGGAAGATGACCCTTTGCACTTAAGGAAAGGTAAAGGCCTATGGGATGCATGGCAGGTAGATTATATCGGCCCCTTTAAGAAGTCTGGTGGTAAACACTTCGTGCTGGTGGGAGTGGAAATAATTTCAGGGCTAGTCCAAGCTGAAGCCTTTAATAGAGCTACAGGAGAAAATACTGTTAAGGCATTGCGAGAATGGTTTGGAACATTTCCAAAGCCGCAGGAGATTCAATCTGACAATGGGTCCCACTTTACTGCTAAAGTAGTACAGGAATGGGCAAGGGAAGAAGGAATAAAGTGGACTTTTCACACCCCCTATTATCCTCAAGCCAACGGGATTGTAGAAAGGACCAATGGTCTTCTAAAGCGACTCCTAAAGCCACATGAGGGAGGTTGGGATCTTCGATTATGGCAAGCTGTAAAAGGTATAAATGATAGATGGGGGTAAACGGGTGTCCCAAAATAACTGCTTTTTGTCTAAAAGCCCCAAGCATCATTCCTGCACTACAGGGACCTAATGATTCCAAAAATCCAGTCCATTATCCTGGGCAACCTGTTTTGGTAAACCTCCCTACTGTAGGAGAAGTACCACTAGTACTAAAAACTCCTCTAAATAAATATGCATGGGTAGCCACCAATGCTCTGGGAAAAGAGCATCGGATAAGTACCCGTTGGATTGTTCCATCATTTTGACCTCCTGCCTTTTGGTGGCAGACTCTGTTATGTTTGCTTTCACAGAAGACCACGAGGGACATGGGGACTGGACGAACCATGATCATCTTTTTGATATTTTTCTGTATCCTACCACCACACCATGGCCAAAACTCGGCCCAGTGGCCGTGGTCTGAAGCTTCCATCAGGCATACCAGTGCTCTAGGACCCTACCCCAGAGATCATCACCCAAGCCTTGCGACCGTAGTACTGCATGATTCTGAGGTATACCGTTCAAGTGACTGGGGTTGGGACAAAAAGGACTGGGCTAGGGTGCTAACAGGAATAATTGGTGAAGAAATCAAGGTAGGATGCAGAAAAGTGGAAAAATCCCTTCAGGAGAAAGCCACCACCATTACAATCACCGGGAATTACTTAAAATCAGATATAACCAGTAGTTTGCACCCTAACATCACGGCGAGTCTCTGCCCCACAACAGCATGGACATGTAAAAAACAAGCTCCCCTAATACTGTGCTGTCGCCAAAGGAAGGTTGGTAACTATACCCTGGACCCTGACACCAACAACGTTGAAGTTACAAAGCTTTGTGCAGATGAACTTACAGACTGTTGGCATAACTTTACTTTAACCAGACCAACCTATGTAACATGCTCCTGGCAGAATAACACAACAGATGAGTCCAGCTTGAAAGGCCTGACCTATAAATTCAGAATAAATGCTATAGAAAAACCCACGCTAACCGCCGTAGTTATATACCGTGGTGTAAGTACCCCCCCTAGTGTTAGATGACAAAAACAAGGTTTTCCCTCCTTTCTTGGTGACACAAGGTGATAATGTCGCAATAACTTGTAAATTAGCAACCAGATCCCTCACCGAACCTGCATACAGTTATGGCATAGGATCTCATGGCCGGACTTTATATTGCAAGCCCCAAAATCAAGACTGTTGGCTAAACCTAACTGCTGTACAATTTTCCTATAAAATCATGTGTGGGAAAAATGATACAAAATACTGGGGAGAACTTGATGTTAATGTTGTAACACCTACTACCCAACCACCGATTGTGCTAAGCCCTACAATTTTTCAATTTGGACCTTATGTAATTAGAAAAACTGGCCAACAACAAATATTGTTTAATCCGGCATGGTCTCTCAAACAAATCAAATTATTGATGCAAAATAATGTCTCAGAAGTCCAACCAGCTTGTTCACCCTTTCTACAAACTTCTTTTGAGGAATGGACAACCTGGCTGCGGAAACGAAATCCTGCTAAAAAACGAATGGCAAGAGACATAACCGGTGTTGTGGGAACAGGATTGGGAATTTTGAATAGCATCAGTTCGGAAGTACTAATGAATAAATTGGCTACCACAGCTGGAGATGTAACCAAATTACAACGGCCCTGCAAACAGCCTTAACAGCTTTGGGGACCCAACAATGGTTGTTATCAAACATATTACCAAGTTGGGAAAAGGTAAACGTAAATGACCACAAATTGATAATCGATGCACTTGGTGCTACTCAAAATAACATCTCTTTGGCTCTCAGTTGTATCCAGGCCCAGTTGTGGATGCAGTCAGTTGCTGCTTTAATTATAAGAGAAGGTGAGGAAGGCACTTTTCCCACTGAAATCCGAAAAATAGTCTGGGACAGCGCCACTGATTTTGAAAAAGAATTCCAGTCCTGGTGGAACTTAGTAAATTTTACCTATGATCCCAGCACAAGCATTGCCACAGCCTTTGTACTGACAATACACAATGCTTCAGTGCATTCAATATTCCCCATCATTGCATTAGGGTTGAACCATGATGGAGCTATTCTCTATCCTTTCGAGCATAGGGAATGGGCCCGTCAAATTGGTGGGAGGTGGCAAACTGTCAATTTGGAAACTTGCATTGTCCGGGAACAACAAGGGTTTATCTGTGAAAGTAATGCAATCAGAGCTCAAGATATCTGCTTGGACACAGAACAGAATGTTTGTAACTTTGAAATCCATCCAAATGAGATTCCTGAAACTGTATTAGTATATATAGGCAATGGATGTGCATGCTTTAGAACTGCTTGTGATAGTGTTTTTATAGAAAATTTGGTACTGAATACTAAAAATCATTCAAACTTTTGTGTCTGCAACTTTACTAGGATTTCAGGATGTGATTTTTCCTATGTAGCCCCAGTTACTTCTCACCATCTTTTGCAGTCAAATTACACACTGATCCACCATCTATTGCCCACTCCAATTGGAATGAACCTCTCTCTGGTGAAGCAATTGTTGCTCCACCAAGATCTGATCGAAATTTTGGAGAAGATCAAGAAAAACGGACAGAAAACTCTAATAGCTGTTCATCACAATGTGGAAAAAATACATCGTGTTTTAGAAAGAGTAAAGGCAGATGCTGAACACAGGTGGTGGGATACTCTATTTGGGTGGTCACCTACTGCTACAGGTATCCTGAACAAATTGTGTCATCCCACCATTGTTCTCTTGATTTTAGTTTTAATTGGTTTTGTTTTGTCAGCAATTCTATACATCATGACTTGGAGAATAACGAAACGATTAACACAATTGGCATCTGTGACAGATATACCCAGATCGGCTACTGTTGACATCCCCAGGGTTATTGACACAAGGTTTCAAATAAAATAAAATATGATTTTTTTTTAACTAGAATTATCTTCTAATTTCAATTAGAATTGTTTAATCAAAAACTTGCTTTAAAAATTGATTTATTTCTAATCAAAATTGAAAAATTTAAAGAATTGAACAAATCGTTTGAAGTTGTTAGCAATCAACAAAATTGAACATAATTAATCTGTTTTGTTTTCCCTTTTCTCCTTTTCCTTATCCTGTCCCTTATCTTTTTCCTACTCTCCTGTCTCTGTTTTTCTGGGATATGCTACCAACGGGGACGAGTCCTGAAGACACCACAACTGAAGACTTCACCACAACTCTACAAAAGGGCGCTCTTGACGACGATCGTGAGTCACGGGGTGGTGTAAGGGTCGGTCCGAAGTTCCCCTCGACTTTGCCTCCCGACCGTGGCAAGGAGACCTCGAGGACCCCTCCCAGGCTGACTCCCAACAATGGTTTACTGGCCGGGCCAAGGTGGATGCTCGTGACTGTGTGCTGGTGTATTGTGTTCACTGGACCGTGCTGTCGTGGCACCAACCAGAGACTGTGTTGCATCAACTGAGGACTGCTTGTCCGTACCTGTCTCCTGCAGCACCACACAATGGTCCATAAATCTTCCCACCTTTTGGCCAGAGGCCACTCGCTTTGGAGAAGGACTATAAAAGAGCGACCCTCTGGAAAGAACCCTTTCAGATCTCTCCACTGATGAAGACCCCTGAGATCTCCCCAGGGACGAGGACTCGTCTATCGGATGACCCGCGAGGACGCCCGTCTCGTCTGTTGGTAGCTATTTCCCCATCCCTTCCTTTCCTTCCCCTTTCCCTATCCTATACCTCTCCCCTTTACCGTAACTGAATTGTTGGCATTTGATGAAATGCATTGCTGTTGTTGACTAAACTGATTTTCTGTTGTTGAATAAACTGATTTTGTCCCCTGCATTTTGCCTGTTTGCACCTTTGAGATCAAAAGAACCATCACGACCCCCGCTCTGCATTAATAGCGGATCGTGACACCTGGCTGCTCCGCATCTGGGACGCTGCAGCCAATGACACCATTCTGGATGGATGTGAGGCCAGGCAACTGGGATCTCTGTCCCGGGATGTGGTCATTGACCAGGGGATTGGGAGAACCCAAGAAACTCTCAGCCTCTGGCGGCGACTGCTGACAAGTGTGAAGGACAGGTACCTTTGTAAAGAAGATCTTCAGGTGCACCAAGGAAAATGGAGCACAATAGAACAAGGTATCCGATGCCTGAGGGAATTGGCCGTGCTGGAGATCATTTTCTCAGAAGATGAGAGATTTCCTAAGAGCCCAGACTGTGTCCAGTGCACGTCACAGATGTGGTTGAGATTTGCATGACTTGGACCAGAGATGTATTCCCGTTACCTGGCAATGCTGCAGTGGAGGGAAGGTGGGGACATGGTAGGCATCTTGGCCAATAAACTAAGAATTTATGAGGACACTGTCACAGCCCCATTTCGTACCCATGTCTCATCCGTGGAAACACGGCTGGTGGAGCAAGTCCGAAGCCTGATTGAAGAGGGCCATCAGAAACTAAAAAAAGAACTTAAGGAAAACAACTACCAGATCTCTCCTGAACCAACAAGAGTTTCTGCCATTAGGAGCCGGCGTTCCTCAGGCAGGGAGAGAGGACACACTCCACGAGGTAACCTCTGGTTTTTCCTTCAAGAGCATGGAGAAGACATGAGGAAGTGGGATGGAAAACCCACCTCCTCCTTAGCAGCCCGGGTACGTGAGCTGAAAAGAGGGACACCTACCCCAAGAAGTTCATCTAGAGTCAATGCTGCTCCAGTCTCTCGTGTACAGAACTCCAGACAGTATCAGAATGATGATATGACTGATCCTCTTGAAGGAACCTCAAGAACCTATTTACAGGGAGAGAGCAACGTGTACCAGGATCAGGAATAGAGGAGCCCTGCCTCTAGCCAGGTAGAGGAGAGGGATAATCGGATCTATTGGACTGTGTGGATCCGATGGCCTGGCACATCCGACCCACAAAAACATAAGGCTTTGGTTGACACCGGCGCCCAGTGTACTCTGATGCCATCAAAGTATGTAGGAGAAGAATCCATCTCTATTTCTGGGGTAACAGGAGGATCCCAGCAGCTGACTGTAGTGGAGGCCGAAGTGAGTTTAACTGGGAACAGGTGGCAGAAACACCCCATCGTGACTGGCCCAGAGGCCCCATGCATCCTTGGCATAGACTATCTTAGAAATGGATACTTCAAAGACCCAAAAGGATATCGCTGGGCTTTCGGGATAGCTGCTGTAGAGACAGACGGCATTAGAAAACTGAGCACCTTGCCTGGTCTTGCAGATGACCCCTCTGCTGTGGGACTACTGAGAGTTGAAGGGCAACAGGTACCAATCGCCAGAACAACAGTACACCGCCGGCAATACCGTACTGACAGAGACTCAGTGATTCCCATCCATGAAATGATCCGTAAACTGGAGAGCCAAGGGGTGGTCAGCAAAACCCACTCACCCTTCAACAGCCCCATCTGGCCTGTGCGTAAATCTGAAGGAGAATGGAGATTGACCGTAGACTATCGTGCATTGAATGAGGTGACTCCACCGCTGAGCGCTGCTGTGCCAGACATGCTGGAACTCCAGTACGAGCTGGAGTCCAAGGCAGCAAAGTGGTACGCCACTATCGATATCGCCAATGCATTTTTCTCCATTCCTCTGGCAGCAGAATGCAGGCCTCAGTTTGCTTTCACCTGGAGGGGCGTGCAGTACACCTGGAATCGTCTGCCCCAGGGGTGGAAGCACAGTCCCACCATCTGTCATGGGCTGATCCAGGCTGCACTGGAGAAGGGTGAGGCCCCCGAACATCTACAGTATATCGATGACATCATTGTATGGGGCAGCACAGCAGGGGAAGTCTTCGAGAAAGGAGAGAAGATTATCCAGATTCTGCTGAAAGCTGGTTTTGCCATTAAGCGAAGTAAAGTTAAGGGACCAGCTCAGGAAATTCAGTTTCTAGGAGTCAAGTGGCAAGATGGACGTCGTCAGATCCCAACAGAGGTAATTAATAAGATCACTGCTATGTCTCCACCTACCAACAAGAAGGAAACACAAGCCTTCCTAGGTGCCATAGGCTTTTGGAGAATGCACATTCCTGAGTACAGTCAGATTGTGAGCCCTCTTTACCTGGTCACCCGCAAAAAGAACGATTTCCACTGGGGCCCTGAGCAGCAGCAAGCTTTTGCCCAGATAAAGCAGGAAATTGCTCATGCAGTAGCCCTTGGCCCAGTCAGGACGGGACCAGATGTGAAGAACGTGCTCTACTCTGCAGCCGGGAACCACGGTCTGTCCTGGAGCCTGTGGCAGAAGGTGCCTGGTGAGACTCGGGGTCGACCACTGGGATTCTGGAGCAGAAGCTACAAAGGATCTGAAGCCAACTACACTCCCACAGAGAAGGAGATCTTGGCCGCCTATGAAGGAGTTCAAGCTGCCTCAGAGGTGATTGGCACAGAAACACAACTCCTCCTGGCACCCCGACTACCAGTGCTGGGCTGGATGTTCAAGGGAAAGGTGCCTTCCACACATCACGCCACTGACACCACATGGAGCAAGTGGATTGCCCTCATCACTCAGCGCGCCCGTATTGGGAATCCAAATCGCCCTGGGATTCTGGAAATAATTACAAACTGGCCTGAAGGTGAGACTTTTGGATTGTCTTCTGAAGAAGAAGAGGAGCAAGTGGCACGTGCTGAGGAAGCCCCACCATATAATGAGCTACCGGAGGCTGAAAGACGATATGCCCTCTTCACTGATGGTTCCTGCCGAATTGTAGGCACTAACCGGAAATGGAAAGCTGCAGTATGGAGCCCCACACGACAAGCTGCACAAGCTACCGAGGGACAAGGTGGATCGAGTCAGGTCGCAGAGCTAAAAGCCATCCAGTTGGCTTTGGATATTGCTGAACGAGAGAAGTGGCCAAGGCTCTATCTCTACACTGACTCATGGATGGTAGCTAATGCTCTGTGGGGTTGGCTGGATCGCTGGAAAAAGGCCAACTGGCAATGCAGAGGGAAACCCATATGGGCAGCTGAGATTTGGCAGGACATTGCTGCCCGAATAGAGAAATTGACCATAAAGGTTCGACATGTGGATGCACATGTACCCAAAAGCCGGGCTAATGAAGAATATCACAACAACGAGCAGGTGGACCGAGCTGCCAAAGTGAAAGTATCACAGGTGGATCTAGACTGGCAGCACAAGGGAGAATCATTCCTAGCTCGTTGGGCCCATGATGCCTCTGGTCATCAGGGGAGAGATGCGACGTACCGATGGGCCCGTGACCGAGGGGTGGACCTTACCATGGACAGCATCTCACAGGTCATCCACGACTGCGAGACCTGTGCCGCAATCAAACAGGCCAAGCAGGTGAAGCCTCTGTGGTATGGTGGACGATGGTCAAAGTACAGGTATGGGGAAGCCTGGCAAATTGACTACATCACCCTTCCCCAAACCCGCCAGGGCAAACGCTACGTACTGACCATGGTGGAAGCAACCACAGGATGGTTAGAGACCTACCCTGTGCCTCATGCCACTGCCCGGAACACCATCTTGGGCCTAGAAAAACAAGTCCTTTGGAGGCATGGTACCCCTGAGAGAATTGAATCAGACAACGGAACCCATTTCAAGAACAGCCTTATCAACACGTGGGCCAAAGAACATGGCATTGAATGGATATATCATATTCCTTACCATGCGCCAGCTGCCGGGAAAGTCGAACGGTGTAATGGACTCCTTAAGACTACTTTGAAAGCACTTGGTGGTGGAACCTTCAGAAATTGGGAAATGAACTTGGCCAAAGCCACCTGGATGGTTAACACCCGAGGGTCCATCAATCGAACCGGTCCTGCCCACTCTGAACCCCTGCACACAGTGGATGGGGACAAGGTCCCAGTAGTACACATGAAAGGTATTTTAGGAAAGACTGTTTGGATTAATCCCACCACAGGCAAAGGCAAACCAATCCGTGGGATTGTTTTTGCTCAAGGACATGGTTGCACCTGGTGGGTAATGCAGAAAGATGGGGAAACCCGTTGTGTACCGCAAAGAGACCTAACTTTTAGTGAGAACTGTATGTAAGGTTTCATTTTGTATTATATATCTGTAAGAGGGTATTGGTTTGGGTGTGATGTAGATGGTAATAGAATAAGGGGTGGATTATGTCCTGGGGTACAATGCAAAAATGTGTATTCTATCACCATCTGTTAAAATGTGGGAGGGGTGGTGATCCTTATCTCTGTGGGAGATATCCTCTGCTGATGTGCCATCTGATAAGATGGGGGGATGATCATCGTTATCTATTCACAACCCATCCTTCCTCCAGAAGATATATTCTGTTAATGGGCCATTAAGTCCTATTGTGTGACTGATAAGATTACATCACCCCATTGGGAGATGCCCCAACCAGGGGCAGGAGCCAAGCCTTTCCTACCTAGATAAAAAACTGGGGTTTGGGACCCGAGGGCAGACCTTTCTACTGGATCCCAGAGGAAAGTCGGACCTTTTTCCACATCATTGCTGGATCTTCGGAGGAAAACTGCACCTTCTACAGGAGCACTGCTTCAACAGAACCACATCTGTCATCCAGGAGGACTGCAGCCACCATTTATACGGACTGCTACCAACACCCTGACTGACAGGGTGTCAGGTTGTATTGCTGACTGTGTTGGTGGTTGTTTCTTTTATATTATTGCATTTATTTTATTTTTTTTTCTCTTTTCTCCTATTAAATTGTATTACTGACTTGGAGTCTCGCACTGGTTTTACTTTCAAACCAACACACAGTTCAAGGCTTGAGGTCACAATTGCAGTTTGGAATCACAATTCCAGTTAGGAATCACAATTGCAGTTCGAGGCTTGAGCTCACAATTCCAGTTAGGAATCACAATTGCAGTTCGAGGCTTGAGCTCACAATTGCAGTCTGAGCTCACAATGCCAGTTTGGAATCACAATTGCAGTTCAAGGCTTGAGGTCACAATTGCAGTTTGGAATCACAATTCCAGTTAGGAATCACAATTGCAGTTCGAGGCTTGAGCTCACAATTCCAGTTAGGAATCACAATTGCAGTTCGAGGCTTGAGCTCACAATTGCAGTCTGAGCTCACAATGCCAGTTTGGAATCACAATTGCAGTTCAAGGCTTGAGGTCACAATTCCAGTTAGGAATCACAATTGCAGTTCAAGGCTTGAGGTCACTATTCCAGTTAGGAATCACAATTGCAGTTGGAGGCTTGAGCTTACAATTCCAGTTAGGAATCACAATTGCAGTTCAAGGCTTGAGGTCACAATTCCAGTTAGGAATCACAATTCCAGTTTGGAATCACATCTCCCGGTCAAGGCTTCAAGTCACAATTCCAGTCCGATGTCACAATTCCACTTTGGAATCACAAACGTCCTTCAAGGCTTTAGGTCATAATTGCAGTGGAGGTCACAATTACAGTTTGGAATCACAATTGCAGGTCAAGGCTCGAGGTCACAATTCCAAACCAAGGTCACAATTCCAGTTTGAAATCACAATTCCAGTTTGGAATCACAGCTGCAGTTCAAGGCCCTAAACCACAATTCCAGTCTGAGGTCAAAAATCCAGTTTGGAATCACATCCGCAGTTCAAGGCCCGAGGCCACAGTTCCAGCCTGAGGTCTCAATTCCAGTTTGGAATCACAACTACAGTTTAAGGCTTGAGCTCAGAATTCTACTCTGAGGTCACAATTCCAGTTTGGAATATTATCTGCCGTTCTAGGCTTTAGGTCACAATTCCAGTTCGAGGTCACAGTTCCAGTTTGGAATCACAACTCCCGTTCAAGGCTTGAGGTCACAATTGCAATCTGAGGTCACAATTCCAATAGGAGGTCATAATTCCACTTTCTATTCAAATTGTAGTTCAGAATCACAATTTTAGCTCAAGGCTTGAGCTCAGAATTCCACTCTGTGGTCACAATTCCAGTTTGGAATAATAACTGCCGTTAAAGGCAAAGACACAATTCCAGTCCGAGATCACAAATTCTGTTTGGACTTATAAGTGCCATTCAAGGACAGATATCACAATTCCAGTCCAAATTCACAATTCCAGTTTGGAATCTAAACTGTCATTAAAGGCTTGAGGTCACAATTCCAGTTTCAAATCACAAATGCCGTTCAAGGCGTGAGGACACAATTCAAGTCTGAGGTCAGATTCCAGTTTGGAATCACAAAGGCTGATCGGAATCAAAATTGCAGTTCAAGATTTGAGGTCACAATTCCAGTCCGAGGTCACAATTCCACTTGGGAATCACAAATCCCGTTCAAGGCTTGGCATCATAATTCCAGTCTGAGTTCACAATTCCAGTTTTGAATCACAACTGCATTCCCAGTTTTGAGGTCACAATTCCAGTCTGAGGACACAATTCCAGGTTGAAATTAAACTGTCGTTAAAGGTGTGAGGTCTTAATTGTAGTCTGAGGTCACAATTCCAATTTGCAATCACAATTGTAGTTAGGAATCACAATTGCAATTCAGGGCATGAGTTCACAATCCCTGTCTGAGGTCACAATTCCAGTCAGGGGTCACAATTCCAGTTTGGAATCGCAATTCCAATTTGGGGTCAGATTTTCATC
Source organism: Sturnus vulgaris (assembly GCF_052056855.1). NCBI lineage: Eukaryota > Metazoa > Chordata > Aves > Passeriformes > Sturnidae > Sturnus > Sturnus vulgaris. The sequence goes on along the minus strand of NC_142270.1, from coordinate 1,374,703 downwards.
TCTGGACTCAGGGTCACAACTCAGGGCTCAGGGACAAAATTCCAATTTAAGTTTCTGGGTCAGAGCTGCAGTTCGGGGTTACAGCTCCCATTTGGGGTCACAATTTCAGCTCAATGGTCAGAACTCAGGCCTTGGGATCATAATTCCAGCTTCCAGCTTGACTGGTGCCAGTTTTATGTGGGCCATGGCCACAGGGATGCTCCAGGGGTCTCCATCCCTCTGGGCCTGTGAAGTGCTTGTAGGGCCAGGGGGTCTCTGTCCCTCTCCCTCGGGGTGAGCGTCCCGAGCATCCCCAGGCATGACACAGCCACAGACCCCCCCAGCCCCGCTCATTGCCTGCCAGGAGAGGACTGAAGAGCCCCAGGAGTGCCCAGGGAGGAGGAGGAGGATGGACACAAGGCCGGGCCATCCGTGCTTCCCGGCCGGCCGAGGGCCGGGGGTCTCCATCCTCCTGTGCCAGGGGGCAGGCGGGGGCTTTGTGGTTGGTTTGGGTGGCGAGGGAGTCGTTGGGAAAGCAAAGATCAGGCACAGCACTGGATGTGATTGTTGCCCATTTTATTTTGTCCTTACCTTTGGCAGGCCGGGGCACCTGCTCATTGTGGGGGAGCCCCGGGGGGCGCTGGGGGCGGTGTCTCCGCCGTCCTGGCCCTGGGGATGCTCTGGGGGTGCCCGCCGTCCTCAGCCCTTGGCAGGAGCGGGGTGTGTCCGTCGTGTCCATGCCCATCCTGCGTGGGGATGGGAGGGGGGTGAGGCCATGTCCACCCCCTTGCCATTGCGGGGAGGGGCCGGGTGGTGTCTGTGCTCACCTGGGTGATGGCTGGGGTGGTCTCCGTGGAGCGGAGCAGTCTCTGGTGGGGTCTCCGCGCCCGTCGTTGCCGCTCCTCCGCTATGGGGGCGGGATCGTCTCCATCCTGGCCCTGTGTGGGGATGAGAGGTCAGGGGGTGACCCGGGTGGCCCCCGTCCACCTCAGCTTTGGCAGGCCGGGGCGCCGCCTCGTTCCGGGCAAGCTCCGTGGGGTCTGGGGGCGGTGTCTCCGTCGTCCTCGCCCCGGGGGGAAGCTCTGTCCGTGTCCGCCATCCGTAGTCCACGCGGGGGATGCTCCAGGGGTGTCTGTCGTCCGCGACCCCAGAGGGATGCTCCGTCGGCGTCCGTCCTCCTCACTCCGGTGTCTCCGGTGTCGTCCCCCTCGAGGGGAAGCTCTGTCGGTGTCGTCGTCGCCACCCTCGGGAGGATCCTCGCCCCGGTGTCAGGCCGCCCCGCCAGTGTCCACGCTCCTCTCCTCGGGGGGATGCTGTGTCGGCGTCCGCCATCGTTGTCCAGGGCGGATGCTCCGGCCGGTGTCCGTCCGCCTTACCCAGGGGAAGAACCGGGGGGAACCGGGGGCGCGGCCTCTCCGTCGTTGTCCGTCGTCCTCGCCCTGGTGTCCGCCCTCCTTGTCCCGAGGGGAGCGCCACGGCCCGGGGTGTCTCCGTCGTGTCCATCCTCATCCTGTGTGGGGATGGGAGGGGGCGGTCAGGACATCACCGCGCCCTTCCTATTACCGGGAGGGGCCGGGTGGTCTCTGTTCTCACCTGGGTGATGGCTGGGGTGGTCTCCGTGGAGCGGAGCAGTCTCTGGTGGGGTCCCCGCGTCCGTCGTTGCCGCTCCTCCGCTATGGGGGCGGGATCGTCTCCATCCTGGTCCTGTGTGGGGATGAGAGGTCAGGGGGTGACCCGGGTGGTCCCCGTCCACCTCAGATTTGGCAGGCCAGGGCGCCTCCTCGTTCCGGGAGAGTACCGGGGGGTTCTGGGGGCGGTGTCTCCGTCGTCCTCGCCCCGGGGGGAAGCTCTGTCCGTGTCCGTCATCCGTAGTCCACGCGGGGGACGCCCCGGGCCGTGTCCGGCCTCCGTCATCGTGGCCCCCAGGCGGATGCGCGCCCCGCTGTCCGCCCTCCTCAATCCAAGGGGAGTACCAGGGTGTCTCCGTCGTGTCCATCCTCATCCTGCGTGCAGATGGGAAGAGAGATCAGGACATCACTGCGCCCGTCCCATTGCTGGGCGGGGCCGGGTGGTGTCTGTGCTCACCTTGGTGATGGGTGGGGTGGTCTCCGTGGAGCGGAGCCATCGGTGGGGTCTCCGTGCCCATCGTTGCCCAGTAGATGATGCCGATCTCCGCCCGCTCCGCGGGTGTCCTCCCGGTGCGCTCCTCGGGGCCCCTCGCCGGGGTCTCCTCCTCCTGCCGCTGTTCCCGATCCCGAACTGAGCCAAAGGGGCCCACGGGGCCTCTTTATATACCCAGAACAAGCCCCACCCTCCTTGGCGACAGCCAATGGGAATCGAGAACCAAGGTTGTGGGCGGAGCAAACAGCGTTCCACATTGTGAGGACATAGAGAGGAGGCGTGGCCAGGCGGTGAGAGAGCGATCTGATTGGTCGGGAGGAGGGCTCCAAAAGGGGCGTGGCTCGGGGCTGGGGTGTGGGCGGCAGGTGTGAGGGCGGGGTGGGGGAGGGGCCGGGGTCACGCCGCCATTTTGGGAGCAGCTCCGGGCGCTCCCAGTCCCTCCCCAGCTCTCCTGGGGCCTCTTCAGGCCCTGCAAGGGGCTCGGAGCTCTCCCTGGATGCTTCCCTTCCCCCGGTGAACATTCCCAGCTCTCCCAGCCCGGCTCCGGAGTGGCCCCAGCAGCTCCACATCCTCTGGGTGCGGTCTCAGTTGAGCGGGGCCCAGGGGCAGAATCCCCCCGGAGCTGCTGCTCAGGCTGGGGGTCAGCCCAAGACACCTCTGGGGTCATGTCCAGCCTCTCATCCACCCACGCCGTGCCCGTAGTGGGAGCTGCGGAGGTGACAGCAATCATAGCGAATAAACAACCTCGCGGTGTTTCTGTTATTTTTCGTGCCGTTTGGAGCTTCCGCGGTGGCTCCCAGGTGAGAGTTGCGGATTTCAGCTCAGCCCCAGCGGCTCTTCCGCAGCCGGGCTTGGATTCAGGTGCAAGTGCGAATCAATCATTTTTGGGGCTGAGCCCCATTGGTTGATTTGGGCGAGGGGCGGGGCTTCCCGCGCTCTATAAAGGGCGGCGGCGGCGGCGGTGCTGCCCTCAGCGCTGTTTGTGTCGCTGCTGAGGGGCAGCTTTGTCATGGCCTCGGCGTTGCGGCCCCTCCGCGCTCTCAGCCGCGCCGCACTGGAGCCCCGCGCCCGCCGCCTGCAGCTCAGCGCCGCCCGGTACGGCCCGGGACAGCGGGGGGGGGTGCGGGGATGGCTGGGGGGCAGGTGGGAGCAGCGGCCGGCCCGCTCCGGCCGCTCGCTAGCTGAGGGCTGTGCAGGGGCAGGCCCAGCCCGGTTCGGGCGCCCCCCGGGCCGGGGTCGCGGCCCCATTGGCCCCTGCGGTTCGGGGCTGAGCGGGCGGGCCTCCAGCGGCCGCGCCGGGCGCTGCAGGCTGATGAAATCCCGCGGCCGCCTTGCGTGGGTGTGTGGGGTTGCTGGTGGAACGGGTGGGGAGGGAGTGGGAGCGGCCCCACAGCGGGGCTGCCCTGGCGTGAGATAGATGGAAACAGCCCCCATCATCACCGGGGTGAGAAGGACAGAGACCCCCGATCATCCCCCAGAATAAGGGGCTCCTCCGGCTCTGGGGTGAGAGGGACAAAGACCGGCCCACAGCAGGACTGCCCCGGGACAGGCGGATGGAGACACTTCCGATGATCCCCCAGAATGAAAAGGACAGAGACCCCCCCCCCCGAGCATTCCCGGGTGTGACAGCGACAGAGACCCCCAAGCATCCCACCCTGCTCCAAGCCGTGTTCTGAGCTCACTCTTTGCCCCTGAGAACCTCTGGTGCTTCTCCCTCTCCCTAGGAGCCCAGGCCAGCCCGGTCTCATTTCTTGGGGAAGATCCCGGTGAGTTTTGGAGCTGTCCCCAGGGAATGAGCACAGCTCTGAGGTTGCCAGAGCTCAGGGAATGTTTGGACAACCCTCCCAGGGATGCACAGGGCGGGATTTTGAAGTGTAGTGGCAGGATTTGGATCAGTGATCGTGGTGGGTCCCTTCCAGCTGGGGCTCTTGTGATTCTGCCTCCTTTGGTCCCGGCTTTGATGCTGGAACCGAGCCTCAAAGGTGCTGCTGCCAAAGGCCCTGCCGAAGCAGGAGGGCTGGAGCCTCTCCCCACTGGTTTTGCTGCTCCATGGTGCCCGGGGCTGGCAGCTGGTGGCCCCGGGGCTGTGGTGACGCTGTGCTGCTGCAGAGGGGATGCCGTGGTGATCTCGGGGAGGAAGCTGGCCCGGCAGATCCGGCAGGAAGCGCGGCACGAGGTGGAGCAGTGGGTGGCTGCGGGCAACAGGAGGCCCCACCTGAGCGTGGTGCTGGTGGGGGAGAACCCTGCCAGCCACTCCTACGTCCTCAACAAAACCAAAGCAGCGGCTGATGTGGGTGAGTGAGAGCTTTCCTGCCCAAAAACGCGTGGTGTGGTTGGGAATCCTCGATGCTGGAAGCTTTTTGGGATGTACCCACATGTTGGCTTTTCAGCTTCACCCAGAATTTGGGTTCTTGTGGCTGCCCACTTGTACTGGGGTGTTTTTAAATGTGATCAGTTGGATCCTTCGGGGCAACTCCAGCTCTGTGACTGGGGTTTTTCAGCTCTCCCAGAGCCATAAAAAGTACAGGAGGGGATTTTTGGCCTCCTTTTCCCATCTTTTCCCTCTCTGCACTCTGACTCCTTCCCATCCTGCAATCCAAGGCCCGGGTCAGGGGCAGTCAATGGTGTCATTTAACCCGGGTCCTGAATAGCTGGAGCTGCTTTTGGAGCTGCCATTTTTAGGCAAACATCCCTTTTTTACCGTGTCCAGAGGCCTCTCAGGCCCTGTGGTTTTATTGTTTTGGGAGCAGCCTTTGCTTGGGCTTCTCCTTACTCTGGGAGGGTCCCAAACACCCCTTGCTGCAGCCCCTCGTAATCATCCTCCACAACAAATCCCCAGACTTGTGAAGGTGTTTCCAGCCTGCGAGCTGCACAAAGCCTTCCATGCTCGGCGTGCTCCTCCCCCGTTCAGGCAGGCAGCGAACCGGGGCGGTTGAAATGCACAAACCGTGGCAGGATCGGCCTTTTGTGGCTGCCTGACGCCGTGGCTGTGGCGGTTGCAGGGATCAGCAGCGAGACCATCCTCAGGCCGGCCTCCATCAGCGAGGAGGAGCTGCTGGAGCTCATCGGCAAACTCAACAGCGATGCAGCCGTGGACGGGCTGCTGGTGCAGCTTCCCCTGCCTGGTGAGCAGCTCAGTTGCCCCCTGCTGCATTCCCAGAACGCTGCCAAGGCTTGCAGGATGGGGAGCACGGAGGGGGATCCTGCCCTGATCGTCCCCCTCAGCACCAGCTGCCTGCAGGGTTCCGTCTCTGCGGGCCATGGAATCGATTCCTGGCTGGGAGTTGGAGCTGGGGGAGGCCTTGGGGCTGTCTGGAAATCCTTTGGCTGTGGGCAGGGCTGGGATTGCAGAGTGTTTGCAGTGCCCTGCACTGGGAGCTGGCAGCCTGCAACTGGGAGTGCTGGGGAGCTTCAGGCCCCGAGCTCTGAAGGGGCTCCAGGGTCAGAGCTCTGGCTCAGGGTCACAAGTGCAGCTCAGGGCTCGGGATCATAATTCCAGCTCAGGGTTGCATTTTCAGCTCAGGAGCTGGAGTCAGATCTCCAGTTTGGGGTCACAATTGCAGCACAAGGCTGGGGGTCAGAGCTTCAGTTTCAGGTCCCAATTCTAGTTTGGAATCACAATTCCAGTTTGAGGTCACAGTTCTAGCTCAGGAGTCAGATTCACAACTTGGGCTCAGGGACAAAATTCCAATTTAAGAGTCAGGGTCAGTGCTCCAGACTGGGGTCACAATTCCAGTTTGGGATAACAGTTCTTGCTTGAGGTCAGAGCTCCCATTCGGAGTCACAATTCCAGCTCAAGGCTGAGGATCAGAGCTCCAGTTTGAGGTCACAGTTCTAGTTTGATGTCATAATTTCAGTTCATGGCTGAGGTCACAATTCCTGTTTGAGGTCATAATTTCAGCTCAGTGCTGAGGGTCAGTGTTGCAGTTTAAGGTCACAGCTTGCGCTCAGCATCAAAATGCCAGCTCAGGGCTGGGGATCAGAGCTCTAATTTGGGGTCACAATTACCGTTTGAGGTCACAATTCTAGCTCAAGGGTCTGGGTTAGAGCTCCAGTTTGAGGTCGCAATTCCAGTTTGAACTCACAGCCTGGGCTCAGGGTCTGAGCTCCAGTTTGGGTTCACAATTCCAGCTCAAGGCTCAGGGTCAGAGCTCCATCCCAGGGCTCAGGGTCCCTGTTGCAACTGAGGCTCAGAGCTGCAGGGCACAGTTGGAGCACAGCTGGTCCCTGAGAGCTCCCTGCCCTCTGCAGATCACATCGACGAGCGCCGGGTGTGCAACGCCGTGAGCCCCCACAAGGACGTGGACGGGTTCCACGTGCTCAACGTGGGCCGCATGTGCCTGGACCAGGACTCCATGCTGCCAGCCACGCCCTGGGGTGTCTGGGAGATCATCCAGAGGACAGGTGAGAGCAAATCCTGCACAGTTTGGCTGGTTCCTGGTAATTCTTGCTTGGGTGAGAGCACATGCTGCAGAGTTTGATTCCTGGGAACTGCTGCTTGGGTGAAAGGAAATCTTGCAGAGTTTGGCTGGTTCCTGGGCGTTCCAGCTTAGGTTGAGAGCAAATGCTGCAGAGTTTGGCTGGTTCCTGGGACTTCCTGCTTGAGTTGAATGATTCCTAGCTGGAGAGTTCAAAGGTCGGGCGTGATTGGTGACAGGGGTGACACCTGAGCTCTGTGTGACAGGGACAGCACCCAGGGAACAGCTGGAGCTGAGCCAGGGGGGTTTGGGGTGGGTTTTGGGAAAGGTTCTGCCCCCAGAGGGTGCTGGGCACTGCCCAGGGAATGGGCACGGCCCGAGGCTGCCAGAGCTCCAGGAACATTTGGATTTTGAGGTGTCTGTGTAGGCGGGGACAGGGTGGGAATTTGGGGTGTCTCTGCAGGGCTCACAGGGTGGGAATTTGGGGTGTTTGCAGGGCCAGGGGCTGGATCAGCAATCGTTCCAAGTCCCTCCCAGCTCAGGACAGGCTGTGACCGTGTGATTTGTCCCCTGCAGGGATCCCCACGCTGGGCAGGAACGTGGTGGTGGCGGGCAGGTCCAAGAACGTGGGGATGCCGATCGCGATGCTGCTCCACACCGACGGCAACCACGAGCGCCCCGGAGGTAGGAGCGGGCTGGACTCGGGCAGGGACCCTCCCCACTCTCTTCAGCCTCCTGAAGCACTCTCAGCAGTTCCCTGGTTCAGGGATCTGGCCCAGGGTGAAATAATCCTGGACATGATCTTAGAATCACAGGGTTGTTCAGGTTGGAAAAGGTCTCCAAGGTCGTGAAATCCAGCTGTCACTCAGCCACGGGCACCACCAGCCCACGCCTTCATATGCCACATCCACACGTGGTGTGAACCCTTCCAGGCCTGGTGCCTCCTCCCTTCCCCTGGGTGGCCTCTTCCAATATTTTACAACCTTTCCATGATGGATTTTTTTTCCTGATATCCAATCTAAACCTCTCCTGGCACAGCTGGAGGCTGTCTCTGTTCCCTGAGAGCCTGACCCTGTCCTGGCTGTCCTCTCCTGTCATTGTGGAGTTGTGGAGAGCCAGAAGGGCCCCCCGAGCCTCCTCCAGCAACTCCTTGTCCTGTCCCACCCCAAATCCCTGCCTCTCCCTCCAAAGGCTGACCATGGGGTTCACCAGCAGCCCCTGATGTTCCTGAGGAGCACAGGGGTGGCCTTGAAGGTGAAGATGAGTCATTAAAACAGATATGTTCATGGACAAAGACTCTCAAACTAATCAAAGTTAGAAAGTGGTATGTTTATTAAGACACTCTAGGGGGTAATCTCTTAGAAATACGGCAGCCCCTACAGGGTTCCTTGCCCTCTGTTTATTTCCCAAAGTCTTACATTCCACACATTTGCATAGTCCCAGCAACTCCCATCCCTGCTCTATGTTAAAATGAAGCCAATAGTCCTTCACATGTGCACAGTTCTCTTGAATTGGGTCAGTGGTCTTGAAAGATGAAGTAAGGGAAGTCATCAGGTTTCTGTGACCCTCTGGCACAATCCAAGGTCCCCTGCTTATGGATTGTTATAAGTCCAGGTGCTGGCCATTGTTCTACTGGTTTCAATTTGTCCTTATAATTCTTTTCTATAAACAAAACTGAAACAAGCTCATAATGGGAAACAATACCTCCCTTATCTCAAGCCTTAATAATTATTAACCTATCATTTGTTTATCTAACTTACCGATAGGGATGGCTTCTAACCTTCAGCTGCAATCTTAACTCTAAAGTCACGATTCAAAGATGCAGAGCAGTGTCTGGGTGTGGGAGCTGTGTGTGAGTTGCTGTCCCTTGTCCCCGCAGGCGACGCCACGGTGACGATCTCGCACCGCTACACGCCCAAGGAGCAGCTGAAGCAGCACACGATCCGTGCTGATATCGTGGTGGCAGCTGCAGGTCGGGGGGCTCAGCAGGGCTGGGGGCGAGGTTTTTGCTGGGAATGCTGGCTATGAAATGTCCTGGGGGCTCTCTGAGGGGCTCTCAGGGCTCTTTGGGATCTCCTGTGGTGGAGCAGAAAAGGTTTTGGTGTCCCCAGTTTGGGGTTCTGCCTTTGAAACAGCAGCTGGCAGGGAGCAGCTGATCCCACCCTGAACAGCCAGGGGGAGTCGTGGAATGGGCTGGGGTGGGAGGGAACCCATCAGGATCGTGGATCCAGCCCTGGCCCTGCACAGACACCCCAAATTCCCACCCTGTCCAGCCCTGCACAAACACCCCAAATTCCCACCCTGGAGCCCTGCACAGACACCCCAAAATCCAAACATTCCTGGAGCTCTGGCAGCCTTGGGGCTGTGTCCATTCCCTGGAAAGTGCCCAGCACCCTCTGGGGGCAGAACCTTTCCCAGAACCCACCCCAAACCCCCCTGGGCCAGCTGGAAATGTGGGCTGGAAATATGGAGTATGGATGGAGAGTGCTGGGGGAGGCTCTGGGCAGGGGTGGGGTGTGAGCAGCGCAGGGGGAGGCTCCAGGGACAGAGATAAAGCCAGGCTGGAAGTGGATCCCCCCCATATCTGGCAGAACCAGACCCTCATCCCACCCTGAAACGCTGGCTTAGCCCCAGGAAGTTTCTCCCAGCCCTCCCTTCCTCCCTTCCTGGCCCAACTAAAGCTGAGCTCAGCTGGGCTGGGGTGGATTTGGGCACTGCCCCAGCTCCTCCTGCCTCAGTATGGGTGGAAAATGCAACAAAGAGCCACAGAGGTGAAACACTGGAAGGTTTTCCCTTGCAGAGGGTGTCAGGTCCTGGCTGCTCTGCCAGAACTCCCTGAGCAGGATTCCTGTTCTGTGCTCAGAGATTATCAGGGAACACAAAATCATGGAATTTGGGCTGCAAGGACCTTAAAGGTCATCTTGTTCCAACCCCCTGCATGCTTCCCACCAGATCAGCCCTGGCCAGCCTGGCCTTGGACACTTCCAGGGATGGGGCAGCTACTGCTCCTCTCCCAGGGAGAGATTTTTTCCAGAAATCCAACTGAGACTTCCCCTCTTGCAGCTGGAACATCTGGGCTGAACACCAGCGGCTGGTTGTGCCATCGAGGGGAGATTTGTGTTTCTTAGGATGGTTTAGGTTAGAAGAAACCCCTTAAGATTCTTGAATCCAGGTTATTTTGGGAAGCAGCAAGGTGGAGGTGGGTTGGAACATCCTTGAAACATTGGGATGAGAGGGATCAAAGGGGCAGATTTGTATTTCTTAGGATGGTTTAGGTTGGAAAATACCCTTGAGATTCTAGAATCCAAATTATTTTGGGAAGCAGGAAGGCCTGGGTAGGTTGGAACATCCTGGGAGCATTGGGATCAGGGTAGATTTGCATTTCTTAGGATGGTTTAGGTAGGAAAAAAACCCTTGAGACACCTGAATCCCATTTTTTTGGGAAAGAGGAAAGCCCAGGTGGGTTGGAAAAACCTGAGAACATTGGGATCAGGGGTAAATCTGCATTTCTTAGGATGGTTTAGGTTGGAAAAAAAGCCTTTAAACTCCTGAATCCCATTCTTTGGAAAGCTCGGGTGGGTTGGAACATCCTGGGAACATTGGGATCAGGTGGAGGACGAGCCTCCCTGAGCCGTGGCCGTGTTTTCCATGTGGAGGCCGAGCCTCTCTGAGCCGTGGCCGTGTTTTCCAGGCATCCCCAACCTGATCACGGCCGACATGATCAAGGAGGGGGCGGCTGTGATCGACGTGGGTATCACCAGGGTGCAGGATCCTGTCACGGCCAAGCCCCGCCTGGTGGGGGACGTGGATTTTGAAGGTGAGGAAAAGCTCTGGATCCTTTTTTTGGGCTCTGGGGAGGAGGGACAAAGCCTGGATCATGTCACTGAGCTCAGGGATATCCCATGGGGACACTCCAGAGGAGCCTTCTGAGCCTCAGTGTTTGAGTCCTGACCTCTGCTCCAGCCCTGCTCTTGGATTTGACATTTCTGTGCTAGAAATCGGCTTTTAGGCCTGGCTTTTTAGTGCTTCCTGGCCCAGCTTTTTGGTGCTTTTGGGGCTCCCAGGTCTGGCTTTGTGTGCTTTTGGGCCTCCCTACTTGTGCTTTTAGGCCCAGCTTTTTTGGTACCTTATGGCCTGACTTTTGGTGTTTTCAGAGTGTAGTGCTTTTGAGCCCAGCTTTTTGGTGCTTTTAGACCCGGCTTTTTGCTGTTTGGACCCTCTTGCTTCCAGGCCTGGCTTTTTGGTGCTTCTAGGCCCAGCTTTCTGGGGCACTTTTAGGCCTTGCTTTTTGACACTTTTAGACCTTTTTTCTGTTTTGGACCCTTGTGCTTTTAGGCCTGGCTTTTTGGTGTTTTGGACCCTCGTGCTTCCAGGCCTGGCTTGGTGCCTTTCCCCACCTTGGCCTTTCAGTTAAGCTCCTTTCACACCCAGGCTGGACTCACTGGGCCGTGCCCCCCTGGCCAACAAAAACCCACCTGGGCCCTGTTCTTAAAGCGTTAATCCTGACACAACCTGCGTGGCTTTAGGCTAGGAGGCCTGGTCTGGCCCTTAAGCCGAGCTTTTCCCCTCAGGGGTGAGGAAGAAGGCGAGTTACATCACGCCGGTGCCGGGCGGCGTGGGGCCCATGACGGTGGCCATGCTGATGAAGAACACCATCATCGCTGCCAAGCAGCTGCTGAAACCCAAACAGCTCGAGGCTCTGCCGGCCTAGGCGGGGGGCCCCGGAGCCGGGCCTAGCCAGGGGGCCCCTAGAGCCGTGCCTAGCCAGGGGCCCCTCAGAAGGTAGGGCTGGCCAGGGGCCCTTGAGCTAGGCCTAACAGGGCCCCACAGAGCAGGGCCTAACAAAAGGGGCCCTTGAGCCAGGCCTAGCGAAGTGCCTCTCAGAGCCAGGCCTAGCCAGGGCCTCTCCAGCCCACGACATTCCAGACTGACTCCCAAACAGGCCGATAGAAAATGCAATATTTTTTATTTATTGTCTCGCACGTGGGGCTTTTCCCCACTTGCAGGTCACAGGTATTTATTGGAAGCTTGGCTGATCTGGGATTATTCAAACTCCTCCTGCTTTCTCTTTGGACTGAGATTATCCACACTCCTGCTTTCTGTTCAAACTGGGATTATCCTCACTCCTTGTGCTTTCTGTTAGGGATGGGAATATCCAAACTTCTCCTGCTTTGTGTTTGAGCTGGGATTATTCAAACTCCTCCTGCTTTCTGTTCAAACTGGGATTTCCACACTCCTGTTCAGTGTTTGAGCTGGGATTATCCACACTCCTGTTTGTGTTTGAGCTGGGATTATCCACCCTCCTGAGCCAGCCCAGCTCCTGCAGGAGCTGCTGGGGATCCTGGCAATCCCAGCAATCCCATGGGATGTTCACCTCAGTGTTTCTGTTCTCCAAATCCTGGCATTCCCAATTTCTTCCTCAGCGCTGGAAGTTTAGTTTAAGCTCTTCTGTAGATGAATTACTTGAAAAAAAAATAATTCCAATGAAAGCCATATTTGTGTCCTGGGCCTGTGCAGGCCTTGGGCTGGTGTAACATGTTCTGGAGTGCAGCTAGGCTGACCTTTTTTGCTCTTTGGATGGTGAATTTTTTAAAAGCCTTTTTTTTTTTTTTTTTCCTAACCAAAGAACACGTGGTGGGGCGAGGGTGGGGTGGAGGTTTCCTGCACTGTGTTGTAAAGTGTGAGTGCTCAGTGAGTAGTGCAGGCTGGCTAAATAAAGTGTGAGAAGACAAAAAAGAAATCCTCTTTGTGCCTTGATTGTTAATAATTACTGACCAATTATTTCACTTCGGGAAAGGAGCAGGGGTTGTTTTAAAGCCTTTGTGAGCTGCCTCTCAGCAGGGCTCTCACCCAGACAGGCAAAATTGTTCCACCTGGGCTGAAAAGTGGGAAAATCTCATCCTTTCCTGCCTGGACAAATCCTGCCCAGCTTCCTGAGTGTTTTCTGGCTAAATCCACAGCAGGAGATGAAAGAATTTGTTTGCAGGCTCTGAGGATTGTCCAGGTGGATCTTGGGCTCTCCTCTTCACAGAGGAGCTGATCCCACCTTTCTCAGGGCAGGAAAGGTTGATTGTGATGCCAGACTGGATGATCTTGGAGGTTTTATTCTGATTTTTAGGGTTCCAAAAGGCCCCAGCGCTGAGCCCCTCCTGACAAAACCCCGTGGGGAGGGAAATTTGGGATTCCTGGCCGTGCCCCAGAAACACACAGAGAGCTGAGACTCGTGGAAACAAGGTTTTTATTAGGTTTTATCACCGAGAAATACAAAATGGTTCAAGTGGTGCCGTGCTGGAGGCGGCCGAGCTGAGGCTGCTGCGCTTTGTACAAAAAAAACCCAAAACCCTCAGGGGGAGCTTTACCAAAAAAGGAACAAACCGAGCCCAAAGCAGCCTGCAGGGGTTTGAGCTTTGCCAAAAAGGAACAAACTGAGCCCAAAGCAGCCTGCAGTGGCTTCAGCTCTGCCCTAAGGCACAGCTTCCAGAGCCCACAAGCCTGGCAAGCAGAGAAAAGCGAATCAAACCTGCTGGAGGAAAACGTCAGAGCCCAGCTGGAGCACGCTGCAGCGAGCACAGGGTGGGGACAGAGCTACGAGGGAACCCCTCGAGTTCTGGGTGCCAGGGCCAGGCCAGGGCAGTGCCAGGCGTGCCCAGGACCTGCCAGAACCAAAAACTGCTGGAGTGGGAAACGGCCAAGAAGTCTTTGTGGAGTTTGAGTATTTACAGAGATTGTCCTGCGCCCAGTTCAGACCAGTTTGAACTGACTGGTCCCAGTTGCAGTGCTGAACTGGTGTCCCAGTGCTGCTGGTGTGAGTGTCAGGTCGGTTCTGCTCACGGGAAGGGCCTGGGGACTCTGGGGGGAGCAGAACTGGGGGGTTTATCCAGGACAAATGAGAACCTTGATTTGAGGGAGCAGTGTTCCTAAACCACGGCTGGGCCTGGGCCGTGGGTGGAAAAAATTCCTTTAAAGCCTCGGCACTGCTGGAAAAATGGCAGAGCCTGCCTGGATCCCAACCTGCTCCTGGGGACCCCGAAATGCTGCTGGGGGGAACTGGGAGCACTGGGAGGCAGGGGCTGGGGTGGGAGTGGAGCCCCTGGGCAGCAGACCCCGAGGGAATCCCTGGATTCCTCCAGCCAGGGAATTCCTCCAGGAGAATCCTGGGATTCCCCCAGCCAGAGAATTCCTCCAAAAGGAGAATCCTGGGACTCCCCAAGCCAGGGAATTCGTCCAAAGGGAGAATCCTGGGATTTCCCCAGTCAGGGGATTCCTCCAGGACAATCCTTGGGTTCCCTCAGCCAAGGGAGAGAAGGGCTGGGGCTGGGAGAGGTCAGGGGTGAGGATGTGGGGTGGGCGACCAAACAACTTCACTGCAGCCACTGTTCCCATTTCCCTGCAGAAACCAGCCTGGATTCCATCAGAAACACTTCCTTGACTCCCTCAGGAACCATTCCTGATTCCCTGTGGAAACCACCTTAAATTCTGTCAGAAACCCATTCTCTCTCCCTCAGGAACCGTTCCTGTCTCTCTCAGGAACCATTCCCAACTCCCTGCACAAACCATTCCTGACTCCCTGGAGGAGCCAAGGCTCCGTTCCCTGCCCGGTTGTTCCTCATTGTTGCCCTCAGGTGGTAAAACCCTTCACCCTGAGCTGCTGCTCCTCCTTCCCTTCCCTCCCTAGGCACTGGCTCCTCTCCATCCTGCTGCACCTCCTCATCCCAGGAGCTTCCTCTTCATTCCCATCCTGCCCTGCCTCCTCCCCCTCATCCCAGGAGCTTCCTCTTCTTCATCCCCATCCTGCCCTGTCTCCTCTTCATCCCCATCCCAGGAGCCTCCTCTTATTCATCCTCATCCCAGATGCTTCCTCCTCTTCATCCCCATCCTGCTGTGCTTCCTCCACCTCTTCCTCCTCCTCCCCATCCCATCTGCCTCCTCCTCCCCACCCCAGGTGCTTCCTCCTCCTCCTCCCCATCCCAGCAGGGCCGGGTTCCTCCAGCCCCACTGCCGCTCCCGGGATGCCCAGCAGGGTTTGGAGCAGCCCCTTTTGGGCCACACCCCCCCAGTCACCCCATTCCCTCCCCAAGACGGGGCTCTCCAAGGGATTCCAGGGATCTGGGAGCAGGGATGTGCTCTCCCCATCCCTCTCAGCCCCACAAACCTCCTCCCACCCCAAGAGCACCCATCAGATCATCCCCCTTTTCCATCAGCACATCCTGGCTGCTCCCACAGCCCCAAGCACCTGCAGCTCCTCCAGCCAGAGCGGGGCCAAACTCACCAATCCCACCTTTCTGGCCAAAATCACCAATGTCATCTTTCTAGAGCCAAAATCACCAATCCCACCTTTCTGGCACTAAAATCACTGGTTCCACCTTTCCTGATCTAAAATCACCGATCCCACCTTTCTGGCCCCATTCCGCCGCCCGCGGCGATGCCTTCTCCCAGCGGGAGGAGAGGGAATTCCGGAGCGCGCGACCCTAAAATCTACCGGAGCGCCGGGACCGCCGGGGCCTCGTGCGCCCAGCAGAGAGAAATGAACCCAATTTCCTTTATATATATATATGAACGAGGCCCTATCAATATATATATATATGTATATCTATATGAACATGGTGCTATCAATATATATATCTATATCTATATGAGCACGGCGCTATTGAGATATATATATATATATGTGAATGAGGCGCTATCAATATATATATATATATATGAACACAGCACTGTGGAGATATATATATATATATATATGAGAACATGGCACTATCGAGAGATATATATCTATATGAACACAGCGCTATTGATATATATGTATCTATGTGAACGAGGTGCTATCGAGATATATATATATATATGAACAAGGTCCTATCAAGATATATATATCTCTCTCTATATTTACACTGCACTATTGATATATCTATATGAACACAGCACTATCGATATATATATATATGAACACAGTGCTATCGAGATATATATATCTATATGAACACGGCGCTATCGAGATATAGATATATATATATGAACGAGGTGCTCTCAAGATATAGATATATATATATATATGAATGAGGCGCTATCAAGATACAGATATAGATATATATACATATATATATATATATGAAGGAGGCGCTCGTTTGTAGCCCGGGGCTATAGCGTGGTCTCGCTGCCCACGTCCCGCGGAGCCTTTTCCGTGTCGCTGTCCTCGTAGTCCGACTCCATCTCGATCTTCACCTGGGGCACGGCACAGATGGGGTTTCGGGAGTAGTTAAAGGCGGGAGACGACGGGCACGAGATCTTCAGGTGCAGGGTGATGCTGGGGGGCAGGAGGGGAGAGGGGGATCAGCAGCCAGGGGGGGCTGCCCCCACCCCAAACCCACCCCGGGGGAGGCTGGGGGTTGAAGATTTGGAGCTTTCTAGATAATTTTTCGTATATTTTCCATGCATTTAAAATTTATTTTTCATATCTATTTTTCATATCTATTTCATTTTTTCATATATTTTTAATATAGTCTCCATATATTTTCTATATTTTTACATGTTTTTTTAAATTTTTCCATATATTGTCATATGTTCTCCATATATTTTCTGTATTTTTACATATTTTTAATTTTTTTTCCATATATGTTTCATATATTTTTAATATCTATTTTAATATATATTTCATATATTTTAAAATATTTTTTTCATATATATTTAAAAATAGATTTTATATATATATATTTATATATTCATATATTATTCTCACGTATTTTCCATATTTTAATATATTTTTTCATATCTTCATATATTATTCCTATATATTTTCATAAAATTTCCATATATTTTATATCTATTTTTATATGTTTTTCATATATTGTTTATATTTTTTCATATACATTTTTCATATATTCACATATTATTCCTGCATATTTTTCATATATATTTCAGCTATTTCTCATGTATATTTTTCACATATTCATATATTTGGTAGGCTGTTCACACATAGTTAGATTTTTGGCATTTTTCCTACCCTTTCACTTAGCTTTTAGAATAATAAATTAACCCTTTAAATTCCTGTTGGAATTCTGTTTAGTCTTAAGTAGAAGAAGCCTGACACAGATGTTTTGTTTTCCACCAGAACTCCAAAGGCAAAGAAGCCCCATTGGAACAACTCCAATGTTCCAGCCTGATAAAATCTCCAGAAATTCTGTCCTCCTGAAAACTTTCCTTTAAAAACTTCATTTTGTAGCATAATTTTAACACTGTTTGGAAAAGTTTTGTGCTTTATTCCAGGCTACCTCTGAGAAGTGAATGAAAATCTGATATTTTCCCATCAATCCGCAGAATTTGCGGAGGATATTCCCAAAATTTCAGGATTCAGAGCCTAAAAAATCCCCATGGCTGTCACTGAGCAGAATTTTTGTAGCTCCAACCCCGTAAAGTGGGATGAGAAAACCACCCCAAATCCAGAGAGATGCTGTGAAAATCCACCTGGATATTTGGGAATTGCTCAGGGATGGCGGAGCCGGAAGGATCCCAAATTTCCCCCCAGGGAGGGGGAGGGGGATCCCGGTTACCTGCGATCCATGTCCGAACCGTTCGGGGACGTGTCAGAACGCAAAGCTCCAGGTGGAGGCCCTCTTTCCTGGGGGGACATGGAGCTGAAACCCTCCCCAGGTGACCCCAAAAATCCCCCTTGCCCCCCCCTCCCTGCTGCATCCTGGGGCCAAAATCACCAATCCCACCTTTCTGGGGCCAAAATCACCAATTTCAAATTTTTGGGGCCCAAAATCATCAATTTCACCTTTCT
The DNA here is from genome assembly GCF_052056855.1 of Sturnus vulgaris. Lineage (NCBI taxonomy): Eukaryota > Metazoa > Chordata > Aves > Passeriformes > Sturnidae > Sturnus > Sturnus vulgaris. Next base: position 1,357,405 of record NC_142270.1, on the reverse strand, counting down.
GGGGCCAAAATTACCAATTTCAAGTTTTTGGGGCCCGAAATCATCAGTCCCACCTTTCCTGAGCCAAAATCACCAATCCTGCCTTTTTGGGGCCAAGATCACCAATTTTACTTTTTAGGGGCCCAAAATCACCTATTTCACCTTTTGGGGGCCAAAATCACCAATCTCGCCTTTTGGGGGCCAAAATCACCAATTCCACCTTTCTGGCAGAAAACTCCTGGGAATCGCTGATTTTGGGGGCGATCAGTGACAGGAAAGGCCCTGCCAGCCATGCCAGCCACAGCTGAGGAGTTAAACTGAGCTAAAACTCCCTGGGCTCCTGGTGCAGCCTGGAATGAGCCCCCTCCAAATTCACTCCCAGGATTTCTGGTGAAGGTGGAGCCAAATCTGCTCTTTCCCACGAGGCTTTTGGGGGTTCCAAACCATCCCGAACACAGATATTTTTCACAAACCCTCCATCAGCACAAGCTCGGGGACGGCGAAATCCAGGAGATTCCCGGACTTTTTTTGGTTTTTTGGTTTTTTTTTTTTTTTTTTTTTGAGATTTGAGGAAATCTTGGCAATCCCCAGGCCCTGGGATGAGCGGTGCTGTCTCCTGGATTTGCCCCCATCCCGGTGACCCCGGAGGGATTCGGGTGCATGTCCAGCAGGGTTAGTGCCGAGTGGAGCCCATGGGAGGGGTTAGGAAGAGGCTCCTGGGCTCGGTACTTACGGCTGAGGCAATGGGGGCCCCCATTTCGGGGCTGCGCGGGCAGGGGCTCCATGGGGATCTTAATGACTGAGGGAGGTGGGAACTGGGGAAGAAACGGGGAAATTCCTGGTGAAGGCAGCGCCTGGGGAGGCTCTGAAACTGCCTGGAGCTCCCAAAGGGACCCAAAACCGGAGGAGGAGGAGGAGGAGGAGGAGGAGGAGGAGGAGGAGGAGGAGGAGGAGGAGGAGGAGGAGGAGGAGGAGGTGGAGGAGGAGGCTTTGCCTTCCTCTTCGCAAATCCCAGGGCTGAAGTTGCACAGCGGTTCTGAGTGATGGGTGCTGTGCCCTAAACCAGGGGATTTCGGCTCTTCTCCCTGAGGATTTCCTTGTTTTTGCTGTGATTTTCCAGCTTCTGGGACATACCCTGGAGTCTCCTGCCAGCCCCTGAGCCCCTCATGGTTCTGTCCGTGCAGTGGAACAGCTCCAGGAATCCAAGACCTTCATCCCAAACCTGGAGGTTTCAATGGGAATTTTCCCTCCCCAGCTCTGGGATGTCCCCAGTGTCCTTGGGAGCCCCCCAGGGACCCTGTGCCCACCTCCTCATCGCTGCTGCTGTCGCCTTTGTTGCCTTTTTTCTTTTTCTTCTTGTCGTCCTCCTTCTTCTTCTCCTTCTCAGGGATGATGTTGTCGATCCAGGCCAGGTCGTGTTGGGAGAAGACGAAATCCAGGAGCCGCCTCACCAGGATCAGGGCCAAGATCTGGCAGGGGAGAGGTCCAAGAGCATCTCAACCCAAGATCTGGCGACCACCAAGCCAAAAATCCCCTGAATCACAAAAAACCCTTTGGATCAAGAATGGGATTACCATGATGGGGAAGATGATGGCAGCCATGGTGGGACCACAGCAAAAACTTCATTAAATCCTAAAAAACACTTTGGATCAAGGATGGGATCACTATGATGAGGAGGATGATGGCAGCCATGGTACGATCATGCCAAAATCTCCTTAAATCCCCCAAAAAACCTCCTCCATTGGTGCAAGGTTGGAATTTCCATGACAGGGAAGATGATGGTTGCCATGGTGGGATCACATCACAAATTTTCTTTAATCCCAAAACCCTTTGGATCAAGGATGGGATCACTGTCACATGGAAGATGATGGTGGCCATGGTGGGACCACAACACAAGTCCCAAAAAAACCTTTCCAGTGTAGGATGGGCTCACCATGATGGGGAAGATGATGGCAGCCATGATGGGACCACACCAAAAATCTCATTAAATCCCCCAAAAAACCCCTCTGGATCGTGGATGGGATCACCATGACGGGGAATATGATGGCGGCCATGATGCGACCACACCAAAAATTTCATTAAGTCCCAAAAAAACCCCTCTGGATTGAGGATGGGATCACCATGACGGGGAAGATGATGGCGGCCACGGTGGATTTGAGGATCCAGAGCACAGCCAGGCAGACGATCTGCACCAGGGTGAAGAGGTGGATGCGGCGCAGCGGGACATGCCGCAGGAACACATAATCGGGCTGGTGCTTGGCTGGCATCAGGAAGAGCTTGCAGCGATCCCAGAACTGCCCAGGGAGGAAGGTTTGAGTTAATCCTCAGCTCTACCCCGCAGAAAAACCCTGTTTAGTCCCCAAAATGGTGGAAGAGCTTGCAGCAATCCCAAAACTGCCTGGGGAGGAAGGTCTGAGTTAATCCTAAACCCCATCCCACAGAAAAGCCCTCTTTTAGTCCCCAAAATGAGCAAGATCGTGCAGTGATTCCAAAACTGCCCAGGGAGGAAGGGCTAAATTAATCTTCAGCCTCACCCCACAGAAAAACCCTGTTTAGTCCCCAGAGTGGTGGAAGAGCTTCAGTGATCCTAAAACCACCCAGGAAGGAAGGACTGGGGTCAACCCTCTGCCCCATCCCACAGAAAAGCCCTGTTTAATCCCCAAAATGGTGGAAGAGCTTGAACTGATCTCAAAACCACCCAGGGAGGAAGGTCTGAATTAGTCCTCAGCCCCACCCCACAGAAAATCCCTCTTTAGTCCCCAAAATAGCAGAAGAGCTTGAACTGATCCCAAAACCAACTGGAGAGGAATTCCTAGGATTAATCCTCTGCCCCACCCCACAGAAAAACCCTCTTTTAATCCCCAAAATGGTGAAAGAACTTTAGTGATCCCAAAACCACCTAGGGAGGAATTCCTGGGGTCCTCTGCCCCACCCCACAGGCTGCCCAGGAAAAGCCTCTTTTATTTCCCCCCAAATGGGGAATTCGTGGGTTTTTGGTGTTTCTCGGAGGGTTTTGGATATCTGCTGTCCCATGCGTGGAAATTTTGGAGTAAAAATCTTCCTTTTTGAGCCAGTGTGGGACAGTCTGTGGCCAGTGAGGAGGAGGACGATGAAGATGAGGAATAGGAGAAAGAGGACGAAGAGGATGAAGATGAGGAGGATGGAGGACAAGGAGGATGAAGATGAGGACGAGGAGGAGCCTGAAAACAAGGATGACGAGGAGGATGGAGGATGAGGAGGAGGATGAAGACAAGGACGAGGAGGAGGACAACGAGGAGGATGAGGAGGAAGACAGAGGATGAGGAAGATGAGGAGGAGAACAACAAGGAGGAGGAGAAGGAGGAGGAGGAGGAGGAAGAGGAGGAAGGGCACTCACCTGGATGCCATTCAGCGATGCCACGCCCATGTAGAGGAAGACGCCGTAGAGCACCGGCATGGGAATGTACTGGGAACAGGGAAAAACCACGGCCCTGAGCCCAGGGAAGGCAGCAGCTCCTCCCCAGGGCCAGGGCCCAGCACTGGATGTCACCAGGACCGGGCAGGATCCGGATTTTTTATCCCCATGTCCCCAGATCTCTGCAGGGAGGGGGGAATGGGAATGTTTTACCTTCAGGATGGGAGCCAGGAAAACTGAAATCCCCGTGAGCACAAAGACGATGATGCCGGTCACCCTCTGCTCCCTGCAGTGGGGACAGGAACAGGATCAGCCCATGCTGGGTTCCCCACCCCAGGAACCACAGGATCACGAGTGGGGAAGGGATTGATCCACTGGGATCACGGATCCAACCCCAGACACCCCAAATTCCCACGCTGTCCATCCCTGCACAGACAACCCAAAATCCAAACATTCCTGGGCAGTGCCCAGCACCCTCTGGGGGCAGAACCTTTCCCAAAACCCACCCCAAACCCCCCTGGATCAGCTCCAGCTGTTCCCTGGGTGCTGTCCCTGTCACACAGAGCTCAGGGTCTGTCCCTCCTCTCCCCGTCCCAAGGAAGCTGGAGCTGGGGGTCAGTGTCCCTCAGTCTCCAGCTGAACACCCCCAGTGCCCTCAGCCACTCCTCGTGTGGCCCCTCCAGACCCTTCCCTACCCTCGTGTCCCTCCTCTGGACACTCTCCAATAATTTATTGTCCATTTTACATGGCATTACCCAAAATTGGGCCAGTTTTGTGTTTTCTGAGGCCAGCCCAGCCCAGAGCAGAGCAGAGCAGAGCAGAGCAGGACAATCCCTCCCTGGCCCTGCTGTCCGTGGTGTCCCCTCTAGGACAGGACAATCCCCCCACTGTCCCTGCTGTCCCCTCCAGGACAGGACAATACCCCAGGCCCTGCTGTCCGTGGTGTCCTCTCCAGCACAGGACAATCCCCCCAGGCCCTGCTGTCCCCAGGACAGGGATGTCCCCCCAGCTCCAGGGCACTGCTCAGCCCCGCCGTGGCCCCCCAGGACTCACCTGACCCCCAGGAACTGGGGCTGCTCCCCCGGGGCGCTGGTCTCGGTCTCCATCTTGAGGCTGTCGATGTGGGCGATGGAGATGACGGTGGCAGCCACGTACCAGGGCAGCCCCATGAAGGAGCACACGGCCATCAGGATGCCCACCCAGAACAGGTCCAGGTGGTACCCGGCTGCCTTCTGCAACACAGCACGGGGGACATTGTGGGGTCACCCCCAGCCCAGCGCCATGGGGTGCCCCCCAGGCTCCCCCCACAGCCTCCAGCAGGGCCTTGGTGCCGCCCAAACGGCCTTGGGGCACCCGGTGTCACCCTGATGTACCCCACACAAAAATGGGGCACCCTGTGGGGAATCCTGGGGTGCCCTGGGTGCTGTGAGGGATCCATGGGGTGCTGTGAGGGATCCATGGGGTGCTGTGGGGGGATCCCTGAGGAGCCCTGGGTGCTGTGAGGGATCCATGGGGTTCTGTGGGGGATCCCGGGGGTGCCCTCGGTGCTGTGAGGGATCCATGGGGTTCTGTGGGGGATCCCGGGGGTGCCCTCGGTGCTGTGAGGGATCCATGGGGTTCTGTGGGGGATCCATGGGGTGCTCTGAGTGCTGTGGAGAATCCTGGGGTGCCCTGGGTGCTGTGAGGGATCCATGGGGTGCTGTGGGTGATCCATGGGGTGCTCTGAGTGCTGTCGGGGATCCCTGGGGTGCTGTGGGTGATCCATGGGGTGCTGTGGGGGATCCATGGGGTGCTGTGGGGGATCCTGGGGTGCCCTGGGTGCTGGGGGGCATCCCCCGGGGGTCTCACCCTTAGCTTGTGCTCCTTCCTGTTGACGATGACGGCCGTGATCTGCTGGTCCATGAAGATGAGGATGGTGACGAGCAGGGCGGGCAGGGCGCTGGCCAGGTACACCCACCACGGGTTCTTCCCGAAGGGGAACACAAACCAGCCCCGGTCCACGCGGGTGGGCTGGGGAGGACAATGGGGTCGGAACCTCGGGAACGGGTTGGGAAAACCCAAGGGATGGAGTCTGGGAACAACCCGAGCGCCCCATCCCAGATCCATCCTAAATCCCACACTTCAAACCACCCCCAAATCCTTATTGGGATTCCTATTGGGATCCTCATTGGCATCACCACTGGGATTCTCACTGGGATTCCCATTGGGATTCTCATTGGGATCCTCATTGGGATCACCATTGGGATTCTCATTGGGATTCCCATTGGGTTCCTCATTGGGATCACCACTGGGATCACCATTGGCATCTCCGTTGGAATCACCATTAGGATCACCATTGGGATCTCCATTTGGATTCCCATTGGGATCCTCATTAGGATCACCAATTGGAATCACCATTGGGATCCCCATTTGGATTCCCATTGGGATCACCATTGGGATTCCCGTTAGGGTCACCATTGGAATCCTCATTGAGATCATCATTGGGATCCCCACATCACCCTCTGGATGGGGGAGGATAAATACTTCCAGAATGGGATTTTACGAGTTTTGGGGTTTTTTACCTTGAAATCGGTGGGCACTTGGAGCTTTGGGGTGTTGAGTCCAAAAAGCACATCCAGCCCCACAAACATTAGTATGGACATAAAGATTGAGAAATCACTAATGAGCTTACGGAGCTGCCACGAGAGGGGGAGAGAGAAAAGGGAGGAAACATGGGAAAAAGGGAGGAAAATTATTAAAAAGGAGGGAAAACAAAAAAAGGAAGGAAAAACAACAAAAAAAAGGAGGAAAAACAAAAAAAAGGGAGAAAAATCAACAAAAAAAGGGAGGAAAAACAACAGAAAAGGGAGGAAAAAGCCAACAAAAAAAAGGAGTAAAAAAAGGGAGGAAAAGCAACACAAATGGGAGGAAAAACAAAAAAAAAGGGAGGAAAAACAACAAAAAAGGAGAAAAAAAAAGGAGGGGAGAAAAGAGAGGAAAACCACGAAAATGAGAGAGAAAAGGAGGGAAAACAACAAAAAGGTGTGGAAACAAAAAATTGGGGGGGAAATAATAAAAAGGGAGGAAATTTGCAAAAAAAAAAAAGAGAAGGAAAACCAACAAAAAATGAGGAAAAAAAGGGGAGAGGAAAACCAACAAAAAAGGAGGAAATACAAAAAAAAAAGGGGGTTGAAAAAATAAAAACAAAAAAAGAAGGAAAAACAACAAAAAAGAGGAGGAAAGAAGAGGAAAAACAATAAAAAAGGCAGAGAAATTAACAAAAAGGGGAGGAAAAACATGAAAAGGGAGGGGAAACAATAAAAAGGGAGGAAAATTACCAAAAAAGTAGGAAAAACAAGAGAAAAAGAAGGGGAGGAAAAACAAAAAAAAGAGGGAGGGCAGGGAAAAAATGGAAGAAAAGCAACAAAAAAGGAGGAAAAAATGGGGGGAGGAATAACAACCAAAAAAGGAGAAAAAAAGCAAAAAGGGAGGAAAAAAACAACAAAAATAGGAGAACAAACAACAAAAATAGGAGAACAAACAACAAAAAGAGAGAGGAAAGAAAGTCAGAAAATTAGAATATGGTTAGAAAAGACAAAGTAGCTTTTAAGACGGTGCCTGGAGCTGCGATATTCCAAAAAAAAACCTGGAGAGGAGCTGAGAAAAGAGCGTGGGGGGGAGGGGAGGAGGCCGAACCTTGATGATACTGGGGATGTGGAGTTTGGGGGTGTCCAGTCCGAAACAGGCATCCACTCCACAGAAGATCAGGATGGAGAAGACATTGGAAAAATCAGCAATGAAAGCCCTGACCTGGAGGCAAGACAGGGAAACGGGGTTGGAATGGGAATTAACGGGGTGGGAATGGAATTAATGGAGTTAGAAAGGGAATTAACGGGGTGGGAATGGGAATTAATGGGGTTGGAAAGGGAATTAACAGGGTTGGAAAGGGAATTAATGGGGCGGGAATGGGAATTAACGGGGTGGGAAGGGAATTTATGGGGTCAGAAGGGAATTGGGATGGAGAGGTTTGCTCTTGCTTTGGGATCTCTCCAGCTCCACTCAGCCACACATAACTCGGGAACAAAATCCCTGAAATTCACATTTCCTCACCTCTCCTCCACCAGGTGAGGGGTTATTGGGATTGGGGTTATTGGGACTGGGAGAGCCAAGGGACAGAATCCTGGAATGCTTTGGCTTGGATGGGATCTCAAACCCCAGCAGTGCCACCCCTGCCATGGCAGGGACACCTCCCACTGTCCAGGGGGCTCCAACCTGGCCTTGGGCACTTCCAGGGATCCAGGGGCAGCCACAGTTTCTCTGGGAATTCCATCCCAGCCCCTCCCCACCCTCATTCCATCCCAAATCCCATTTAAATCTCCCCTTTTCCAGTGGGAAGCCATTCCCTGTGTCCTGTCCCTCCATCCCTTGTCCCCAGTCCCTCCCCAGCTCTCCTGGGGCCCCTTCAGGCCCTGCAAGGGGCTCGGAGCTCTCCCTGGATGCTTCCCTTCCCCAGGTGAACATTCCCAGTTCTCCCAGCCCGGCTCCAGAGGGGCCCCTGTAGCTCCACATCCTCTGAGTGGGGTCCTAGCTCTGCAGGTGGGGGTCTCAGCTGAGCGGGGCCCAGGGGCAGAATCCTCCCGGAGCTGCTGCCCAGCCCAGGACACCTCTGGGGTCATGTCCAGCCTCTCAGCCACCCTCAAATTCCTCTCCCAGCCTGGATCCATCCCAGGCACTGCCCCATCCCAGGGGCACCTCCAGCACTTGGAATCTCAAACCCCATGAGATCCCCCGGAGCTTGTCCAGGTCCCTCTGGACGTCCCCATCCTCCAGGATTGTCCCTTGGTGTCACCTGCAAACCTCCCGAGGGTGCCCTTGACCCCTTCATTTCCATCACTAATGAGCACATTAATTAACTCTAGCCCAGAGAAGGACCCCTGGACATCCCTGGTCACTGATGTCCCTTGGAGTCTGGGCCGGTCACCACTGACCTGGGCATGGGATCATCCCTCCCATTCCTCCTCCATCATCCCACCAATTCCTCACCCATTAATTGTCCACCCATTAACCCAACTCCAGTTCAGAGAGGAGGATGTCATCAACAGCCTCACAGAATTCCAAAAATCAAGAACCTCGGGGAGGATCCCATTTGTGGCCAAACCTCCTGAAAACAGGGATTTATTTTCCTGGAGTTCCTTTCCTCCACCAAAAACTCCTGGCAGCTCCCATTTTCCCTCATTTTTGGGAAAGGGGTTGGCAGAACCTGGTTCTTTCCTTACCTTGGTGGGGAAATAGCGGCTGAATTTGAATTTTTTCAGGGTCAGGGTCATGGAGTAGGTGCCGAAGAAGAGGATGAAGGACATGAGGGCTAGGTCAGGCACGAATTTGCAGGATTTTCCCACCAAGCTGCCGCCGTATTTGAGACATTCCTTCTTACTCAGCTGGGTCCAGTCCAGAGCTGTGAGGTTGATAGCATTGGACTGGCGAGAGATCCCCCCCCAAAAAAAGCAAAATTAGCATAATTTGAAATTATTGTGGTGTGCAGGAAAAGGGGGAATTCCAGCCCAAATCGAGCAAAATTGGCATTTTTAAGGTGCAGCATGGAAAGAGAGGGACATTTCCTGTCCAAACTCCCAAATTTTGTATTTTAAGGGATCACATTGTGCAAGAAAAGAGAAATTTCCTGTCCAAGGACCCAGATTTGTACTTTAAGGGATTGTATTGTACAAGAAAAGGGAAATTTCCTGTCCAGGGATTGCATTGCTCAAGAAAAGGGGAATTTCCTGGTCAAACTCCCAACATTTTGTGCTTTAAGGATCTCACTATGCAAGAAAAGGGAAATTTCACAACTGGATTGAGCTAAATCAACATTTTTAGCAACTCCACCTTGCAAAAAAAGGAAATTTCCTGGTCAAACCCCCCAAAAGAGCAGTTTGAGCCATTTCAGCACGCAAGAAAAGGCGAATTTCCAGAGCTGCTGCCACTGGGATACTCAAACCCACAGAAAAATCACAGAGCTGGTATAAATTTGGGGGGGAAAGCTTGAATTTGGTGCTGCTGAGCCCTGTTGGGAACCCAGACCAGCCCAAATTTGAGTTTCCTTCACTCTGAGCTGGCCCATCCCGCTCCCTGGGTGCTGAAATCCCTCGGATCCATCCTCCCCGATCCCAAATTTCCCGCTGGGATGAGCAGATCCCATTTCTTACCAGAGAAACGTTAGTAGTGTTCGGTGCCACTGGAGCTGAAGCATCGAACAAGGTCGCGTTGGCTGCGGGAAAGGAGTCGATTATTGAGGTTTTGGGGCTGAAACCGAACTTTTGGGCATTCACACCAGCCGGGCTTCACCTGCTGAGCCCGGCAGGGATCGGCATCCCAGGATTTTGGGGGGAAATTCCCCTTTTCCAACCCCGCAGCGACTTCTCCCTCATTAATCCCACGCGCCGGGGAGGACGCGGCAGCGGCTCCTCTTCTCCCTCCGGGGCTGGCGAGGGCTGGGGCCAGAGGGGATTTTTTAGGAGCTTCCCAGTTCCTAAATTTTCCAGGAGCTTCCCAGGGAAGCAGGGTGGACTTAAAACCACAGGGGTGGAAGGCTGGAAAAGCAGCCTGGCATTTTTGGGGTTTTTTTTGAGAGACGGCACCCAAATCATGCCCAATTTGCCTTTTCAAAAATTATTATTAGGGGTTTTTTTAATTGTTTGGGGGTGTTTTGGTATCATCAGTGCAAAACTCCGTCTTTTCGAGCCCCCGGCACCTTCTCCTCCTCGGCTCTTCAGGCGATGCAGCTCCGCAGCTCCGGGAGCACCCCCGGGTTCTCTCAGGGTGCCCCTAAAAGAGGGAATTGGGGAATTTGGGAATTCCGGCACCACTTTGCTGCCCCCCCTCTTCCATCCTCTTCGGCAAGCGGGAATTTCAGCCGCCACCTCCATCCCCGGCACCAGGGATTAATGAAGGAGAAGCTGGGTTAGGACAGAGACCCCGAAACTGCCAGGACCGAGCTCTGGGGAACAAACCCGGCCCTAAAAACATCAGTTTTGTTCTCATTTTTCTCCTCCACAACTTTTTCTTTTTCTGAAAACCCTATTTTGGGATTTCTACGCCATTAAAGGGCGGCACAGCACTGGTGGGATTAAAGAGAAGAGCCCTAAGGGCTCTACCCAAACCTTTTTAGAGAGAGAGAAAAGTCAAATACATGGGAAAAAAAATAACAAGGGAATCCCCCCGTGGGGGGAGAGTATCAAATATTAAAATAGTTTTAATATTTAGAAGGCGATACTCACTTGAGATTGAAATCAGCCCCAATTGATGTGTGCAGCAGAGACAAATATGGGACAAATCAGTTATAATAATCAAAAATCAGCACGGATTTAAAAAAAAAAGGGAATTTTAAAAAAATATTAAGGATGGAGGGGGGAATAAACATAATTTCTAGAGGAATTTTAAATCCAGTGTGGACACGGCTGCCTTGGGCAGCCAGGGCGAGGAGCAGGATGGGGAATTGGGGTGCGGATGCCTCGCAGCTGCTCAGGGTTTGCTCGGGATGGGGGCTTGGAGAAGAGGAAGACCTCCCTGGAGGCTGAAGGCTCCTCCCGTGGGAGCCGCCGGGCGGATCCCAGGGGTGCTCACGGGTCCGTTCGGGAATTCCAGCTGCGGGGGTTCTGTGGGTTGGGTTTGGGGGCTCGGTTTGGGAAGAGCTGGGTCGGCTCCAGGTGCTGCTCTGGGCTCTCGGGTCCTGGCGGGATCGCAGAGCTCACCGAGGGGTGGATGAGCAGGAGTGGACGAGAAATGCAGAATCCAACCCCATCGCCGCCGTTCCCGTTAGGTCAGAGCTCTCCTTAGAGCGGTGGGAATGCTTTGGGTGAGGGTCAGGAATGCTTTTCTTGAAGGAAGGAAAAGGGAAGAACTTCACCATGACCTTCATCTGCTGTGACCTTCATCCACCGTGACCTCCATCCATCATCATCTTCATCCATCATCTTCATCCACCATCACTTTCATCCACTGTCATCTTCATCAATCATCATCTATCATCATCCATCATGATCTTCATCCACTGTGATCTTCATCAATCATCATCATCCATCATCATCATCTGTCATGATCTTCATCCACTGTCATCTTCATCCACTGTCATCTTCATCCACTGTCAGTCTCCTCTGGCTGCAGCTGCTGCTGCCCAAAATTTAGGATTTCAGCATAAATTCAGCTCCTGGGAAAGCAGGCGGTCGCTGTCATGAGTCCAAAGCCGTCTCCACTCCCTTCCAGGAGTGTCCAGGCTCCACGACTTGGATCTGGGATCATCCAGAATGTCTATCCAGGAGCAAAACCATGGAAGGACCATGTGATCAGAGCCTGATGGCCTCTCCGTTTGGAAAAGGAGTGGAAAAAGAGGAGGAAAAGCAGTCCATGGTGGTTTCCACACCCAACTGGGACATCCCGGGGTGTCCCAGCCCCCGGAGAGCACAGAACCACTCCAAGTGTTTTCTGGAAATTCAGTTTCCATCAGCAGCAGGCTGGGATGACCTGAAATGTCCTTTTTTCCCATATTTCCTTTTATCCATCCAGGTCTGGCTGCTCCAGGCTGAGATCCCGACTCCCTGCCCGCTGTGTCACCGAGTCCTTCACCCAAGGGGGACAAGGCTCTTCCTCCATCTTCCAAACCCCCTCAGAGGAGGATGATGAGGACGAGGTCTCTCCACCCCAGGCAGCTCCTGCCACATCCTGGGCCAGCGATCCCTTGGGATTCATCCATTCCAGGACCCTCCCTCCCACCCCAGCTCCTGCCCGGGCGGCCCCGGGATGAACTCACCTGGGTCAGGGGCGACGCACTCGCACTTGTACATGGTCACGTAGTCGGGCTTGAAGTCGGAGTTGATGGGGTAGTACTTGAAGGCCCCGATCATCTTCTTGATGGCGTCGTAGATGAAGATGAAGCTGATGAGGGTGGAGAAGCCCTCCTCAGTGAAGCGTGTGATGTACTTTATAATGAAGCTGGCGTCGGTTGCCACCAGGATAAGGCACTGCAGGGCCGAGTGCAGCCCGATCCACAGGCGGAATTCCATGTAGTCAATCCCATTGCCTCTGGAAGAGGGGACACGGGGCCCTGTGAGGGCGGCTGGGGGCTGGGGGACAAGTCCCACCCCCACGGGGACAGGCCCTTGTGCCACCTGGGCTGGCCCAGCACTCACTTGCTGAAGTCAAAGAGCAGCTTCTCGAAGATGAGGATGGGGCCGGTGCTGCTGAGGATGATGAGGGGCTGCCCGGCAAAGAGGCAGAACATGGAGCCAGCCATGGCCGTGCCCAGGAAGCTCTCCATGACCCCCTGGGGACGAAGCAGAGGCAGCGTTATGGGGCTGCTGGGCCATGCCATGGCCCTACATATCCCCCGATGGAGATGGGGCTGGGGGACCTCGGCTTGGGCCTGCTCGTGATGGTTGGGACTGTGTGCCAATGGAGGGGATTCCAGTGTCCCAGGGTTGCCAGGCCCACCTGGCAGCAAATGTCCACCCCCAGAAGCTCGGCATGGCACGAGCAGGGTAAAACCCATCCAATGGATTCCATCCCATCCCATTCCCATCCCATCCCATCCCATCCCATCCCATCCCATCCCATCCCATTCCTGCTTGTTCCCAAGCCAGTGACACCCCAGGCCACACCTGGTAGTTGTCGGTGGCGTCCCCCAGCAGCCCCCCGAAGGTGATGGCATTGGTGATGCAGCCCAGGTAGATGAAGAGGATGGCGGAGATCGACTGGATATGGAAACCCTCGTAGAAGTCGCTTGGGAACCAGGGCAGCTTCCTCTTGATATCCAGGTAGAGGCCACCACAAAACCTGCGGAGACACCACCAAGGACCTGGTGACTTCCACCAAGTCAGAATCATGGAATCCTGGAGGGGTTTGGGTTGGGAGGGACCTTAAATCCCATCCCACCCATTCCATCCCATCCCATCCCATCCCATCCCATCCCATCCCATCCCATCCCATCCCATCCCATCCCATCCCATCCCGTGCCACCCCTGCCATGGCAGGGACACCTCCTACTGTCCCAGGTGGCTCCAGCCTGGCCTTGGACACTCCCAAGGATCCAGTGGCAGCCACAGCTCCTCTGAGAATTCCATCCCAGCCCCTCCTCACCCTCCCAGCCAGGAATTCCCAATTCCCAATATCCCATCTATCCCTGCCCTCTGGCAGTAAGAGCCATTCCCTGTGTCCTGTCCCTCCATCCCTTGTCTCCAGTCCCTCTCCAGCTCTCCTGGAGCTCCTTCTGGCAGAGGTTCTGAGCTCTCCCCGAAGCCTTCTCTTCCACGGGAACATCTCCAACTCTCCCAGCCCAGCTCCAGAGCAGAGAGGCTTAAGCATCCCAGAATCCTGCATTGGTTTGGAGCCCTAAAACCCCTCAGTCCCACCCAGGGACACCTCCCACTGTTCCAGGCTGCTCCCAGCCCTGTCCAGCCTGGCCTTGGACACCTCCAGGGTTCCAGGGGCAGCCACAGCTCCTCTGGCCAGTTGGGAGATTTATAATTATTGATACAAAAATATTATTTTATATAAATACACAGAAATAATTCTGGTGCTGACAAAAACCCGTTCCCACCAGGATTTCCCCGCTGTGTGTCCCAGGACACCCCAGGACGGACCCACAGGAGAGGCTGACGGATCCCAGCACCCTCTGGAAGTTTTTGGGGGGTGGCTTCTCTCTCACCTGCCAGTCCAGGCCAGCTCCTCCCCAATCTCGTGGACTTCAGGCATCTCCCCATCGTCGCTGCCGCCACCGCCGCCCCCAGCGCCCGCCCCGCCAGCCGCGCCGTTCATCTGCCCCACCTCGTTCAGCGAGAACACCGACTTCCTGTGGGACACCGGCACCGCCTCGGATGCGCTCCAGCACCGCCGCATCGGTGCCACCGGATTGGCATTGCCACATCGGCACTGCCATATTGGCACCACCAGATCAGCACAGCCAGATCGGCACCACCGGATCGGCACCACCAGATCAGCACTGCCATATTGGCATTACCAGATCGGCATTGCCAGATTGGCATTACCAGATTTGCACCACCAGATCAGCACTGCCACATTGGCATTGCCAGACTGGCACCACCAGATCAGCATTGCCAGATCAGCACCGCCAGATCAGTAACACCAGATTGGCACCATCATATTGGCATTACCAGATCGGCATCACCAGATCAGCATTGCCAGATTGGCACCACCTCGGATCCGCTCTTGTGCCACCAGATTGGTGCCATCAGCTTGGCATTGCCAGACCAGCACTGGCAGATTGGCATTGCCAGATTAGCCTTGCCAGACCGGCACTGCCAGAGCAACACTGCCAAATCAACACTGCTGGATCAGCACCAGCATATCAGCATTACCAGATCGGCACTGCTGGATCGGTGCCTCCAGATTGGCATTGCCAGATTGGCACTGTTGGATCAATGCCACCGGATTGGTGTTGCCAGAGTGGCATTGACAGATCAGCACCACCAGATCAGCACTGCTGGATTGGCATTGCCGGATTGGCACTGCCGGGCCTCAGTGTGAGGACCATGGCCAAGGTCATGGTGAAGCTCTGAGCCTGCACCGAGTGTGGGTTTTGGGGTGAATTTGGACAGATCCAGAGCTGGGTTTTGGGGTGAATTTGGACAGATCCAGAGCTGAGTTTGCTCAATTTGTGGAGTCATGGGTTGGATTGGGTTTGGAGGGTCCTCAAGGATCATCCAGTTCAACTCCTGCCCTGGGCAGGGTCACCTCCCACTGAAAGTTGTTCCAGGAGAGTGGAAATTGCTCCGAGCCAACCTGGGACAAAACCTGCTCCAAATCCAGCATTTCCAGAATGTCTGGAGGGGTTATTTCCAGGAGTGAAGCCAAGCAAGGTCCTTACCCCCCCTGAACTGGACACACGGGAGTGGCCACAGGCCCGGGTCCAGCCCCATGGCCCCCACTCACCTCTTCTCAGCTGAGGGCACTTTTTTGGGAGGCTCAATCCGGATGTTGGGGTCCCACTCGCCGGGCGGGAGGACGATGACCTCGTCCAGGAACTCATCGATGCCGGCTATCAGGTCCTCCCTGTCCCGGGCTTTGTAGGCAACATCGCTGAAGAGCTGGGGGTGGGCATGGGACAGGGGTCAGCCTGGCCATGGCCTCCTATCCCACGTCCTCCTAGGGGTTTAAATCTCAATTTTGGGGGTGATAGGGTGGAAATTGCTATTTTTTGCTTGGTTGTGAGCCCGAACGAGGCCGGGGGTGGCCTCTACTCACATCGTCCACCATGAGAGTCGCGATGGCCCTGCCGATCTCGTTGTAGGACCTGGCTTTTCCCGCCGGACCCAGGAGAATGAAGAGGAACCTGGGGAGGGAAAGGCTCCACGTCGGCATCCTCGGCGCTGTGGTGCCACCAGACTGCCCAGCCCCCAGGGGACGGCGCTCACCTGGTGGGGACGGGCACCTCCGTCACCCCCCCCAGCATGGTGGCCTGGAGCAGCCGCACGAAGGCCACAAAGGGCTTCTCCAGGAACTCCACCTCCCCCACCAGCACATTGGAGGCCTCGGCGTCCTTGGGGATCTTCTTGATGAACTTGTTCTTCAGCTGGTGGGAAAGATGAGATCAAGGAAGGGAGCGGTTGCCAAAATTCGGCTTTTGCCCCCTTTTTTTTCACTGAAGTTGAAGCCTCAGGCTCCAAGATTTCACCTCTGGTTGTCCCAGGACTCCCAGAGGTGGGGACTGAGGAGCCACACCTGGGAGTCAGGCAGGAAAAATTCACAAAGCTGAATTTCTTCAGAAACACGGCTAAAACTGAGACTGGCTCTAAACTGCACCCCCAGGGCTCTGCAACCCAACCAGCAACGTTTGGTTTTGCTCTCCTGGATTCTCCACAAGGAAAACTCCCCCTGTGGAAAGCCCAAGCCAAACCCCAGGGATGCTGGAGCACGCCAGGAACATTTTTGGAGTTTATTTGCAGCCCCTGCATGGCACAGAACCCCCCTCAAGCCCTGCACAGGGGGAGGTTTTCACACCTCGTGCCTCCCCAGCTCCATTCCGGGAGCTGGAACAAATAATGGGAGTAGGAAAACCTCATCCATGGATTTATTCCCCAGGTCTCTTCTCCCCCGCAGCTCTGTTCATTGCGAGCCTAAAAGGGTTCAATAACAAGCCAGGCAGGGAGTTATGATAATCTATATGGCAGCATGAGGGGAGGCATGTGAGCCGGGCAGCCGCCTCGCCCCGTCCTAATCTTTTAAATCCAAATGGAAAAAAAAAAAAATCATCATAATAAAGCAACTCCTCCAGCAGCTCTGGAATAAGAGCAGGAGTTACCAGTGGCCACTAAGCTTCATGTAACACTTAAAAAGTCCCTTTGTAGTGGGCCTAATAGGGTGATTAAACCTAAATGCTTTGCATATTTTGGGATTAACCCTCCGAACCCCATTGCTGGAGGGGATATTTGGGGTTCCTGAGTGGGCACTGGGATGGATTCGCTTCAGGAGGTGACCTGGAAACCTTTGTGGTGTTCCTGTCCTGTGGCTCCCAGCAGTACGTGGATTTCTGTCCATGAAATCCAAGGAAATAAAATATTATTTATTGTATTCGGGCTTGCCCGAAAGTGCATCACCCCAGGTAAACCCAGTGAGGACATCCAGGGGGAAAAGCAAGTCGTTATCCTATCCCATTCCCTAAAATCCTAAAACAAGTTGTTATCCCATCCCATTCCCTAAAAACCCCAACCAAGGTGTTATCCCATCCCATTCCCTAAAAATCCACAGGGTCAGTGATTCTGCCTTTGGTTTACCTTGATATCACAAACAGAAACAAAGCAAAGCTTATACAATGAACCAACCATTCCCAGAAAAAGTCTGGGATGGGAACAGGACAAAATCCCGCTGATCCATCCCATCCCCAAGCCAGGACCTGCCAGAGCTGGAGCTGCTTCCCTCCTAAAAGTCATCCCAGAAGGAAAACATTCCTAATGGAATCCTACCCTGACATTCCCAACAGGATCCTGCTCCCAATGTTCCTGACAGGATGTTCCCCACAGGATCCTACCCCCGACATTCCCAATGGGATCTTTCTTCCAACATTCCCCACAGGATCCTTCCCCCCCAGAAGGAAAAGCCCCCCATGGCCTCTCAGTTGAGTTTTGCATTGAGAGACCCTTGGGAAAAACATCCCACCCCAAATTCCATCCCCTCATCTCCAGAGCTGATTCCCTGTATGCAGCCCCAAGAGCCTGGCTGGGATTTACTGCCCTCTCCCAGCCAATCCCTTGGGATTCCTGCACTTCCGAGCACCTTTCCTGTCCTCCCTGAAGATCCGAAAGGAATTTTTGCCCCACCTGGATGGATTTGAGCTGCCCCAGCCTCCTGGCTCATCCCTAATTCCACTAAATCCCCTAATTAGGAACCTGTGCAGATATCGAGGCTCACACGGACCCAAACACCCCCAGAGCCCAGCAAGGGATCGTGTCAGGATGCTCCTCCCTGCGGGATTTTGGGATGGTACCTGGTCAGTGCTCGGCGTGTCCGAGATGTCGTTCATGCTCCGGCTCTGGGCGTGACCTGGTGCAGGGAAGGGAGGGAATGTGAGGAAAAGCCACCCTCAGTGCCAGGAGAAAATGTGGTGGGGAGAATTTGTGCAAGGAAATAAAATATTGTCCGTGGTATTCGGGCTTGCAAAGCAGCAGCAGTGCTGGGAAACACCAGGAATTTGGGAAAATTCCTTCTCTGAAAGGGTGGAAAGGCTGACATGGGGCAGTGATGGAGTCCCCATCCCTGGAAGGGTCCAGAAACCCTCTGGATGTGGCACTTGGGGACACTTGGGGACATCATGGCGGTGCTGGTGTTCCGTGGTCTTTTTCACGAATGCTTTTCCAACTCTAGTGATCCCAAAACTCCAGAAATTGGAACATTTCCAGTCTCAACTGCACAAACCCAGCTCCCAGGTTTGGATGGGATTTCCCACCTCCCCTCTCCCAGCCAAGCAATCTTTTAGGATTTCCAGGCTCTTTCATGCTCCATTCCTTCCCTCCCTAAAAATTCCAAGGAATTTTTTCCCCCACCCCACGGATTTTGAGCTACACCAGCACCCTTGTTCATCCCGAGCTCCATGCTGAGCTTCTGGGACCATGGTGGGACCTCATTTCAACCTCCCGCTCTGCCCCTGCGACTGGGAATTTTGTTTGTCCAGGGAATTTTGTTTTCCCGGGAATTTGTTTTTCCAGGGGTGTTTCGGGCCCCCCACTCACGCAGGCGGCCGTAGCTGGCGCTCTGCCGCATCCGCAGGTCCTCGGTGGAGCGGTGGAAGGCGGCGCCGGCGGCCGGGCCCCGCACGGGGCTGCGGGCTGGGGAGAGGAGAGAGGGGCGTGAGAACAGGAGGGGGATCCCATTGGGAATGGGATCCTGTTGGGAATGTCGGGGTGGGAACTCGTTGGGAATGTCGGGGTGGGAAATCGTTGGGAATGTCGGGGTGGGATCCTGTGGGGAACGATGAAGCAGGATCCCATTGGGAACATTGGGAGAAGGATCCTGTGGGGAATGTTGGAAGAAAGATCCCATTGGAAATGTCGGGGGCAGGATCCTGTTGGGAACATTCTGTTGGGAACATTGGGAGCAGGATCCTGTTGGGAATGTCAGGATAGGATTCCATTAGGAATGTTGGGGGCAGGATCCCATTGAGAATGTCAGGGTGGGATCCCATTGGGAATGTCAGAGGTGAGATCCCATTGGGAATGTTGGAGCAGGATCCTATTAGGAACATTGGGAGCTGGGTCCTCTTGGGAATGTTGGGGTGGGATCCTGTGGGGAATGTCAGGGGCAGGATCCCATTTGGAATGTTGGGAGAAGGATCCCATTGGGAATGTCAGGGTGGGATCCCATTTGAAATGTTGGCACAGGATCCCATTGGGAATGTTGGGGTGGGATCCCATGGGGAACATCAGGGGCAGGCAAGACAATTCATCTGCCCAGCACAGGGGACACCAGAAATTTGCTTTTCTCTGCCATGCTCTTATCCCACCTGTCGGAATATTCCGTTGGCAGTGAGGGGACACTGATGAAGATGTCCCACCCCAAATCCTGCTGCCCCACACAGGAGCCACCACCCCCCACCCCACCCCAGCGCTCCCTTTGGGCCATCAGTGGCTCCAGAGGGGACATTCCTGTTCCTTGGCAAGACCCAACACTCGATTTGGGTTTTTAATCCCATCATTCTCCAAAGAAACCGACGCCTGGGATGTGCCATGGACTCCACGCTCCAAAATATTCCCATTTTCCTCCATCAAGCTCCACGTTTCTCCTCCCTAAATGGGTGACGAGCCCCACTTTTCATCTCAGATATTGGAGCTGAATTCACTTTAAACATTTTCTTTTCCCTCATGGATTTTCTGTCTTAAGCCCCAACATTTTCCCGGGAGACCTCCTAAATTCCCAAAATTCCTTTTTGGAAACCCTCTGGACCATTTTTGCCCAGCTGCTCCGTGTCTCTGCAAGGCCCCAGCTGCCACCACAGGGTCTGTCCCCGTTTTTATATCATTAAACCAAATCAAATCAGCGACAAAATTCCCGCCAGATTCCCGTCCCAGCAGGATTTATCCCAATATCCACCACGGAGCTGCTGGTAGCACGAGAAACAGGAGGGACCCCCCCTTTGCCAGCCATTTCTTCTTTGGAATGTCCCTCCTGGGGAACTCAGGGGATTCCATCCCCTCCATCCCATTTTTAGGGGCCAAACCCAACGTTCCCAATCCGGGCTTGGTTTTGGTGGATCCTGGGCAAATCCTGGCTCAGATATCCTGGGCCAAGCACAGGAATGGGAATGTTGGTCACTGATGGCCACTCCTAGGAGCTGCTGTGCCCGGCAAATCCTGGGCTCCAGCGAGTGACCTCCTGCTAAACCCGAGTGAATAATCGGGAGAACAAGCAAATCCCCTTTTGTAAGGGCAGGGAAAAGGCGGGATCAGCTGGGAGCAGACTGGATTTGTCTGCGGCAGCCGCGCCAGGAAACCCCGGTGCCAAGCCACAGTCCCCACACTGCGCCATTGTCCTCGCGTGACGTCATCACACCGTGATGTCATCACACCATGACCTCCCCACAGTGATGTCATCAACCACAGAGTCATTGTCCCTACTGTGACGTTATCACACGGCACCGTTGTCCCCACTGTGATGTCATCACAGAGTCGTTGTCTCCATTGTGATGTCATCATACAGTGACATTGTCCCCACTGTGATGTCATTACAGAGTCATTGTCCCCATGGTGACATCATCACAGTGACATTGTCATCACACAGTGATGTTATCATCACACGGCACCATTGACCACACTGTGATGTCATCAGAGTCATTGTCCCCACTGTGATGTCATCACAGAAAGTCATTGACTGCACTGTGACATCATCACACAGTGACAGTGACCCCACACTGTGCCATTGTCCTGGTGTGACATCATCACATGGTGACATAATCACATGGTGACATTGACCCCACTATGATGTCATCACACAGAGTCATTGTCCCCACTATGACATCATCACACAGAATCATTGTTCTCACTGTGATGTCATCACACAGTGACATTGATACGATGCTGTGCCATTGTGCTTGTGTGACGTCATCACACAGTGACGTTATCCTCCCACAGCGCCATTGTCCTCACAGTGACATTGACCCCTACCACACTGTGATGTCATCACACGGTGACATTATCCCCACAGTGACATCATCACACTCTGGCACTGTCATCACATGGTGCCATTGACCCACGGTGATGGCATTGTCCCCATGGTGACGTCACCACCCAGTGACACTGACCCTACACAACGCCATTGTCCCCACTGTGACATCATCACCCAGTGCCATGGTCATTGCACAGTGACACTGTCCCAACAGTGATGTCATTATATGGTGCCATTGTCCCCACTGTGACATCAGCACACAGTGCCATTGTCATCACACAATGCTGTCATCACACAATTATTGTGTCCCTTACACAATGATGGAATCATACAATGCTATCATCACTCAATGACGTCATCACATAATGATGTCATGACACAATGGTGTCATCACATGATGATGTCATCACACAATGATGTCATCACACAACAATCATGTCCCTCACATAATATCATCACAGAATGATGTCATCACACAGTGACGTCATCACACACTGACATTGTCATCACACCAAGATCTCGTCCCTCACGCAATGATGTCATCACACAGTGATGTCACCAGTGACTCCGTCTCTCCCATAGCCACATCCTCTCTGTCCCACAGCACTGTCCCTGTCCCTGTCCCAAACCCCTCCTTGGCTCCCAGCTCCCGGTGTCCCCTCACCCCCAAACCCTCCAGGAGAGATTTTTGGGCTCCTTGCCATCCAGGGTGACATGTGGGTGTCCCAAACCCTTGGGTCCCTCCTTCCCTTCTCCCGAGATGTCCTTCCCCAGCACCCCAGGGTGCACCAGGCGGGACAGGAGGACTCACCTGTGTTGGAGGACACGGATTTGCCGATGTCGGCCAGGGAGCGGTGGATCGGCTTCTTGGTCTGGTGGCGGTGCTTGCGCAGGAGGACATAGCTGAGCTTGTCCCGCAGCTCCGGCTTCAGCAGCCCGTCCTCGATCTGCTTCTCGATGACATCGTCTGCAACACGCAGCCACGGTGACCCCCAGAACCCCCAAAATCTGCTCTTTGTGCAGTGACCCCCAAAACCCCCCAAATCTGCTCCTTGAACAGTGATCCCCAGAACCCCCAAAATCTCCAGTCCTCGATCTGCTTCTCGATGACATCATCTGAAACACGCGGCCATGGTGACCCCCAGAACCCCCAAAATCTGTTCCTTGAGCAGTGACCCCCAGAACCCCCAAAATCTGCTCCTTGAGCAGTCCATCCTTGATCTGCTTCTTGATGACATCGTCTGCAGCACATGACTGTGGTGACCCAGGGGTGACCCCCCAGAACTCCCCCAAACCAGCTCTTTGAGCAGTGACCCCCAGAACTCCCCCAAAATCTCCCATCCTCGATCTGCTTCTCAATGACATCGTCTGAAACACGCAGCCATGGTAACCTGGGGTGACCTCCAGAACCTCCCCAATATAGCCCACCCTCGATCTGCTTCTCAATGCAACACCTGGCCATGGGGACGCTCAAAACACCCCCAAAATCTGTCCTCAATCCTCATTGACATTGTCTGCAACACGCAGCCACAGTGACCCAGGAGTTAAGAAGAGTTGAATTCTGCTCCTTGAACAGTGACCCCCAAAAGTCCCAAAATCTGCTCCTCGAGCAGCCTGTCCTCGATCTGATTCTCGATGACACCATCTGCAACACTCGCCCATCGTGACCCAGGGGTGACCCCCAGGATCCCCAAAAATCTGCTCCTTGCACAGTGACCCCCCCAAAATCTGCTCCTTGCACCGTGACCCCCAAAATCTGCTCCTTGAACAGTGACCCCCCAAAATCTGCTCCTTGCACTGTGACCCCCAAAATCTGCTCCTTGAACAGTGACCCCCCAAAATCTGCTCCTTGCACTGTGACCCCCAAAACCCCCCAAAATCTGCTCCTTGCACAGGGACCCCCAAAAACCCCCCCCAAATCTGCTCCTTGAACAGTGACCCCCCCCAAAATCTGCTCCCTGAGCAGCCCGTCCTCAATCTGCTCCTCATTGATGTCGTCTGCAACACCCACCCAGGAGTGATCCCCAGAGTCCCCCAAAATCTCCTGTCCTCCATCTGTTCCTCGTTGACATTGCCTGCAACCCCCACCCGTGGTGACCCAGGGGGGGACCTCAGACCTCCCAAAATCTGCTGCTTCAGCAGTGACCCCCAGACCCCCCCCCAGAAAACCTCAACACAACAATTTCTGGAAGCAGCTGATGGCTCCCAACTCCTCCCTTTGCTCATTCCTGTACAAATCCCGTGTATGGAGCAAATAAATGAATTTTAATCCATTCCCAGCGTTTTAAGACACGGAGGGGAAACCTCCAGGTGTTCCTACCTATAATTTGGGGCAAGGAGTATCCGTCCAGGTCCAGGAGCACCGTTCCCGTCTGGAGACACGTCCGCAGCTCAAAGAGGCTGTGCAGGGACAACGTGGACACGTGGGGTTTGCTCCACCTCTCGCCGCCTTCCTCCACCTTCTCCTCGAACTTGATCCACCTGGAACGAGAGTGGGACAGGCCCGGACTGGGGCGGGTGTGGGGAGATGGGAATGGCTTTTCCTGGGGAGTTTCCCTGCTTGGAAAGCCTGGATTACTTCATCTCACAAAGTTCTCGCTCGTTATCCGGGGTGGGAAAGGAGAATCTGTCGGAGTCGTTCCTAGAAGTGCTGCTTCTGGGATTGTGGAGGGGAGGAAAAACTCCCAGTCCCACCAGGAACCCCATATCCACGGAGTTCCCCATCCTCAAATTGCTCCTATGGGATTTGGGGATTGTGGAAAAAAACCTCCCAATCCTAACAGGAAACCCAAATCCATGGAGTTCCCTCCTCAAATTGCTGCTGTGGGAATTGAGAATCATGGAGTGGTGGAAAAATTCCCAATCCCAACAGGAAACCATAATTAATGGATTTCACCCTCCTGAAATCACCCCTGTGGGATTTGGGAGCTGTGGAGTGGAGGAAAAACTCCCAATCCCTACAGGAAACCCAAACCCACAGATTTCCCCATCCTCAAATCACTCCTGTGGGATTTGGGAGCTGTGGATTGGAGGAAAATCTCCCAGTCCCACCAGGAAACCAAATTCACAGATTTCTCCCTCCTCAAATTGCTCCTGTGGGATTTGGGACTCGTGGAGTGGAGGAAAAGCTCCCAGTGCCACCAGGAAACCAAAATCCATGGATTTCTCCCTCCCCAAATCACTCCAGAGAGGTTTGGGAGCCTTTCCCATGGAGGTGACCTGGCCTGAGCCTGGATCTGCTCCTGCCTGGAGCCTGTGGGAGAGCAGATCCCAGAGCATTCCCAGTGTCCCGATTCCTTAGGAATGCTCAGCCCCCACCCTGGGCACTCCATCCCCGCCCTGGGGGACGGGAGGATTTTCAAACTCTCGGAATTCAGCCCTTCCCTTCCTTGATTTTACAACAAAGACTCCAGAGAAACTTCCAGAATGGGGGGGATGATTCCTCCCAAATTCCTCGGTATGGGGCTCGGACTCCTGGAAGGGCAGCTCTTGGATTTTTGGGAAAAAGAGCTGCTTTTCTTCCGTGGATTCTCCTTCCTGGAGTTTAACCTGACGTGTCTGAGCGGGATTTGGGCTCCAGTGGGAAGGACAGAGGAGGAGAAAGGATTTGGAGCAGCTGCTGGCCCCGGAATGCCGAGGGAGAGGGATGGGGAAAGGCCAGGATGGGATCAGCTGCTGCAAAGAGAAAACCTCGGGTGTCCTTGCTAGAAAACTCCCAAAATTTTATCCAGGAGCACCAGGAATGCTCTGGCAGAACCCCAACACCCCCCAAAAGCCAACACTTGGCCCTGGTGCCCATCCCAGAGCTCCATTTCCAGATTCCTCTGGAGAGTCCCTTCCTCCAGCCCCTCAGCTTTCCCTGGGATGGAATTCAAGCTTCCCGCCAAGCGCTGGCACCGCTCTCCCAAAGCCGCTTTTCCTCTCCTTTCTGCCCCGTTTTCCCGAGGAATTTGGGTTATTAGGGAGCTCAGGTTGGAGTGTGGGATTTGGGGCACCATTCCAGCAGCACCTTTGCCCCAGCGTCAGCATCCCAGGATTCTTTCACTGAGGTTACGGCAAATTCCCACCTCCCTGCTGCTCCCAGCATCCCAAATTCTCACTTTTTTCCCCCATTTATTGTGGATTTAAGTGCTCACACCACGGAGCTGCTCCCCCTAGGGCAAAGGGTCCCAACCCAGCTGGAGAGTGGGAATTGCAACTTGGAAAATCAGGAGAAACTTGGAAATCTCCACCTCCAGCCCTCCCTGATGAAAATCCTGATGCAAATGTGGATTTTTTGCCTTCCAAGCTTTTCAAGGTGTGGGAAGGGAGAAATAAACATGGATTTATGGAAAATTAAAGATTTTACCAACAGAATTCAGACACCACAGAGTCAGAGCAGGGATTGGAACCAGGGGGATCCTGAGGAACTTCCCAAATTTCGGTTGGTGCAAAAACAAAAACCAGCCTAAAATTTGGGATGGGCATCCGCAGGGCCAGATCCCCTCCTATCCCAATCCCGGGTGGGAATCCCTCACCCAAACTGGGAAATTCCCCAGGAAAGGGTTTGGGATAACACCTGGACTCCCTTCCCAAAAAACCCCAACCTCGCTGGTCCTCGACAGCTGAGATCAGGAAGGGAAAATCCCACCTGGATTTGGGATCTTCCCCTGGAAAAGATTCCAGGTAATGAAGCAAACTCCACTTGCATTGATAATTGTATTCAGGATGGAGCAGGTGGGGTTGGCTTTTTTTTTTTTTTTTTTTTTAATGGAACAGGGGTGGGAAAAGTTTCATTCTTGGCCTTGCTGGAAAGAGCGTGGAGGGAAAAAAAAAACCTGGGAAAATGTTCTTCCCAGCTGGAATTCTCCAGTTTCCCTGCACCTTATCCCATTTTTTCACCCTCCCAGCCCTTCCTGCAGGGCTCTGGTGACTCCAGGGGGAAAAGCTCCAGCTTTGGGATTGATCCAATTTGTGGAAATTAGGAATACTCTGGGAAATCTTCTGGCTCATCCTCAGGATGCAGCTGAGGTGCACATTGCCCTAAAATCCCATTTTTCCTGCATTTCTCTGATTTGGGAATGTCCTTTTTAAACACCATTATAAAAAACACTCATTCCCTGATATTCCTTTTCCATACTCTCCCCAAATCCCATTTTTCCCACATTTCCCTGATTCAGGAATGTCCTTTTTTCCTGACACTCATTCCATTTCCAAACCCTCCCCAAAATCCCATTTTCCAGAATTTCCCTGATTAGGGAATGTCCTTTTTTCCCAATGTTCATTCCCTGATATTCCACTTAGTCTTCCTCTCCAAAATCCTATTTTTTCTGCATTTCTCTGATTCAGGAATGTTTTTTTCTCTGGACACTCATTCCCTGATATTCCATTTCCAAACCTTCCCCAAAATCCCATTTCCCAGAATTTCCCTGATTCAGGAATGCACTTTTTTTACATCATTAAAACCAATAATCATTCCACGATATTCCATTTCCAAACCTTCCCCAAAATTGCATTTTCCAGCATTTCCCTTTTTTGGGAATGTCCTTTTCTACCAACGCTCATTCCCTGATATTCCATTTCCAAACCCTCCCCAAAATCCTATTTTTCAGCATTTCCCTGATTGGGGAACGTCCTTTTTGAACATCACTAAAAACAACGTTCCTTCCCCAATATTCCATTTCCACACTCTTCCAAAATCCTGTTTTCCCCACATTTCCCTGATTTGGGAATGCCCTTTTTTCCCAATGTTCATTCCCTGATATTCCACTTACACTTCCCCTCCAAAATCCCATTTTTTCTGCATTTCTCTCATTCAGGAATGTCCTTTTTAAACACCATTATAAACAACACTAATTCCCCGATATTCCATTTCCAAACCTTCCCCAAAATCCCATTTTCCAGCATTTCCCTTTTTTGGGAATGTCCTTTTTTCTGATACCCATTCCCTGATATTCCATTTCGAAACCTTCCCCAAAATCCCATTTTCCAGCATTTCCCTGATTGGGGAACATCCTTTTTGAACATCACTAAAAACAACACTCATTCCCTGATATTCCATTTCCACACCTTCCCCAAAATCCCATTTTCCAGCATTTCCCTGATTTGGGAATGCTCTTTTTTCCCAACGCCAAGTCCCTGATATTCCACTTACACTTCCCCTCCAAAATCCCATTTTTTCTGCATTTCTCTCATTCAGGAATGTCCTTTTTAAACACCATTATAAACAACACTAATTCCCTGATATTCCATTTCCAAACCCTCCCCAAAATCCTATTTCTCAGAATTTCCCTTTTTTGGGAATGTCCTTTTTCCCCAATGTTCATTCCCTGATATTCTACTTACACTTCCCCTCCAAAATTCCATTTCCCAGCATTTCCCTGATTGAGGAATGTCCTTTTTTCTGACACTCATTCTCTGATATTCCATTTCCACACCCTCCCTAAAATCTCATTTTTCCAGCATTTCCCTTTTTTGGGAATGTCCTTTATTCCAGATGCTCATTCCCTGATACTCCATTTCCAAACCTTCCCAAAAATCCCATTCCCCAGCATTTCCCTGATTCAGGAATGTCCTTTTTTAACATCATTAAAACCAACACTCATTTTCTGATATTCCATTTCCAAACCCTCCCCAAAATCCCATTTCCCAGCAGATTTGGGGAACATCCTTTTTTTACCACCACTACACCCCACGCCCATTCCCCGATGCCACTCCCACGCGGGGATATTTTGGGCCGGGATTTTTTTTTTTCCTGCTGCCCATTCCCAAATCCCGGCTCACCTGGCCGATTCCTTCCACTCCATGTCGTCGCCGTCGCGCTGCAGCGTGTCCATCTCGGTGAAGAGCGTGGGGTTGGGCGGCTCCTCATCCTCCCCCAGGATGTAACGGAGCCGCTCGGCGGCCGGGGACACTGCGGGGGGAAAAATGAGCTGGAATTCCATGGAGAACGGGGTGATCCCGCTCCCTTCCCGCCGGGAAAGGGATCACAACAACAACAACAACAACAACAAAAAAAAAAAAAGGGATAAAAAGGGAGGGAAATGTTTAATGTTTGGAGGAGTCCAAAATTATCCCATCCTGAATTTTCTGTGAGAAAAAATGAGGGCTGCTGCTGGGGAAAGGAGGAGTGGGATAAAGGTCCAGGAATCAATTCCCATCGAATTCTCCTTTCCGGGAATTTCCTGCACTTTTTTCCCCCCCCACATTTTTCCTTCCTACACATCCCCTTTTCCCAGGCTCCATCACAACCCAACCCTTCCAGCACGGCACATCCGAATTCCCCCCTTTTCCCACTCCATTCCCGAGGGGAAGCGGGGGGATGACACAAATCCACCATTCCTGCAGGGAAAATTCCTTTTTTTTCTTTCCTGCCAACAACTGGGATGGAGCATTTATGGCATCCTGCTCCCTGTGGAGCAATCTGGGAATGGGATTGGGATCATGGCACCCTCCAGGTGGGAAAAGGCTTTTTTCATCCCAGCACATTCCCAGTGCCCACGAGAGGGTGACGAACTCCCAGGAAAAAAAAAAAAAAAAAGTTGGATTTGCTCTTAACCCTCTCCATCCTCGGGGATTTTTCCAGCAAAACTTCCCAGTTTTGGTGGATTTGGGGAGAAATCCAAGCCCTGGGTGTGGCAGGGATGGGGATGAACCCCGGATGCTCCAAGGAAGAGGAGGAAAATCCACTTGAATTTCACGGAAATGGGGTGTTTGGAATTAAATCCTGCATTTCCTAATTCAGCAGGGATGATCCAGTCTTGGAAAATGGGAATTCTGGGGGAAAATCCTCCTTTTCTCCAAGCTGGGAATAACAAAGTTGGGTAATGCAGCTCCTCAAAAATCAGGGAATTAAATTGTTATGGATAAATTGAGGGAAAAATAAGAATATTGTCCTTTTCCATGGAAATGGTGTGTTTGGAATACAATCCTGCATCTCCCAACACAGCAGGAATGATCCAGGCTGGGACTACAATCCTGTAGCTCCCAACACAGCAGGAATGATCCAGGCTGGGACAATCTGAATTTTGGGACAAAATCCTCCTTTTCTCCAAGCTGGGAATAACAAATTTGGGTAATGCAGCACTTTAAAAAATCAGGGAATTAAATTGCCATGGACAAATGCAGGGAAAAATGGGAATTTTTCCTCTTTTCCTGCATAAAGCAGACGAGCCCAGGCCCCAAAAGAAGAGGATGTCCCTTTAGGCTGAGCCTGCTTAAACCACTTAAGCCCCTCTAAGCCGAGCCCAAAGCCCTGCAGTCCAGCCCTGCCGCCATTCCCATAAATCTCTTATTATGATTATTAATATTCCCGGGAATTTTGGAGCTGGGCTCCGTGCCTGGAGGGTTTCAGGCTCCCTAAGCCTGGCGGTTGTTCTCGGAAAAGGGATGAAATGGGGTGAAATTCTGGTCAACCTCCCTGCCCAAACCTGAAAATTCCAAAAAAAATCCCGCATTTGATGAACTAAACCACACACACACAAAAAAAAAGTTTTGCTGGAAATCCCTGCCCTGGGTGGGATCTCAGGTGGAAAAAAATGGGATTTGAAATTCTCACCCCCGATTTTGGGGCTGCTGCTCCCAGCTCTGCCCAAATTCCCTCTTTGGGGGTTTAAAAATGGATCCTTCCTTCCTTATCCTCTGCCAGGGCCTCATTTTGGGGTCTCGGGGCAGTGTCACCCCAAAATCCAAAGGAAATCTTGTACAGAAAGAGCCTTTTTAGCTTCTTTCCCTTATCCTCACAGATTTTAGGGACTCCATCCAGCTTCCAGCTCCCACCTTGTGCTCCCCTCACTCCCCGAGGTGTTCAACCAACCCTGGCTGGGCCAGGCAGCCAAAATTCCTGGGATTTGTTCACCTGGAGAACCCTTTCACGCCCGGGAGAGCACCCGGCTCTCCCTGCTTTGGGGTTTTTTTATTCCTGGGAACCCCAGCGTGCACGGAAAATCCCGGGAAGCAGGAGGTGTTTGTTGGAGAGGGGAGAAAGAGACGGGGAAGAGGCCAAACCCCCCAAAAAACCCCAAAATCAACCCCTGCTCCTTGAGGGGGCACCCACATCTTCCTGAACCAGATTTTAGGATGGGAAAACTCCGGGATTTCAACCCAGATTCCCAAGGAATGTTTAGGATCGTTTCCGTAGGAAACTGGGCAGGAATGATTGAAATCTCCTTTATCCACATCCCAACCCCGGCCCAGCAACAAAACCTCGCCTGGGGATCCTTTCCAAACTGAAATTCCCGCTCTGGCTTTGGGTAGAGCGAGAAAAAACCGGGATAAAATCGGAGAATGAGGGAATGCGGCGCGGCCGGGACTAAGCCTGGTTTAAGGTCCGGCATTATCCAGGGGCTGCCGTGGATTCTCCGCAGCTTTTCCTTGGATTTCCCTGCCTCAGACGAGTCCCCACCTCCCCAAAATCCAGGAGACCGGGATGCACATCCCATAGGATTCAACCTCCTTCCCCATCCAAGAAACCCCCAGGTTTGGGATATTTCGGAGCCTTCCAAAAATCGACCTGGAGCAGCGGGAGCCGAGAGTTCCCCCGTTTATTTTTGGGATGAGCTTTGGATCTCTGGATCAGTTCATCTGGAAGCCCCCGGGTTGCTTTTCCGAGGGAAAAATAGGGAAAAAAAAAAAAAAAGCCAAACCCATGGAGCTTTTTCCCCTCCCACCGCCACGGAGCGCTGGGGGAAAAAAAAAAAAAACCCAAACCCTACCTGGAGTTGTTTCCATTTCTTCCCCTATTTCTCCCCGGTTTAACCCCAAACCTTCGCTGCGTGGTCCCAAAAAACTCCAAAGCCCCGGAGTTCCTTTATCCTTTATCCACTGCGGCTCGCTAAACTCCCGCGGCTTAGGGAGCAGATTACCGGGAATAAAAACCTTCCCTCTCCTTTGGCTCCCATGACGGGAAGTTACCAAACCGCCGGGATGCACTTGGAAAAGCAGCGGGAAGCGGGAGACAAGCGCAAAAATCCAAGATTTGGGGTCGTTCCCGGCGGGATTTTCCCTCCCCACCCGCAGCGAGGTGGGAAAAGCCCCTCCAAAATCAAGGTTTTATTTTTCAGGGGAAAAAAAAAAAAAAAAAAACAAAACACCGGGATGAGGGAGATTCCCTGGGATTTTGTGGGGTTGTGGTTTTTTTTTTTTTTCGGGTGGGTTTTTTTGTTGCATGAAATGAATTTTGGTGTCCAAGCCCACAGAGCAGCCTGGAGTTACCCCGAGTGGCATTTGGTGCGTGTGGGAAGGAGGGGAAAAGAAGGAAAAGAGGTGGAAAGAGGGAAAAGGAGGGAAAAGGAGGGAAAAGAGGGGAAAAGAGGGAAAAGTAGGGGGAAGAGGGAAAAGTAGGGGGAAAAGGAAAAGAAGAGGAAATGGAGGGGGAAAGGAGGGAAAAGGATGAGAAAAGTAGAGGAAAAGAGGAAAAAGAAGGGGAAAAAAGGGGGAAAGGAGGAGATAAGGAGGGGAAAAGATGGAAAAATGAGGAGAAAAGAGGGAAAAGAGGGGAAAGGAGGGGACACTCTCCTGCTCCCGCCTCGACTGAGGGCACGAAGGAGCCGCCAACGAATAAAAAAACCTCTTTCCGTGCAAAAAAAAAAAAAAAAAACCTGGTAAACTTCGGCTCCCACAGGGAAAGCGGAGCCACCCCGCTGGGCCTGAACCCGAATGCAAATTTCCAGCGGTGGAGGGGGCTGGAAAAATCCCAGCCCATAGAAGGGCTCGGCAGCCGCGTTCCCCTGCGAAATGTTAATCTGCCCTAAGGAGATTTCCCTGGAGCGGCAAAACCCGTCGGGAACACGGCGTGATTCCCCAGAGTTGTCTGGAACCTCAATCCCGACAGGAAAACCCCACCCCGATCCCATTTAAACGGGAAAACCTGTCAGAACAAGGTGTGATTCCCAAAAATTGTCTGGAACTCAAATTCCAGCAGGAAAACACCTTCCAAATCCCGTTTAAAGGGGAAAAACCCATCAGGAACAAGGTGTGATGCCCGAAAGCTTTCCGGAACCCCAATTCCAGAAGGAAAACCCCTCCAATCCCACCCCAATCCCATTTCAACTGGAAAAAAATCACTGGGAACAAGGTGTGATGCCCAGAAATTTCTGGAACCCAAATTCCACTCAGTAAAATCCCTCCAAACTCATTTCAATGGGAAAAACTGATCAGGAACATGGTGTGATTCCCAAAAGATGGAACCCCAATTCCAGCAGGAAAACCCCACCCAAATCCCATTTAAATGGGAAAAACTTATCGGGAACACGGTGTGATGCCCAGAAATTGTCTGGATCCTGAATTCCAGCAGGAAAACCCCTGCAATCACATTTAATTGGGAAAAAACTCATCGGGAACATCGTGTGATGCCCAGAAATTTCTAGGAACCGCAATTCCAGCAGGGAAACCCCACCCAAATCCCATTTAAGTGGGAAAAACCCACGGGGGACACGGTGTGATTCCCAAAAATTGTCTGGAACCCCAATTCCAGGAATCAAACCCCACCGAAACAGAAAAATAAACCCAGGCGCGGGCGGGACGAGCGACACCAAAGCGCGTTGGTTCGATCCCTCCGTTGAGGCGATCCAAGGGCGTTGGATCAAAGCCTTTTCCCGGTTCTATTTTTTTGGAGTTTTTTGGGAACTCACTGGTCCTGCTGGCGTTGTCATTGCCGCTGTCGGGCCAGCCCTGGCCGCCGTCGTCGGTGTCCGAGGGCTCGCGGTGGCCGAAGCGCCGCTCGCCATCGCCCGGGGATCTCCGGCGGCGCCGCTTGCGACGGAGCCCGCGTGGAACCGGAACCCCGATGTAGATGGAGTGGAAATCTGGGCAGGGAGAGACAAGGATGTGGGGTGGGGTGGGGAATTTGAAGGGAAAAAATTGGTTTTCCCGAGGGAAAAGTTGCTGGTGGAAATGACGTGGATGGAGAGATAACTGGAATAAAAAATTCATTTTCCAGGGAGAGAAATTCCTGGTGAAAAATATTTGGATGGAGCAATAAATGCAGAAAAAAAATTCATTTTACAGAGAAAAATTCCTGGTGAAAGTGATATGGATGGAGTGATAACTGGAATAAAATATTCATTTTCCTGAGAGAAAAATTCCTGGTGGAAACCATGTGGATGGAGCGATAATTGGAATAAAAAGTTCACTTTCCTGGGACAAAACCTACTGGTGAAAAATATTTGGATGGGGTGATAACTGGAATTAAATATTCACATTCCAGGGAGAAAAATCCCTGGTGGAAAT
This sequence comes from Sturnus vulgaris, assembly GCF_052056855.1. Lineage (NCBI taxonomy): Eukaryota > Metazoa > Chordata > Aves > Passeriformes > Sturnidae > Sturnus > Sturnus vulgaris. Next base: position 1,324,185 of record NC_142270.1, on the reverse strand, counting down.
AACATGGATGGAGTGATGATTGGAATTAAATATTCATTTTCCAGGGAGGAAATTTCCTGGACGAAAGTGACGTGGATCGAGCGATAATTGGAATAAAAAGTTCACTTTCCTGGGAGAAAAATTCCTGGTGGAAATGACATGGATGGGGCGATAACTGGAATAAAAAATTCATTTTCCAGGGAGAGAAATTCCTACTGGAAGTGATGTGGATAGAGCAAGAATTGGAATGAAATATTCACATTCCAGGGAGAAAAAATCCTGGTGAAAACAATGTAGATGGGACGATAATTGCAATAAAAAATTCATTTTCCAGGGAGAGAAATTCGAAAGTGATGTGGATCGAGTGATAACTGGAATAAAAAGTTCACTTTCCTGGGAGAAAAATTCCTGGTCAAAACTATGTGGATAGAGCGATAATTGGAATGAAATATTGACATTCCAGGGAGAAAAATTCCTGGTGAAAATGACATGGATGGAGTAATGATTGGAATAAAAAATTCATTTTCCAGGGAAAAATAATCCTGGTGAAAACAATGTGGATCAAGTGATAATTGCAATAAATATTCACTTTCTTGTGAGAAAAATTCCTGGTGAAAAATATTTGGATGGAGCAATAAATGCAGTAAAAAAAATCATTTTCCAGGGAGAAAAAATTCCTGGTGAAAGTGGTGTGGATGGAGTGATAATTGGAATATTGGAAAATTTCACTCACCTTCCTCGTCCTGGAATTCCCAATTCCCAGGATTCCACTCACACTCCTCATCCTGGAATTCCCAGGATTTCACTCACCCTCCTCATCCTGGAATTCACAATTCCCGGGATTTCACTCACCCTCCTCATCCTCAAATCTCCTCCGGGAGCCGCCGAGGCCGCGCTCGCTCATCCCATCCTCATCGTCCAGCATGGCCCGGCTGCTGGGGGGAGCTGGGGAAGGAGCGGGATTGGGATTTTAAGGGATTGGGGATTTTGTGGGATTTGAGTGGGATTTGGGATTTTATGGGTTTTGGAATTTTATGGGATTGAGAATTTTTATGGGATTGGGCATTATGTGAGATTTGGGATTTGAGTGGAATTTGGGATTTTTATGGGATTGGGGATTTTATGGGATTTTTATGGGATTTGGGATTTTATGGGATTGGGGAGAGGAAGAACCTCTCTGCACGCCTGACAGGAGCTCCCTGCTATGGAATCCTTCACTTGGGAATATCCCAGCGGGATTCCTGGCTGCAGCTTCCCTGGGATCAGCAGGGACCCTCTGGCACCTCCTGGTTCTGCCACCCCTGACTCATCCTGTGCCATCCCTCCTCTCCCCACATTCCCGAAATTCCAGCCGGATTTTCCCGGGATTCCATCCCCAGCCTCCAATTCCCGCTGCTCTGAGAGTCCCTGAAGTGGAGGAGAACATTCCAGAGATTTCCGGACGCAATTCCCAGACAAGAATTTCCCAGAATTCCAGATCTTGGCAGAATTACTGGACACGAATTTCCCGGAATTCCAGAGATTTCCCGGCACAATTCCCGACATGAATTTCCCAGAATTCCTGAAATTTTCTGGCACAATTCTGGGACACAAATTTCCCAAACTTCCAGAGCCTGGCAGAATTCTCGACACAAATTCCCGGAATTCCAGAGCCCCTCGTTATTCCAGGGTGACCCCACACATCCCAAAGGGATTTTCCTTTCCTCATCCCTGATCCCACATTTCCCTGGAATTTCCCAGAATTCTGGAGTCTCCCATTATTCCAGGGTGACCCCGCACATCCCAAAGGGATTTTCCAGCACAAATTTTCCTCTCCCCATCCCCAACCCCACATTTCCTTTCCACTTCCAGCTCTTTCCCTGTTTGATCCCGGTGGGATTTTTTTGCCAGGGATGTTGATTATTAATTAATTAACGACTCCCTAATTAGCTGACCTCCAGTGATTGCCTTTCACACTCGGCTGCCCGGGTGCGGCTGTTTCTATTCCCGGCCCGGTCGATGCCTCCCAAGGTCACTGGGAGGGTGATCCCGAGTGGCATTCCCGCACTTTCCAGCTCTTTCTTTGGGAGAAAAATCCCAATTCCAGCCCAAAACCTTGGAAAACGTGAATGCCTGGAGCTGCTGGGCCTGGCAGGGTATGAATTCCTGGCCCTTTTTCCCTGGGGAAAATCCAATTTATCCCAGTCCTCAAACCCAGTTTATCCCAGTCCTGCTCAAATCCAGTTTATCCTGTTCCAGCTCAAATCTAATTTATCCCGTTCCAGCTCAAATCCAGTTTATCCCAGTCCTGTTCAAATCCAGTTTATCCCATTCCAGCTCAAATCTAATTTATCCCATTCCAGCTCAAATCCAGTTTATCTCTTCAAATCCAGTTTATCCCAGTCCAGCTCCAGGCCCATCCTGGTTGAGATTTATACTCGATTTCCAAGATTTGGGATTTTTTTCCATCAATCCGACACTTTTGGCAGGAATTGATTTAATTTAGGGACAAACAAATTTAGGGGTTTTTGCTCTGGAGGGAAAACCCAAACTGGGGAGTTTTAGGGACAACGTCATCCACAAGCCTTGGCTTCCCAAAAACATTCCAGGTGAATCCTGAGGATTTTAGGAAGCTGGAAAAGCAGGAAAAGCAGGAAAAGCAGGAAAACACCCCCCAGCCTCAGGCAGGAATATTTTTACTCTTAAAAATAAAGTTTTAAAAGATGAAGGATCACAACCTCCAGGAAATTCAGGTAGGTCGGGGTTCCCAGATGATGGATTGGGATACAAACCCTTCCAGCTGGGAAAAAACAGGATTTTTTTGGGAAATCTGGATGAGCAGGGCAACACAAAGAACCCCGGGGTAAAGCCAGGCTTTGTTAGACACGGATAAACCAAAGGTCCTGCTCGATTCTGGGGTGGGAGAATTTGGGATTTTTCTCTCAGATATTTCCCACACAGAGCTTTTCCCTCCTTAAATCCCTGAAAACCAACCCGGAGCAGAACCGCTGGAAAACCCAACTCTAATTCCATGGAAGTCCGGGCAGGGAAAGCAAAGCCCTGCCGTGAAACCCCAAAAAAGATTTTTCCCCTTCCAAACTCACCTTGAGCTCCCCCAAAAAGAAATATTTGGGAACGGGCTGCGGAGCAGGTCCAGGGAAAGCCGGGATTGCCTGGAGTCAGAGCTGCTCTTCCCACATCCCATCCACTCCAGTGCCAGCGGCTCTGGCTGCCGATGGATTTTGGGCAGCGCCGGTCGATGCCGGAGCGCGGAGGATCACGGGGAGCTCCGGCAGGGAACGCGGAGCCGACGGAATCCGGCCCTGACCAGGGATGGGGTTTCCACGTGGGACCACCGGGATGGGGGAAATCCACCCCAACCTGCAGGATTTGGGGTTTCCAGGGTTGGGGGGGATTTTTTTCCCTGTGGATTTGGGTTCGTTTTACAGGGATTCAGGAGGGGAACTGCTCTGATTTCTGGGCTCCGTGTCTGGATCTTAGGGAGTGGCAGGAATTTCCAGCAGTGGGATGATCCCAAATCCCCATCCATGGGATGATCCTAAACCCCATCCATGAGGTGATCCCAAATCCCATCCATGGGATGATCCTTAACCCCCTCAGTGGGATGGTCCCAAACCCCAACTCCATCAGTGGGATGATCCCAAATCCCATCCATGAGATGATCCCAAATCCTCATCCATGGGATGATCCCAAACCCCATTCACAGGATGATGCCAAACTCCCTGAAGAGCTGGGATCAGCCCCTGGGTTATCCCCCCCAGCCTGAGTGGGTTTAGGATCGGGATTGCCCCAGAATTCCTGGAATTATTCCCAATTCCACGTTTTCCTTTCCACATCCATGAATTCGGGGTCGGGAACTGGCCGTGGCTCCGCTGCCGTTTCCGCCCGGATTCCTCCGCTCCCTGCAGCCTTTTATCGGGAATATCAATAATTCCTATCCAACGGCTCCCGGCCCTTCATTCCAGAGAAAAACCGGGATTGGGAAATGGGATTTGGAGCTTTGGACTCCTCCCAGATCGGGGCTTTTCCCTCGGGAATGATCCCATGTCCCAGTCCGGGTGGGATCCAAGCTTTATCCCAGCTCCCGCTGGATCGGATTTTCCCTTCCCTGTGGAGCAGGGAATTTGGGAATGTCCTCGGAGTCCCTGTGAATGTTGGATTTTGAGGAAAGATTTGGGAATTTCCTGCTTCAATCCACTTTTCCCATTTTCCAGGCATTTCGTTCTCTGTGGGAATGGCTGAGTCGGGAGCCCAAGAGGAGGGAAAATCCATTTTCCCCAAGAATCCCAGGATGAATCCTGGGATAGAATCTGCCCCACCCCCACCATGAAATCAGAATCCAACTTTTGTCCTGGAAATCGAGAGGAAAAAAATGGAATTTTGCTTTTTCCCTCTGAATCCACAGGAATTCATTGGAATTTATCACCTTGAATCCCTCAGGGTTTTACTGAATTCCCAGTTTTTATTAAATTTCTGGAGAGAGAGGGAAGAAGGAAGCAAAGTAAAATCCCAGGAGCCCACAGGGAAATAATTCCCAAAATATCTGAGTTCATCCCAATTCCCTGAGCTGCTCCCAGCTTTACCTCTTCCATCTCCAAAAACCCCCGGATTTTGGCCAAAATATCCACAAATATTCCAAAGGTGCCCCAGCTGCACTTCCACTGGGAAAAATTGGGATCCAGAGGAGTTTTCGAGGCCTGGGCTGGGAATTGGGGCTGCTGGGCTTGGAGGGAAAGCTGGGAATGGTCGGGAGAGGGAGACAGAGCCCGGCAGTTTGGGAATGCGCAGGAGCCAGGCTGAGCTCCCATTCCCAAATATCCCAATTCATGAGAATTGCCACCAAAAAAAAAAAAAAAACAAAAAAAAAACGGGATTTCCAGTACTCTCGGGAAAAATGGATTTTGGGTCCTTGTCCCTTCCCCTTTTTTCCTTTTCCTTTCCCTTCTCCCCCTTTTCTTTCCACGTTTTTTCCTCCTATTTTTTCCCCCCTTTTCATTTCACTTTTTTTCCCCATTCCCTTTTCCTTTGCTTTTTTCCCTTTTCCTTTCACATTTCCCCCTATTCTATTTCACATTTTTCCCTTTCCTTTTCCCTTTCATTTTTTCCTTTGAATTTCACTCTTTCCTTTCCCTTTTTTCCTTTTTTCTTTCTATTTTCTCCCTTTTCCTTTCCCCTACATTTTGGGATAAAACCTTACATTTTTGGGATAAACCCCTATATTTTTGGGGATAACCCCCCACATTTTGGGCATAAACCCACACATTTTTTGACAAACCCCCACATTTTTGGAATAAACCTCCACATTTTGGGGCATAAACTCACACATTTGTGGAATAAAACCCCACATTTCTGGGGATAAAAACGCACATTTTAGGATAAACCCCTACATTTTTGGGAGATGAGGCCCCCACATTTTGGGGATAAAAGTTCACATTTATGGGGAATAAGACCTCACATTTTTGGGGATAAAACCCCACATTTTTGTAATAAACCTCCACATGTTCAGGAATAAATCTCCACATTTTGGGGGATAAACCCCCATATTTTTGGGGATAAAACCCCACATTTTGGGGGGATAAACCCCTATATTTTTGGGGGCAAAACCCCATATTTTTAGAATAAACCTCCACATTTTTGGGAATAACCCCCCATAGTTTTGGGAATAAAGTAACACATTTTGGGGATAAACCCTTCACATTTTTGGGGAAAACACCCCACATTTTTTGAATAAGCCCCCACATTTTTGGGATAAACTCACACACTTTTAGGATAAACCAACATATTTTTGGGATAAAACTGCACATTTTGGGATAAAGCCCCACATTTTGGGGGGATAAAACCCCACATTTTTGGGGGAGAAAAATCTCACATTTCTTGGATAAATTTCCTTTTTTTGAAATTCCTCTACTCCAGAGTGGCAGCAACCCAGTTTTGAATTCCCAGATCCCAAGGGAATTCCCACCTGGATCAATGAATTTGGGCTGAAAACCCAAATTATTGGGATAGGCAAAATTCCTAAGCTGGTCCAGCAGAGGGAATTTCCTCCATCCCGGGAATATCAAACCCATCCTGATTTTAAGAATTCCTGGGATTTCCTTCATGATTTCCCAGGAAATCAGCGGGAACTCCACCCCCAACCCAACGAGGAAAACATGACGGAAATTCCATTTATTGGGAAAAAAAACCAAAATCCCCCCTCGCAGTCTAGGGAGGGTTCAGGCATTCCCAGAGTTTTTACAGTTTTCCCAAAGGAGCTTCAGGAGCTGAGAGGAAAAATCCCATTTTTGTTTTTCAGTTTTCCCAAAGAAAGTAAAATCCCCATTTTTTTACGTTTTTCCCAGTGGGAGTTGAGAAGGAAAATCCCATTTTTTACAGTTTTCCCAAAGAAAGGAAAATCTCAATTTTTTACAGTTTTCCAAAGGGAGCAGAGAAGAAAAATCACATTATTTTACAGTTTTTCCAAAGAAATTTCAGGAGTTGAGAGGGAAAATCTCGTTTTTTACAGTTTTCCCAAAGAAAGGGAAATTCCCATTTTTTTACATTTTTTCCCAGTGGGAGCAGAGAAGAAAAATCCCATTATCTTACAATTTTCCCAAAGAAACTTCAGGAGCTGAAAGGAAATAAAAACATTTTTCTACAATCTTCCCAAAAAAACTTCAGGAGCTGAAAGGAAATAAAAACATTTTTCTACAATTTTCCCAAAGAAACTTCAGGAGCTAAGAGGAAAAACCTCATTTTTTTACAGTTTTCCCAACTGGAGCTGAGAAGAAAAATCCCATTATTTTACAATTTTCCCAAAGAAAGGAAAATCTCCATTTTTTACAGTTTTCCAAAAGGAGCTGAGAGGAAAAATCCCATTATTTTCCAGTTTTCCCAGTAGGAGCTGAGAAGAAAAATCACATTATTTTCCAGTTGTCCCAAAGAAACTTGAGGAGTCGAGAGGGAAAACCCCATTATTTCCCAGTTTTCCCAATGGGAGTGGGGAAGAAGAATCCCATTATTTTACAGTTTTCCCAAATAAATTTCGGGAGCTGAGAGGAAAAACCCCATTTTTTACACTTTTCCCAAAGGGAGCTGAGAAGAAAAATCCCATTATTTTACCATTTTCCCAAATAAACTTCAGGAGCTGAAAGGAAATAAAAACATTTTTTTACAATTTTCCCGAAGAAACTTCAGTAGCTAAGAGGAAAAACCTCCTGTTTTTTCAGTTTTCCCAACTGGAGCTGAGAAGAAAAATCCCATTATTTTACAATTTTCCCAAAGAAACTTCAGGAGCTGAGAGGAAAAATCCCATTATTTTCCAGTTTTCCCAATGGGAGCGGAGAAGAAAAATCCCATTATTTTCCAATTTTCCCAAAGAAAGGAAAATCTCCATTATTTTCCAGTTTTCCCAAAGGGAGCTGAGAAGAAAAATCCCATTGTTTCCAATTTTCCCAATGGGAGCTGAGAGGGAAAACCCCACTTTTTTACAGTTTTCCCAGTAGGAGCGGAGAGGAAAAATTCCATTATTTTCCAATTTTCCTAGAGAAACTTCGGGAGCTGAGAGGAAAAATCCCATTTTTTCCACCTTCCGCTCTTCCTCCTCCTCCTCACACTTTGCTGCTGCAGGCGGCTCCTTCCTCCTCCTCCTCCTCCTCATTCCCGGGATTTACCGGGACGTATCCGCCCTCCCTGGGCAGGCACAGGCACCACCCAGCGCCGCGGAGATCCAGGGAGGCGAAGCTGAGATCCCGCGGTTCCGGCAGCCGGGAATCCACGCAATCCAGGCGGGAATGGATCTCGTTGAGCTGCTGCCAGTGCAGCCAGGCCATGGCCAGGCCCAGCACCTGTGGGAGGGAATTCCCAATCCAGCTGCGCTTGGATATTCCAAGGATATCCAACATTTCTTCCCAAAATCCCGTCTGGAGCTGCCTATGGAACCCTGGAAGGGTTTGGGGCTCATCCCATGGATCCCAGAATTCCCTGAGAGCCGGGTGGCTCCAACCTTGGACAGCTGCTCTGGGAAATCCATCCCAGCCCCTCACACCCTCATTCCTTCCCAAAATCCCATCAAATCTCCATCTTCCCATTCTGTGTGTCCTGTCCCTCCATCCCTTATCCCAAATCCCTCCCCAGCTCTCCTGGAGCCCCTTCAGCTCCTGGAATGTGCTGGAGGCTCTCACTGGAATTTCTCTTCTCCCAATGAACATTCCCAGGTCTCCCGGCCCAGCTCCAGAGCAGAGGGGCTCCAGATTCCTGGTTCAGTGTGAATTTTCCCTTCCCAAATCCACCTGGAAGTGGATCCCAAAGGGATTTCCATGGATCAACAGCTCCTCAAACCCAGAAAACGCAGAAAATCCCATCCTTGGGAATATTGTCCCAGCACTGGGAGCAGCTGGGCCTCACCCAGAGGCCACTCTCAAAGCAGCTCAGCATCAGTTTTCCCTTCCCAAATCCACCTGGACATGGATCCCAAGGGGATTTCCCTGGATCAACAGCCTCACCAAACCAGGAAAAGCAGAAAATCCCATCCTTGGGAATGTTCTCCCAGCACTGGGAGCAGCTGGGCCTTGCACAGAACCCACACAAACTGGCTGAACATCAATTTTCCCTTCCCAAATCCCCCTGGATATGGATCCCACGGGGATTTCCCTGGATCAACAGCTTCCCAAAGCCAGAAAAAGCAGAAAATCCCATCCTTGGGAATGTTCTCCCAGCTCTGAGCCCATCCTGGAGCCCTCACTGGCTCCTGCCCCATTCCCACTTTTCCAGTCCCTGCCACGGATCCTCAGGGATTCCTGGTTGTTGTTATCCCAGCTGATCCCTGGGAATGGGATCAATCCCAGCCCTGGGAAGGACAGCTGCTGGTTCCAGGGCTTTCCCAGCTCCTGGAATTTTGGGATTCCTGCCCTTAGGGTTGGATAAAGCACTGAAGGTGCTGAAGGGAAAAGTCTGGAATTCTCTGGGAATGAGGCTGCCACATCCTGTGTGGGATTTTTGGGAACAGCTCTGACATTCCAGGAGCTCTGGGGAGAGCCCGGAGACACTGCTGGGATAACGAGATTGTGCCGATCCCCATCCAACAGCAAATCCTTCAGAATTTCAGCTTTCCAATCCCATTTCCACGGATGTCAAGCTGCAGCCTCATTCCCATTATTAAACTGTCATCACTCCCGATTAAAATCCCGCTCCTGTGGAGCCAGAAAAACCTTTGGAAGGAGGGATTTCAGGGCAAATTTGTAATTTTTCCCTCCCGGAAAGATTTGTGTTTGCATTCCATGGAAACAAAGCTGGTCTAGGGCAGTGATCCCTCCTGCTTCTCCTGCTGAGGGATCCCAGAGAAAATCAAGAATTCTGGAAGGGAATAAAATCATCCAAAGCCCTTGATCGGGATCCCAAATCCCAGAGAAAATGGGGAATTCTGGAAGGGAATCAGATCATCCAAAGGCCTCAGTCAGGATCCTGAATCCCAGAGAAAATGGGGAATTCTGGAAGGGAATCAAATCATCCAGAGCCCTCGGCCAGGATCCCAAATCCCAGACCCGTCACTGCCACTGAGTTACGATCCCATTCCCATCCCAGCCTGGCCCTAAATTCCCTCTCCTGCTTAATGAGAACGGCGGAAGCTGTCAGGAATTATGGATGTATCCAATATCCGAGGGCACCGTGTTTTCCCGGAGCGCTGGCGGATCCATGGATTTTACGGCACTGCCGAGCTCGGGAAGAGTCACTGGGGGGGAAAACGGGAACTAAACTGAGCAAAGCTGGGGCTGGAAAAATGAAAATTTTTTTTCTGGGATGGGGATCTGGAAGAACTGCTTGGGAATTGTTGCCACTGGAAGTTAGGGAACTTCCCGGCTGGAATTTGACCCTTCTCAGGCTGAGTGCCCAGGAGGTGCAAATCCACGGAAAAGCTGCAAATAAATCCTGGGAGCTTTGCATGAGGGAATCAAAAAAAATTCCAACAGGCATCATGATTCCCATGGAATGAGATGCTCCCAAACCCAAAGAATTCCATGATTCCTCCAAATCTGATTCCTGTCTCCCGAATACAATTCCAAGGCTCAGCTCCATCCCAAAACCCAGCTTTGCTTGTGGTGTCTCAATTGGTTCCTTTGGATCAGTTTTCCACTGGGAATTGGGGCTAGAATCACCCCAAATCCTCCCTGGAAGTGAGGGACAGATCCTCTCTTCCTCCTCTGCAAAAAGGGCTCGGGAAGTTTGGGAAGCAACGAAGGAAAAGACTCAAACTTCCATTTTCAAATTATTTTCCAGTGAAAAAAGGGCCTGGAAGTCCATGGATGTTTTCCCTTAGGGATGGGCTGTGCCCAACTCCAGCAAGGAAAATTCCCTGCAAAAAAAAAACCCTTTTCCATGGAAATGTGGGAACATTCCCAAGTTCTGGCCGCATCCTGCTCACCAGGAACGCTGAACCATTCCAGGCATTCCCAGAGTTACCAAGGCCCAAAGTGTGGGGTTTTTCCCTCCTTTTTTGACTTTTCATTCCCTAAATTGGGGTTTATGGAGAAGTCAGGTGGAAAAATCCCGATTATTCCCTTTTCCCACTCCGTTAACACTCAGCAGCCACTCGAGGAATCCCCGAGGGACTGAGAGCAAACAAATCCCAAATTAATCTTGCAAGGAAACGTTCCCTTTGCACAGGGAACATTTTCCATCCCTGTCACCAGGAGATGAAGATGCTGGCCTGGAAAACACTCAGCTCGAGGATAATTCTGCATTTTTTTACGGAATGGAGCCGTCAATCTCCGGGATTGACGCTCCGGGGAGGGAACGGCTGCAATGCAGAGTCTGGAGATGGATGGGACAGAGGGAAAAAGAATTCCTGGGGATGGATGGGGCAGAGGGAAAAAGAATTCCTGGGGATGGATGGGAGCCCTCGGCAGGGACCTTCCAGGGATTGCTCTCCTTTCCTTTGGATGCGGCACTTTCTGCTTCTTCAGGATGGGAAAAATTCCCAGTTTTTAAGGGAATAAACAAAGATTGCAAAGGTTTGCCTGCTGCTGTTTCTGTTTTACTGCAGTGGCTGAGAGGGGCAGGGAATGATCCCGGGATTCTGGAGCCCCTCTGGAGCCACGTTGGAAAAGCTGGGAATGTTCACCTGGAGAAGGGAAATTCCAGGGAGAGCTTCCAGCACATTCCAGGAGCTGAAGGGGCTCCAGGAGAGCTGGGGAGGGATTTGGGATAAGGGATGGAGGGACAGGGAATGGCTTCCCATTGGGAATGGGGAGACTTGGATGGGATATTGGGAAGGAATGAGGGTGGGAAAGGGCTGGGATGGAACTCCCAAAGCAGCTGTGGCTGCCCCTGGATCCCTGGGAATGCCCAAGGCCAGGCAGGAGCCACCTGGGACAGTGAGAATTGTCCCAGGAATTGTCCCTGCCCATGGCAGGGCTGGGATCAGATCTTGAAGGTCCTTCCCAACCCAAACCACTCCAGGATTCTCTGGAATAACACCAGGGAAAAAAAATCCCTGGAAAGGTCCAGGGAGGAAGGAGCTGGAGCCGCATTCCCTAAAAGCTGCTGGAAGAAAACACCAGAGGTTTTGCTCCTCATTTCCAGCCCGAGCACGTCCCCAGCCCCGCGGAGAATCCTGCGGGAGGCAGGGAAGGACGCGGAGGCGGAGGCAGGAAAAGGATGGATGAGCTCGGCTGCTCCCGCTGGAAAATCCGGGGCTGCTCCATGATTAAAACACAGCCAGCCCGAGGCCACGGCGGGGATTTTGGGATGAAAAGGTCATTGGGAGTGAGAGGGAATGTGTGGGATGAAGGGCAAGGAGCTGGGGTTGGAATATGGGAATTTGGGGCTGCTGGGAGATGGGAAAAAAAAGAATTCCGGGGATGGATCGAGGTGGAGTTTGTGCAACACTCTGAATGGAGGGAAAACACTGGGGAAAATGGGATTGGGGTTTGCCCTTTAAAAAAGGCAGGGATGTTCCTGGATTTCAGAGCATCCCGGATTCCCTCGGGAGCAGCTCCCCCTCGGTGCTGGATCCAGGCAGGATTTTCCCTGTCCCAGGTCTCCAGTCACAGCCAATCCCAGCAGGATCAGCTTTCCCTGAGCCTGATTCCATCTCTCCTGTGTCTCAGGCTCCCACCCAGACATGGGAAAAGCAGAGAAAACCTGGAAATTCCGGCACTTCCCACGGGTTGGGAAGGTCAGGTGGGATCATTTCCAGGTGGGAAGAGAACACAAGAACTCCCACTCTCCAGTGGCTCCAAGCCAGAAAGAACTTCCCTTCTTGGATCATTTTTCCAGCATCCAAGAGCCAGTGCTCTGCCCAGATCCAAGGAAAAGCTGAGATGCCAGAATGAGGGACAGGAACCAAGCTCAGATCCTCAACCTCGGAGCCCTGGAGCTCAGCCAAGGCCAAAGTTTGACCCCAAGGAAGAGGAATAATGAGGAAAAGTGGGGAAAACCCCAAAGCTGGGCTCAGGATCCATGGACATGGATCAGAATCCCAGGACACGGATCAGAATTCCAGGACAGAATCCCAACCTTCCCTGCAGGAAATTTCCCGCCAAGCAGGTTGGATCCAACCGAGGGACATTTTCCATGTGGGAAAAAGGGCAGGGCTGGCACAGCTCAATCCCTGCGCTCTTCCCAAAATTCCCAGCTCTGTCCCCTCCTCACATCTACCCCTTCCCGCCTGAATCTGCAATTCCAGGCCAACCCAATCCTCTCCCTACGGATTTCGGGAATGGGAGCTGGCAGCACTGGCAGCTCCTGGCAGCACCATTTCCCTCTGAATTCCCTCCAAATCCTGGCAGGATCCAACCCAATCCATCTTCCAAGTGCTGAAATTTGGGAGCAGATGGGGAGGACGAGCTGCTCCAGCTCTGTGGGAAGAGCTCGTGCTGAGATCCATCAGCATTCCCACAGATTTCCCAATTAATGGCACCCCTCCAGATCCATCAGCATTCCTGGGGATTTGTCCCCAGCATTCCCAAATAATGGCACCACTCCAGATCCATCAGGGCTTGGCATTCCCGTGGATTTCTCCCCAGCATTCCCAATTAGCAGCTGGCTGTTAATGGATGAGGCTGTGGGAGGTGGTGCCGATGGACTGGGATGAGATAAATTGGGATTGGCTGTCTTAAGTCCCATTCCAGCCCTTTTTACCCCCCATTCCTGCCTTTTTGAATTCTCATTTGGAAGGCAACACTCCCAAAAAATTTGGGAATGACAGCCAGGAACAGCTCCCCAGCCTTGGGATCGTGTCTGATCCATCTGCAAGCCCCAAGTCCAGATCGGACAAATTATCCCAAATTTCCCCCTCAGCTGCTCTGTCCAAGCCCCTCCTGCCTTTTGGTACAAGCAGAAAACCAGGAAGAATTTCAACAATAAAACCAGGAATTATTTCATTCACGTTGGGATCAAGCCCCACCCCTGAGAAGCATCACCCCCAGCAATCCCAATGCTGCCAAAAAAAGGGAAGGTTTTTGCTCATGGACCTCAAAATAAATCCAAAAAAAAAAAAAAAAGGTCAAGTCCACCGCAAATCCCGACGGTTTGGTTGGGAATAATTCAGGGGAGATCCAAGGCCTGGCAAACCCAGCGGAATTTGGGATTGGGATTTATCCGGAGCAGAATTTGGGATTGGATTTATCCGGGGTCCCATTCCTGCTCCATTTGCCGAGGGCCGGGAGGACAAACAGGGCAGGATTTGCTGGATTTGCTTCCAGAGGCCGTTCTGGGATCCCAAATTTTGGATTCTGGGAGGGATCCGAGCCCGCTCTGCTGGAGATGACCTTTCCTGCCCCAACCACAAATCCCATTGGGAATTGGGATTCCAAAGGATTCCTTCTCCACCCTCCAGCACAGGGAAAGGAGCTGAAACCCCAGACCAGCTCCACTGGTCAGGGCTGGAGCTGAAAACCCCAAAACCAGGAGTTCATCCCTGATCTCCTGGGTCTTTCCAACTCGGAATTCTGGGAATGTGGGAGAGGATACCTGGGGGATCCCCCACGTACCTGAGGCAGCAGCAGGGAGCAGACAATGGCCAGGGTGGTCTGGAAGTTGTCCTTGAGCCAGAGCCCCACGGCATGGATGCAGCCCCGGACGTGGATGGTGCCAAGCAGCTCCAGGCGCTGGGAGAGGGGAGAGAACATCCCAAATTCCTGCTGTATTCCCAGGAACCGCGGCTTTCCCAGGAGTTTTGTCAGGAACAACCTCGGATTGGGCTTTTTTTAGCCCAAATCACTGTCCCCAAGGGGAGAGGTTTTAGTTCTCACACTTCCAAAGGAAGTTTCGGAGCTGAGGTCCAAACATTGTTGGGATTAAATCCCAACTTTTGGGGACCTGAGTGGGACCTGGGAAAGATCCTGGACCATCGAATTCCCTCAGCTGAGGCCTCTCCGAGATTGGAATTCCCACATTTCTGCACTGGGGGGATCCCTGAACAGATCCTGGGCTGATCTCTCCACCCTCGAGCTATGCCCTTTTCCCCACTGGGAATGTTAAGGGAATTCCCAGGTGAGAATCCCTGTGCTGGGATGCCTGGGCACCAAAAGTAGCCCAAAATTCCAGGGAAAAGCTCCAAAACTGAGTTTGGAGCAGCTGCATTCCAGCCTTGCTTGGGAACAGGAACTCCTGCATGGAGCATTGGATTTTTGGGATTTGGGGAAGAAGAAGCAGCAAATTCCCAAAAATTCCAAGGTCACCTCCTTGTCCAGGGCACGGTACCCACACAGGGTGTTCACCACTCCTCCGGGAACCTGTGGAGAACGGGAACAGATTTATCCCGGGAAAGGTGATGAGGAAATGCCAGAAATCCAAATGAAATCAGGAATTCCAGAGGTGCCCAGCACGGGACAATTGGGGCCTGGTCTCCCTAACTTTGGGGTGTCCCTGAGTGGGACTTTAGGGCAAATCCCAACCCAAACCATTCCAGGATTCTGGAGCCGGGCTGGGAGAGCTGGGAATGTTCCCCTGGAGAAGGGAAATTCAGGGAGAGCTTCCAGCACATTCCAGGGCCAGGTGAGGGATTTGGGACAAGGGATGGAGGGACAGGACACAGGGAATGACTTCAAACCTGGAAAGAGGAGATTTGAGTGGGATTTGGGATGGAATGAGGGTGGGGAGGGGCTGGGATGGAATTCCCAGAGGAGCTGTGGCTGCCCCTGGATCCTTGGGAATGTCCAAGGCCAGGCTGGAGCACCCTGGGACAGTGGGAATTGTCCCTGTGGGTGGCTCTGGATGTGATTAAAGGTCAGGAAATTCCCAAGGGATTCGCCTCTCCCAGTTCTTTTCCCGGAATTCTGGGGCTGATTCTTTACCGAATGAGGCCAAATCCATCCCAAGGTTTTGGTCCTTTCCAAGTTCCGCTTCTCCCGGAGATTCCAGAGCCTTTGGTGAGGTCTCACTTCCCAAAAAACCTCTCCAGGCGTCAGAGCCACAGCCGGGGGCTTTCCCTCTTGGAAATTCCATAGATTCAATGGATTTTCCTCCCAGACCATCCTCCAGACTCAGCTCAGGGAATCCTGGAATGGTTTGGGTGGGAAGGGGCCTTGAATCTCATTCCATATCAGGGACATTTCCCAAAATCCCAGGCTGCTCCAACCTGGCCCTGAGCATTTCCAAGAACTTTCCAAAATTTTCCCCCTCTGGATTAATGGAATTTTTCCCTCTCTCTGCTCCCTGTTGATTTTTTTTTTCTTTTTTGCCAAATTGTCCCAAAAAAAACAAAAACAAAAAAAACCAAACAAACAAACAAACAAAAAAAAAAAAAAAAAAAAAAAAAAAAAAAAAAAACAACAAAAAAAAAACCACAGGAGTGTAAAAATACCCAAAAAGCGCATCCTCACGGCAGGAATTCCTCATTCCATCTCCAGGAGCCTCGGGAGTCATTAATCAAGGCCCTGATTAGAGAGGATCTCAAATCTGCATCTCATTTGCATATCAGGCCCACACGGATAATTAAACCCCTTCACATTTCCCTCTTTTTCCATTAAAAACCCCTGGAACAAGGAGGGATTGATGAGGAATTTTCCTTGTGCCAGGGCTCGGATCCGGCACTGATATTCCCGGAGATCCGGAGCTCCGCAGAGCCGTTTTTGGAGTTCTCCAGCCTTGCCGGGATATTTGGAATTTTTCCCGGATCCTGAGGTTTTATCCTCGGATGGATTCCGTGGAAGAGCAGGCTTGGATTAAACAATCTGAGCTCGGAGCACTTCACCGAAATCCCAGCTTGGTTTGGATTCCCAAATGTGGGAATTCTCCCCAGGAGAAGTTCCTGGCTCTGGAATTCTGCTCCCTCTGCAGCCCTCCTCCATCTGGGGAGTTGGAATTCCAGCTTTTCCTGATCCCCAGCAGCAAATTCCCCAAAAATCCCTTCATTCCCCAAAAATCCCCTTGGTGGGAGCCAGGACCAGGAACAGGATCCCAAAAACTCCCAAACCCTGCAGTGTCCAGATGGGAACGGGACTGGGGGAGGATGCAGGCTGGGATGGAGCCAAGTCAGATCCCAAAATCCTGGAATGGTTTGGGTTGGGAGGGACCTTAAATCCCATCCAGGGCCACCCTGGGACAATTCCCTCAATCCCAGGTGGCTCCAGCCTGGCCTTGGACATTCCCAGGGATCCAGGGGCAGCCACAGCTCCTCTGGGAATTCCATCCCAACCCCTCCCCACCCTCATTCCATCCCAAATCCCATTTCCATCTCCATTTTCCCATTCCCTGTGTCCTGTCCCTCCATCCCTTATCCCAATCCCTCTCCAGCTCTCCTGGAGCCCCTTAAGGCCATGGAAGTGGCTCCAAAATTTCCCTGGAATTTCCCTTCTCTAGGTGAACATTCCCAAGTCTTTCCAAGCTGCTGCTGTTTCTTTTCCCAAATAATCCATTTCCAAAGCTTTTATACCTCACAGCTGGAAACCTCGGAATTCCCCAAAACTCCTCCGCTATCCCAGGATTTGGCCTCCACGATCCCAGAAAATTTCAGACTAACCCATAAATAAACATTCCTATTCCATCTCCTTCATCCTCTCATGCTGAAATTCCCTCAAACCTTTTTTCCAGGTGGGAATGACAAAGCAGAAATCCATTGGTGTGGAAAAACGTCTGGAAGAGGGAATTTCCTGGGAATTTGGGTGTTTTCCATAAATAAACATTCCTATTCCATCTCCTTCATCCTCTCATGCCGAAATTCCCTCAAAATTTTTTCCAGGTGGGAATGACATGAAGCAGAAAGCCCTTGGAGCAGAAAAGCCATCGGGAAGAGGGAATTTCTTGGGAATTTTGGGCATTCCCATGCTCGGCTCACCCCGCGGACGCAGCAGGAATGGGGCACCCCGCAGGCCAGGGCCCCGCTGCCGTTGCAGGCATGGTACTGGTTCACTTCCCAATCCCGGAATTCGTCCCCTCCACAGCAGGAAAACTGCAGGAAAAGCACAGGGAGACGGGGAGGGGGGAGCTGGGAAAACTCTGGAATTCCAGGAGAAAGCTGGGAAGGGATTCCCGCTCCACAGGGATTTGGGGTTGGGTTGGGAAATCTCTCCCTGGGAGGCTGAGGAAGGGCAGGATGGAATTCCCAGGGAATTCCCCAGCCCTGGAAACTCTGGAAAAATCCTGGAAAAGGAGTTTGGAATGAGCCCAGTGGCCCTGGGATAACAGGGAATGGATTCCCATAGACACAGGGATAATGGGAGATAATTAATTGGGATAACGGGAAGGAATTCCTCCCTGGGGAAGGGCTGGGATGGAATTCCCAGAGAAGCTGAATCCTTTGGAAGTGTCCAAGGCCAGGCTGGAACAACCTGGGATAGGGGAAGGGGTCTCTGCCCATAGAAAAAGAGGAATTTTAAGATCCAATCCAATCCAAACCATTCCATAATTCCAATCCAATTCCCTGCATCTCCATTTCCCAACTTTTCCCTGTTCCCAGGGAAGCTGGAGTAAAAAAAAAGTGGGAATTTTTTCCCATTTGTCCCCATTTTAGAGGGATTCAAGTGTGGCTTTCCCCGGGCCTTGGCTGCATCACTGGGATCAGCTCAGCCACACTTCCATGGTTTAATTCCCGGTGACAAATCCAGCTTTTCCCGAGGCAGGGATGGCTCTGACAGCGCCCTCAGGGATGGATTTGGTGGCTCTGAGCCATCCCACAAAATCCCCTTCAGCCCCACAGGGATTTCTCCTCCCGTCAGGATAAACTGGGATCAAATCCTGCAGCTACAAAGGGAAAAAATAAAACAACAACAACAAAAAATTCTCCTTTTTTTCCTTTGTTTCCTGCAGCAAAGATAAAAAAAAATTCCAATCAAAGTCACTCCGTGTCCTCCACGGAATAAAGATGAGCCTGTTCCGAACCAGCTCATCCCTCCTCACAGAAAACAATTGGAATTGGAGATTTTCCCCCAAAAGAAAAAGCCTGGAATGGCCAGGAAAGGTTGGAGTGCTTGGAAAAGCAGGGGAAGAAAAAGATTCCAGTTTTTTAAGCACAAAACTCATCCAGGAGCAGATTTTGGGAGAGGTTTTTCCCTCTGCTCCCCTTTTCCAAGGGAAAGCAGGAAAAACTCTCGGGATCCTTCTGCCCTGCTCCATCCCAGGCACAGATTTACAATTCCCAGACTCTCATCTGGAATTCCTGGATTTCTTTTGGTCCCACTTGTGCCGGGGAGGGAGACCAGCTCCCAAAGACTGCTGGAAACAGAAAAAGGGGAGGAAAATCCCAAAGGGAAGCAGCAGGTGGGAAAAATGCTGGAAAAACACCACGGAATGGTGGAAAACGCCATGGAATGGTGGGAAAAACGCCATGGAATCATCCAGAAGGAGCCTGATCCATGATTGTTTGTAGATGCAGGAATTCCCAGAAATAAATCCGCTTTTCCTGGAGATTCATGGATTCCCAGGGCTCTGGTAAAGGCCGGGAATTCTCGGCTCCATTTCTCACCCACGCAGAATTCCAGCCTCGTCCTGGGAAGGCTGGAGAAAAACTTGGGAGAAATTCCAATCTTTCCCCAAATCCGAGGCCTCCAGAGGGTTCCCAGCCTGGTTTTGAGCTCGGCTCAGCCAGACCAGGCCCAAAGTCCCAAAGCCAAGGAGGAGCCCTGGAATCAAAGTTCTAAATCCCAAAGGGAAGGAGCTTCCCAGGCTGCTTCGCTTCAAATCCAGGGATAAAATTTGGGGATTTGGGATGATTCCAGAAAAACTGAGGGAATTTGGGCCGGGGTGGGAACATCCCAAATTCTCTGGGAGCAGCTTGGCCTCAAAGCCGGGCCCTGCTCCCCCAATCCCACCTATGACATTCTCAGAATTCCCTCCTCCAGTTTGGGGATTTTCCATAGTTTTTTCCCATTTAGGAATGCTCAAAGCCAAACCCTGCTCCCCCAGTCCCACCTGGGACATTCCCAGAATTCCTTCCTCAAATTTTGGGGTTTTCCATGGATTTTCCCATTCAGGAATGCTCAGAGCCAAGAAATTCCCACCAGAAATATCCACACCAAACACAGGAGCAATCCCAGAATTCCCAATCCCATGGGATGTGAGGGAATGGTTGGGTTTGATCTTGGAGGGTTTTTCCAACCTCAGTGATTCCATGGAAAGATTGGAATTCTCTCCTCCCAGCCCCCACAGATCTGGGATTTTCCCATGGGAATCAGGGCCTGTCCTGCTGCTGGGGACTCCAGGGAAAAGGGATTTTTCCAAGGGTTTTTGTACCCCTGGAGATGATTTTAAATTTATTTCTTTCCCTCCCTTGGGATGAGACTAAAAAATTCCAGGCAGAGATTTCCCACCAAAAGATGGGAATGGAAATATCCCAGCATGATCTAAGCCCTGGAGCAGCTGAGGCTCCTCCCAGGGCACACAAATCCCAGGACAATTCCCCCAAAAAAATCCCCCTGGGCTGAGCTCAGGGAGGCAAAACCGGGCAAGAAATCCCACGGAAAACCCAACCAGGTGAAAATATCCAAGGAAAACACCCCAGGGCTGGGAATAACTCTGCAAATCCAGGGAAAATGGGGCATGGGATTCACCATTCCTTGGAAAACTTCCCCCTTTTCCCATCCAAACCTTTTCCTGCACAAAATCCAAGATATTTTTGAAGTCCAGGTCATCGTAGTAGTGCCGGATTCCCTCCTGGATGTTGGAGTGGAAAACCTCGTTCATCTGGGATGGAGAAACCCAAAATGTGGGAAAATTCAGGGAAAACAGCATAACATTCCAGGTTTGTCACACCTGGCACTGGAGGAGGAATTTTCCCCTGTCCCAATGTGATTTCCTGGGATCAAATCCATCATTTTGGAGCTGTCTGGATCCATTCCCAGCACATCCAGGCAGGCCAAGGAATTTTTATCCACCTGATTTTTTCCTGTTCCGCTGGATTTGATTCCAGTTTGATATTATTTTTGGGAATAACCATTCAATTTTTGGGAAGAGCCATTCAATTTTTGGGAATGACAATCCAAACTCCTCAATCCTACGGAAAACCGGGATTTTAAACCCTGGCCAAGGGCTCTGACAGGGGAATTATCCATGGAAAAATATTCCACAAGTGGGAGCAGAGCCCTCACGGAGCCCTGGATCCTTTCTGATCCCGAGAAATCCCTCAGAATTCCAGCAAGGAATGGCGTGGATGGGCTGGGGCTGGCACTTCAAGGACTTAATTAAGTACTAATTGGATGGAAAAGGAATTTAGGGATGCCTGGGAATGTTCCTGGGGAGGCTCTGAGTGTCCAGGGCAGAGCCAAAGCAGATTCTCTGCTCTATTCCCAAAAAACCACCAGGCGGGAATGGTAATTCCCAAAAAACGACGAGGTGGGAATGGTAATTCCCAAAAAATCACCAGGCGAGAATGGTAATAGAGGGGGAGAGGAAATTATTCCCTGAGTTTGGAGAAGGTGGAAAAAGGGAGGGACGAGGAAAATTCCATTTTCAAAATACTGGAAAATTCAAAGCTGGGAAGAGCGGGAATGGGGAGAGAACTCGGGAATGGGGAAAACGTGCTGGGGATGATTCCTGGGAATCTCAAAAAGCTCTGGGGAACTTCAGGAATATTTTCATTCGTGGTTTTCACCAAACCAAGACATTCCTTGCTTCTCCCATTTCCTGCTGCTTTGTCCCCAAAAAGGCTGATCCCAGTTCCTTTTTCGGGAATGGCAATTCCATTTTTGGGGAATGGCAATTTTCCAGGTGGGAGTTGAAGCTTCTGAGGTTCTGCTCCCTTTCCCTCCCTCCCTCCCTCCCTCTCCAGGACTCCAACCCCATTAATCCCCCCAGCTTTATTTGCATATCAACAGAGCTGATTTGCATAACGAGCGCTGGGAGGTGCGGAATTAATTCCTGATTTCATCTGAAATCCAATTAATTCTGGGATTTGGGAGTTTGATGAACATCCATTGTTCCAGAGGCAGATCTGTGCTTCCCACAATTCCAGGTTGGATTTGTCATTCCCCCCTCCCTCCCCCCCGCCTCATTGTTTGGGGTTAATTAACTTTTTATATCATCCCATTAAATTCAAATTCATTTTAAATCAATTGAACTTTAAAACTCTGTCTGCATCCTGAAGTTCCATCCCGAGGAATGACCATTCCAATTTTGGGAATAACAAACATTCCATGGTCAGGAATGACAATTCCATTTTCAGGAATAAAAATTCAATATTTGGGAATAACCACTGAATTTTCGGGAATAACAATTCCATGGCCAGGAACAAAAATTCCCTTTTCGGCAATAACAATTCCATGTTCATGAATGACAGTTCAATTTTCAGGAATAGTCATTCAACTCTTGGGAATAACCATTCAATTTCTGGGAATAACCACTCCATTTTTGGGAATAACCGTTCAACTTTTGGGAATGACCATTCCATTTTTGGGAATGACAATAGAATTTCCAGGAATTCCAGGCCCCAGAGGTGACCCCAGCACCGTCCTCGCTCCCACCTTGCTCTCGAAGATGATCTCCATGAGGATCAGCAGCAGCTCCGTCAGGAAGATCAGCAGGAGCACCCAGAAGAACTGGAATGAGAAAAGGAAGGATTATCCCAGATCTGGGATCCAGATCCAATGCCCGCACACCACGGAAGCAAGGAATTCCTCCTCGGAATTCTGGTTTTCCCCAGAATTTTGGCCAAAATTCTGCCTTGGTGGCCGTGTCCCCATGCACTGTGGAGTGGGGATATGGGAAGGGGTCAGGAAGGGATTGGGAAAGGATCAGGAAGGGATGGGGAAAAGACTGGGAAAGGATTGGGAAGGGATCGGGAAGGGATCGGGAAGGATCAGGGAAGGATCAGGGAAGGATCAGGGAAGGATCAGGGAAGGATCAGGGAAGGATTGAAAAGCATCGGGAAGGGATCAGGAAGAGATTGGGAAAGGATTGGGAAGGGACCAGGAAGAGACTGGGAAAGGATTGAGAAGGGATCAGGAAGGAATCATGAAGGGATTGGGAAAGGAGCAGGAAGCGACCAGAAAGAGATTGGGAAGAGATCAAAAAGGATCAGGAAGGATCAGGAAAAGATTGGGAAGGGATCAGGAAGGACCAAGAAGGAATCAGGAAGGATTGGAAAGCATCGGGAAGGGATCGGAAAGAGATTGGGAAGGAGCCCAAGAGTCTCCCCTGGCACAAAGCTCCAAACAAATTCTGGATTTCATGGATAAACTTCCCAAGAAAAATCTTTCCCCAGCTCTGGATGCTAAGTCAGGAAGAGCTGCCCAATTCCAATTCAATTAACGTGGCCGTTAACGAGCTCATCAATCCAAATTCCCAAGAAGCGATGCTAATTCCCACAGAAACCTTGGGAATCGATAAATCCCTCCCTTAATGATCCCCAGGGTTTTGTTCCTCATTAATTATCCCCAAACCTGGATATTCCAACCCCAAATTGGTGCCGTTTAATTCCTGCACCTCCAGAGCACAAATCCCACAGGGCTGGAATTTCCAGAACATGGATCCCGAGGATTTGGGGTGTTGGGAACGGCCTGTTCCCTGTTCCCTGTGGAAAAATGGGAACAGAGCCGCTGCGGGGGCGGGAGATGGATGGAGCTTCCAGCAGCCCCGAACGGGCACTGAGCAGCCACAAATCATCCAGGCACCAGAATTCCACAGGGAATCCCACAGCTCCGGGGAGAAACAAGCCCAGATCCTTCGGAACACGAATGCCAGAGCCTTAGAAAAACAAATCCGGGTTCAAACACGAATCCCAGGGCCTTTAAAAAACATAAATCCAGGTTTAACACGACCCTGGATCCTTTAAAAAACATAAATCCAGGTTTAAACATGAATCCCAGAGTCTTATAAACAAAATTCCCAATCCTTTAAAACAGAAATCCAGGATTAAACACAAATCCCAGAGCCTTATAAACACAAACCTGGGTTTAAACACGAATCCCAGAGCCTCTGGAAGATGAATCCCAGATCTTTATAAACACAAACCCGAGTTCAAACACGAATCCCAGAGCCTTATAAACACAAATCTGGGTTTAAACACAACCCTGGATCCTTTTAAAAAACACAAATCCAGGTTTAAACATGAATCCCAGAGCCTTATAAACAAAATTCCCAATCCTTTAAAGCAGAATCCAAGATTAAACACGAATCCCAGAGCCTTATAAACACAAATCCAAGTTCCAACACAAATCTCAGAGCCTTTAAAACACAAATTCAGGTTGAAACACAACTCTGCGTCCTTTAAAAAACACACAATCCAGGTTTAAATACAATCCCAGACCCTTATAAACAAAATTCCCAATTCTTTAAAAACACAAATCTGGGTTTAAACATGAATCTCAGATCCTTTAAAACAGGAATCCCAGATCCTTTAAAAAACTCAAATCCAGGTTGAAACACAAATCCCAGATCCTTATAAACATAAATCCGGGTTTAAACACAAATCCCAGATCCTCATAACCAAAATTCCCAATCTTTTAAAACACATCCCAGAGGCTTATAAATACAAATCTGGGTTTAAACATGAATACCAGAGCTTTATAAACACAAATCCAAGTTTAAATATTACCCTGGATCCTTTAAAAAACACAATCCAGGTTTAAATATAATCCCAGATTCTTATAAACAAAATTCCCAATTCATTAAAAACTCATATCTGGGTTTAAACACGAACCCCAGAGCCTTTAGAAAACGCAAATCTGGGTTTAAACACAAATCCCACATTCTTATAAACAAGATTCCCAATCCTTTAAAGCACAAATCCAGGCTTAAACACGACCCTGGATCCTTTTGAACAGAAATCCTGAATCCTTTAAAACACAATCCTGGATCCTTTTAGACAAAAATCCAGGCCCTTTTAAACAAGATCCCAAATCCTTTTACACATGAATCCAGATCCTTCCAAGCACAGTCCCAGATCCTTTTAGATACAAATCCTGGATCCTTTTCACCACAAATTCCAGATCCTTTTAAACAAGATCCCAGATCCTTTTAACCACAAATCCCAGATCCTTTAAAACAAAAATCTCTTTAAAACATGGATCCAGGTCCTTTTAAACTTGATTCCCAAAACTTTCAAACACAATCCCAGATCCTTTTAAATGCAAATTTGGATCCTTTTAAACACAGATCCCAAAACCTTTTAAACAGAAATCCCAGATCCTTTAAAACATGACTCCAGATCCTGAATCCTTGAAACACAAATCCAGGTTTAAGCACAATCCCAGATCATTTTAAACATGGACGTGGACCCTTTTAAATCCAAATCTGGATCCTTTAAAATCCAAATTCAGATCCTTTAAAACACAAATCCTGGATTCTTTTAAACAAAATCCCAGATCCTTTAAAATCCAAATCCTGGATGCTTTTAAATAAAATCCCAGATGCTTTTAGACACAAATCCAAGATCCTTTGAAACACAAATATGATCCTTTTAAAGACAATCCCAGATCCTTTTAAATCCAGATCCTTTAAAACACAATCCCAGATCCTTTAAAACATAAATCCCGAATCCTTTCACAAATCCCAGATCATTTCAAACACAAATCTGAATATTTTTAAACACAAATCCCAGATCATTTTAGACACAAATTAAAATTTAAACACGGACCTGGATCCTTTTAAATCCAAATCCTGGATCCGTTTAGATAAAATCCCAGATCCTTTTAAATCCCAGTCTGTATCCTTTTAAACACAAATCTGATCCTTTTAAAGACAATCCCAGATCCTTTTAAACACAATCCCAGATCCTTTAAAATCCAAATTCAGATCCTTTAAAACACAAATCCTGGATCCTTTTAGACACAAATCCCAGATAATTTCAAACACAAATCTGAATCCTTTTAAACAAAAATCCCAGATCTTTTTAGACACAAATTCAGATCCTTTTAAACATGGACCTGGATAATTTTAAACACAATTCCAGATCCTTTTAAATCCTAATCTGGACCCTTTTAAACACAAATCGGATCCCTTTAAAGACAATCCCAGATCCTTTAAAACACAAATCCCGGATCCTTTTAGACACAAATCTGATCCTTTTAAACACAAATCCCAGATCTTTTTAGGCACAAATTCAGATCCTTTTAAACATGGACATGGATCCTTTTAAACCCACTTCCTAGATCCTTTTAAACACAATCCCAGATCCTTTAAAACAGAGATCTGGGATCCTTTTAAAGACAATCCCAGATCCTTTTAAGTAAAATCCCAGATCCTTTTAAATCCCAATCTGGATCCTTTTAAACACAATCCCAGATCCTTTAAAACACAAATCCTGGATCCTTTAAAACACAAATCTCAGATCATTTCAAACACAAATCCTGGATCCTTTTAAACACAATCCCAGATCCTTTGAAACACAAATCCCGGATCCTTTTAGACAAAAATCCCAGATAATTTAAAACACAAATCTGAATCCTTTTAAACACAAGCCCAGATCCTTTAAAACACAAATCCCGGATCGTTTTGAACAAATTTTCCTGCTTGTTTCCATAAAAACCCCAAAATCCGCAGCTGCCAGGCCCAGCTCAGCTCTAAGAGCTCCTCCAGTGCCTCTTTCCCTGATTGCTTTTGTTCCCGGGATTTATCCTGGAAAGGACAATTCCTGATCTGCACCAGGCTCTGACTGCGCCGTTCCCTCTCCTGCTCCTTCCTGTCCTCAGCAATTCCCGGCTTTTCACCTCCCAAAAACCCAGGCTGGGCAGGCAGGGGGAGGCAATTTTCCTTTGCAATTCGCTTTTCCTTGGGAATTCACTTTTCCTTTGGAATTCCCTTTCCCTTAGGAATTCACATCCCAGCATGGACCTCGAGAGGGAAATTACCGTGGGGAGTCCAGATCCACGGAATTCCCTCCTGGAGATCCCCCAGACATGGAGGTGACCCTGAATCCATGGAATTCCCTCCCAGGGATCCTCAAACCATGAAGGTGACCCCAGATCCATGGAATTCCCTCCTTGGGTTCCCCAAACCATGGTGGAGAATCTGAATCCATGGAATTTCCTCCCCAGGATTCCCAAACCACAGAGATGACTCCAGATCCATGGAATTCCCTTCCGGAGATCCCCCAGTCATGGAGGTGACCCTGAATCCGTGGAATTCCCTCCCTGGGATTCTCAAACCATGGAGGTGGCTCCAGATTCATGGAATTCCCTCCTGGAGACCCTCTCAGACTTAATTTTGACCCTGGATTCAGGGAATTCCCTCCGTGGGCTCCCCAAACCATGGCGGAGAATCTGAATCCATGGAATTCCCTCCCCAGGATTCTCAAACCATGGAGATGACTCCGGATCCATGGAATTCCCTCCTTAAGACCTCCCAGACAAAGTTTTGACTCTGAATCCCTGGAATTCTCTTAAGACCTCCTAGACTGAGGTCCACAGAATTCTCTCCCTGGAATCTCCAAACCATGGTGGAGACTCTGGATCCATGGAATTCCCTCCTTGGGCTCCACTAACCATCGTGGAGAACCGGAATCCATGGAATTCCCTCCCTGGGATTCTCAAACCACGGGCATGACTCCAGATCCATGGAATTCCCTCCTTAAGATCTCCCAGACATTTTGTCTCTGGATCCATGGAATTCCCTCCCTGGCATCCTCAAACCATGCAGATGACTCTGGATCCATGGAATTCCCTTCCCAGGATTCCCGAACCATGGAGATGACTCTAAATCCATGGAATTCCCTCCTGGAGACCCTCCCAGACCCTGGATCCATGGAATTCCCTCCTGGAGACCCCTCAGATGTAAATTTGACCCCGGATCCATGGGATTCCCTCCTGGAGACCTCCCAGAGCCCAGATCCAGGGAATTCCCGGCCCGCTCCGATCCTCACCGTGCGGAGCAGGGTGCGGTTGTCGCGGAGGCTCCCGAGCATTCCCACGAAGGACACGAGGAACACGGTGATTCCCAGCAGGAGCAGCAGCACGGCCGGAGCCAGGAAAATTCCTTCCAGCGTTCTGTGCCGCTGCCGCTCCGCCTCGGCATAGATCCCCACGCCCAGGATCAGCAGCCCCAGGATCTGCAGCGAGATTTTGGGAATTTGAAGGATTTTTGGGATTTTCAGGATTTGGGGTGGAAAAAGTCTCTGAGGGAGAGGGGAAAGTGGGAGATGCCCAAGGATACCCACGCTCAGGATCAGCAGCCCCAGTATCTGCAGGGGGGTTCTGGGAATCTCAGGGTTTTGGGAGTTTTGGGTGGGAAAAGTCTCTGAGAGAAATGGGAAAGTGGGAGATGCCCAAGGATTCCCACACCCAGGATCAGCAGCCCCAGGATCTGCAGCAGGATTTTTGGGAATTTCAGGGGTTTTGGGATTTTGGGGTTTTCAGGTTTTGGGGTGGGAAAAAAGTCTTTGAGGGAAAGGAGAAAGTGGGAATGCCCAAGGATTCCCACGCTCAGGATCAGCAGCCCCAGGATCTGCAGTGTGATTTTCAGGATTTGAAGGATTTTTGGGATTTTCAGGGGTTTGGGGTTTTCAGGATTTTGGGTGGGAAAAATTTCTCAGAGAGAAATGGGAAAGTGGGAGATATCCAAGGATCCCCACACCCAAGATCAGCAACACCAGGATCTGCAGTGTGATTTTGGGGATTTGAAGGGTTTTTGGAGTTTTCAGGATTTTCAAGGGTTTCAGGATTTTGGGGATTTTTTGGGGTATTTGGGGTACTCAGGATTTTTGGGATTTTCAGGGATTTGGGGCTTTTCAGGATTTTCAGGATTCAGGATGGGAAAAAAGTCTCCAAGGGAGAGGGGGAGGTGGGAGATGTTCAAGGAAAATCCCCACGGCTCTGGAATGTTCCACAGCCCAGGAGCTGTCTGGGGTAACGTGATATCAGGGATACTTCCCACACCAGGAATGTCCCACAGTGATGGATCCACCTGGATCCATCCATGGATTCCAGACAGGATTTTCCAGGTTCTCCCTGCCTGGATCCTCTTGGATTCTCTGCTTGGCTCTGAGCCCCCACAATTCCCTAATTTCCACCCATTTTGAAGCTCCTGGAGCACTCAGAGCCTCCTTCTCTCCACACCCAGCTCCAATCAATCCCAGCATTCCCAACACATTCCCAAAGGTCGGAAAACCTTCAAGCCTTCGCTTCCCTGCAGGAAAATCTGAGGAAGGTTTCGGGATGGGCACAGGAAGTGCCTAAAAATGGCTTTTCCAGGGATGAGAAACATCCTTGGAGAATGGAATGGGCGCAGAATTCCCGAGGCTGCACAGCAGCTGCTTCATGCCGGGATTTTCCCTTTCCCGGTTTTCATGCGATGGGCTCACCCCTCTCATTCCCCATGGAAATATTGAGCTGATCCCATCGAATTCCTGAGCTTCTGGAGAATCCTGGAATGGGTCGGGATGGAAAAGACCTCAAAGCTCCTCCTGCTATCCCGGGATGCTCCAGCCTGGCCTTGGACAATTCCAGGGATCCAGAACATTCCTGGTTTAATTTAAACTCAGGTCAGGCCCCATTCCTGTGGGATTCCCTGTCCCGGAGTCGTGGGATTGGGATAGGAGCAATTAAGGAATAGGGAATAATTAACACCCAGCTCTGGGGTGGGAGGAGGTCCTGGCTCATCCCGAGGTCAGGTGGGAATTGGGAATTTGGAAAAGCTCTCCTGGAGTGAGCTCCTCCAGGAGGAATGTTGGGAATGGCCTTTTCTTTTTTTCCCAGAGGAAAAAGCAGAAATGGCGTTTTTGTCCAGAGGAAATGTCAAAATCCTGAATTTTAGCGGGGTCAGTTGAAACATCTGCTCTCTGTTTTGTGGAAAAAGAATTTTCCGTATTTTTTATAGTTTTGGATTTTCCAAGGAAAGGGAAGGAGAGGGGGTTTTTTGGGAAAAGAAAATCCCAAATCTCTGCTCTGCTGGATTAAAACCAACCCCAAATTCCCTGGTTTAGAGCCGCTTTCCAGCTCATCCCAGGCTCCTTCCCAAATTTTTCTGGATGTAATGAAATCCCTGGAAAGGATCCACCAGCTCGAAATCCGATTTTCCACAGGCTGGAAAACTGGGAATCGCCAACCCCAGTCCTCAGGATTTTATTCCAAGGAGTCCAATTTCCAAAGGGCATTCCTACAAAATCCTGCTTTTATTGGGAAAAACATCCCGGCCCCGTCCACAGGGTTAACGAGGCTTGGAATTAATTGGGTTGCAATTATGCAAATGAGGCCGGAATTAGGTCAGGCTGAAAGGCTCCCAGGAGCCGCAGAATTCCCGAGGATTCCCTGGAGCAGAATGTCCGCCTGGGGACACCCCAGGGATGGAGGCTGGAGGGCCTGGAGCCCCCAGAAATGTTTTTTTTGGGGGGTTGTTTTCCCGTTTTTTTGACCAATCCGAGCCTCTCAGTGGCGGATTCCCTGTGGAGCTCTCCCAGAATTCCCCCAAAATCTGGGAATTGTCCCAGGGTTCATCCATGATTCCCAAAGTGGAACTGGGAGGAAAATCCTGCTGGTCCTTCAACACCCCAGAAACCTCTGGGAAACCCCAAATTGAGCGGGGTTGGCTCCTTGGGAATTTGGCTCCTGTTTTTTTTGGAATATTGCACAAATCTCACCCAAAACTCCAACCTGAGCCAGAAACGTGGGAGAAATCTGGAATTTTGGGGGTTTCTGGGAATGTCACAGAGGTCTGGCCCCTCGGAGCTTTCCCACCCAACAGAGCCTGGGAAATCTGGAAGATATTCCCAAAAAACCACCAATTTTTGGTGATTTTTGGCGTCGGCCCAAGCCCCCAGGCACGAGGGCTGGGCCGAGTTCATTCACGGCTCAAAAAGAAATAAAAACCGAAATTAAAATCATTTCCGGGCACCTGCGGAGGTATTTCTGTGCTCACACCTGCAGAATCAACCCCACCCCGGAGTTATCTAACCCCGGGGAGGAAATATTTGGAAATAAAGTCATAATTTCGCAAAAATCAACCCCAAAAAGAGACCCCCAAAGTGGGCGGAATTCCTGGTTTTCCCCTCCCTTCTCCCGCAGGTGTTGGCACCTCCCAGAAATCCCGCCCCGAGCAGAGTTCAGGGCTTCAAAGCCGCCTAAAATTCGCTTTATTTGGAATTTCTCCCACAAAAACGCGGCTCAAACCCCCTCCATGTCTGCAGGGGGTGGAAAAAAAATAGGAATTTCCGCGGGTTTTTTCTCTGCTCTAAAGAGGAATCGCTGCCCCAAAGGAATCACGATGGGGGGGGATGAGCTTGGAAAACCCCCCCAAAACCCGCGGGTTCACCCCAAAACCGCCCAGTTTGGGGCCCAAAACTGCCCAGTTTGGAGCAAAAAATCGCCCAGTTTGGGGCCCAAAAATGCCCAGTTTGGAGCAAAAAATCGCCCAGTTTGGAGCCCAAAAATGCCCAGTTTGGAGCAAAAAATCGCCCAGTTTGGGGCCCAAAACTGCCCAGTTTGGAGCAAAAAATTGCCCAGTTTGGGGCCCCAAATCGTCCAGTTTGGAGCAAAAAACTGCCCAGTTTGGGGCCAAACAGCCCCAAATTTCCCAGTTTGGAGGCGGCCCTGGGGGCTCGGAGGCTCCGCGGGTTTTCCTCAAGGATTTGGGGCTTTGGGAAAGGGAAATTTGGACACGAGAGGGGCTGGAAAAGCCAAATCCGCCCCGCGGGGGTGGGGAAACAGCGGGATAAAGGTGGGAAAACACGGGAAAACATAGGGGGGAAATGGGGGGAAAAGGGAAAAGCACGTACCGAGAAGAGCGTGGCGTAGGCGGAGAGCGCGAATTTGATGCCGTAATAATAAAAGTGGGAATCGCGGCAGGTCCGCGCCATCCCCGCGGCTCTTGCCGGCTCATTCCCGGCTGGAATTCCTGCGGGGAATTTGAACTTGGCCGATTTCCGCCCGGCAGGGGCAGAGCGCGGCCGCCTTAACCCTTGAAAGGCCGCGGGCTTGGAGGGAGTTCCTGCCCGCAGAGGGGAAAGCGCGGCTGGAAAGGGGATTTTCCATCCCGGATTATCCCGGGTTTGTCCCGGGAGGAATCGAGGAATCACCTGCGCTCCTGAGCCTTCCCCCGAGCTACGCACAGCTCTGGAATTTCTTTTGATTCCCTCGGATTTTCATCTTTTGATCCCCTTGGATTTTGATTTTTTTCGGATCCCACTCAGATTTTGATCCTTTTCAGCCCCTCGGATTTTGATTTTTTTTTTAATTCGTCTCAAATTTTAATTTTTTAGAACCCACTCTGATTTTGATGATTTTTTAAATTCGCCTCGAATTTTGATTTTTTTTTAGATTCCACTCAGATTTGGATCTTTTGGATCCCCTCAGATTTGGATTTTTTTTTATCCCCTCAGATTTTGATTTTTTTATTTTAATTTCTTCTATTATTTTGTCACCATCACTTTGAAGAAGCCGGAGCAAAAACTTCGCCTCCAAAAGAAAGGGAAATTCTTTCCTAAAGTGCTGAACTCGACTGAAGGGTGGAGATTTCCAGGAATTTGGGAGACCCCAAACAAGGGGAGACCCTAAATAAAGGAGACCCAAATTAATGGGAGACCCCGAATAGGGAAGACCGTGATCAAAGGGAGACACCAGTTAAGGGGAAACCCCAATCCGGGGGAAACCCCAAACAGGGGAGACCCCAACCAAAAGAGACCCCAAGCAAGGGGACCCCAAGCAGGAGAGACCCCAACAAAAGGAGATCCCAATTAATGGGAAATCCCAAACAAGGGGAGACCCCAACAAAGGGAGACCCCAAACAGAGGAGACCCCAATTAATGTGAGACCCCTAACAAGGGAAACCCCAAACATGGGAGCCCCTCATTAACAGGAGATCCTAAATAGAGGAGACCCCAATTAAAGGGAGACACCAACCAAAAGAGACCCCGAACAAGGGGAGACCCCGAACAGGGGGAGACTCCAATTAAGGAGAGACCCCAAACAGGGGGAAACCCCGAATAAGGGAAGACCCCAACCAAAAGAGACCCCAATCAAGGAAGACTCCAAACAAGGGAGACCCAGATCAATCTGAGATCCCAAATAGGGGAGACCCCCATTAAAGGGAGACCCCAACCAAAAGAGACCCCAAACAAGGGAGACCCCAACCCGGGGAGACCCTGATCAAAGGGAGGCCCCAATTAAGGGGAGACCCTGATCAAAGGGAGACCCTAAACAAAGAAGACCCCAAACAAGGAGAGACTCCAAACAAGGGGAGACCCCAAAAACAATTCTCCATCAGGGCATTGACCCGGATGATGTTTTTAACCTCTCAGCCCAGCGGTGAAATTCCCTGCACTGACAGCTCCTTAAATTCCCTTTTTTTTTTTTTTTTTTTTCCCTCTTTTTCCCCAAGGAATTCAAATCGAATTCCCTTTGCTTTCCCTCCGGGAGGAGCAGAGGCCGTTCCGGCAGCGGAAATTCTCCCGTTCCACCCCCAGGGATGAACAAGCAGAAACCGACCTGGAATGATCCATTTCTTTATTGCGTTTATTCCATTTATTCCGTTTAATGGGCAGGGCCTGCCGGACAGGAATTGATCCCAAAATCCCGGTGGGAACAGGATTTGGAGCTTTGCCATAGGAGAGCAGCCCGGGGTTTATTCCTGGGTTTGTTTTCCCGGCTGGAAGTGCTGCTGGAGCTGCGGGATTGATGGGATTTAATTTTATTAATGGGTCATCGATCCCGGGAGTGAATCAGGGACTGAGAGTGGGAAAGGGGAAAGGGAAAGGGCAAAGGGGAAAGGGAAAGGGGAAGGGGAAAGGGGAAAAGGGAAAAGGGGAAAGGGGGAAAGGGGAAAAGGGGAAAGGGGAAAGGGGAAAAGGGAAGGGGAAGGGGAAGGGGAAGGGGAAGGGGAAGGGGAAAGGGGAAAAGGGGAAAGGGGAAAGGGGAAAAGGGAAGGGGAAGGGGAAGGGGAAGGGGAAGGGGAAGGGGAAAGGGGAAAGGGGAAAAGGGGAAAGGGGAAAGGGGAAAAGGGAAGGGGAAGGGGAAGGGGAAGGGGAAAGGGGAAAGGGGAAAGGGGAAAGGGGAAAAGGGGAAAGGGAAAGTGGGAGAAGGGGGGAGAAGGGGGGAAGGGGATAAAAGGAAATGGAGAAATCGGGGGGAAAAAGGGGGAAACCGGGGGGTGAAAAAGGGGAAATGGGGGGAAAAAGGGAAATGGGGAAAGGGGAAAAAGGGGGGAAAGGAGGAAATGGGGGGAAAAAAGGAAAGTGGGACATGGGGGAAGGGGGAAAGGGGAAATTGGGAAAGAAAGGGAAAAGGAAAAAAATGAAAGGGGGAAAAGGGCAAATGGAGGAAATGAGGAATAAGGGGGGGAAGGGAGAAAGGGGAAAAAAGGGAGGAGGGAAAGAAAGGAAAAAAGGGAGGGGGGAAGGAAAAGGGGGAAAAGGGAAAATCCGGGATTCCAGCAGCTCCGGAGTGAGGGGGGTTTAAATTCAAGGCAGGGGTGTAAAATCCCATCCCAATTTAAGGATTAAATCCTTGAAGTCACTAAAGTCCCCCGGGATATTTTCATCCCTCTAGGAATTCCCAGGGAGATAAATCCCAGGCTGAGGTGCTCCAAACCTGTGAGCTTTCACCTTCTGAATGCCTTAAAAAAAAAAAAAAAAAAAAAAAAAAATTAAACCCAACTGGGATTTTGGAAAAACTCCCCAATTTCGAGCTGCAAAACCTCCAAGTGCCCGGCTGCGGGGGGGGGGGGCGTTCCAAATCCAGCCCTGAGGGGCTCCATATCCCAAATCCAGCCTTGGGGAGCTCCAAAACCCCAAATCTAGGCTTGGGCTGGTGGGGAGGGGCACGGCTCCAAATCCCAAATCCTGGAGGGCCTCAGAATCCCAAATCCAGCCTTGAGGAACTCCAAAATCCCAAATCCAGGCGGGGAAGCTCAAATCCCAAATCCAGGCTTGGGTGGGGGACTCCAAATCCCAAAAGCACCCTGAGAAGAGGAGGAGGAGGAGGAGGAGGAGGAGGAGGAAGACGACAATGGGATTAAGAACCCCCCGGGAAACCCCTCCCAGCCAAACACGGATTTCAATCCCAGCCCGAGGCACCTGCGCTGCTTCGATCCCGGCCAAAATTCCAGGGAAACTCCAATTCCAGGCAAACGCCAATTCTAGGGAAACTCCAATTCCAGGGGGGTTCGGTGGTTCGGGACCCTCAGCTTCGATCCGGGGAGGAGGCAGAGCCTGAAGCTGCTCCCGCTGCTCCTCATTCCCGAATTTTGGGATCCAAGCCCTCGGCCAGGGTGGGTGCAGGAGCCGGAACCTCCGAGGATGGGAAATTCCCGAGTCCGGCGCTTCCCGGCAGGACAAGGACGGGATTTCCTCCGGGCCCAGCGGGATTTGGGGTTCGGTGTCCCCGTCCTTGTGGAAAAGGCTCGGGAAGGGTCCGGATGAGATTCCCGACCTGGCAATCCCAGATTTTCCCAGGAATTTCGGGCTCCCTCCCCTTCTTCCCCGACCCGCAGCAAATCCCAAACCTCCTTTGGAATAACTTGGAACACCCCGGGAATTAACACCGAGATCCCACACGAGCTCTCTTCATTCCCAAAAAACCCCGGATTCGGGGCTGCAGGGATGGAAAATTTCTCCTTTTTGGGGTGAGTTGATAAAAGACAACAAAACCCTTTTATCATCGCCCTCCAAAAGGAGGGATTTGCTTCCCACGGGGCTGAATTTCGCCGTCCCTCAGCCCTGGGGCCAGCAGAATTCCCACATGGAAATGGGGAATGATTTTATTCCCCTTAAAAACCTCTGAATCTGAATTTTTTTTTCAATAATTCTACATGGCTGGAGCATGCCGGGGAAAGGGAAGGAGCGGGAATGTTGGGAATCCACGCCTGGAGCAGCCCTGGGATCGGCTCAGGGATCCCGGGGATCGGAGCTGTCCCAGCCGGATCGGGATCGGAGCTGTAGCCAAAAAATCCCTCGGGTGTCCGCCCCAGATCGATTGATCGATTGATTGATCGATCGACTGATCGATTTCTCTTCAATTCAATCCCTTCCAAAGGAAAGAAAACCTGAAATTCCCTCCAGATTCCCAAATTCTCGCGCCGACACCTCCGTGCCCCTTCCAGGACCTGCTCCCGTGCGGACACTGCCCGGAATTCCAATTCCTTGCCCAGAGAAAGATCCCGATCTTTCCTCCGGGAGCTGCCGAGACTTTTCCCCCTTTTCCTAGCGGGAAACTGAGGCAGGAGGGAGGGATGAGCTCCCTGGAGCAGCCGGGGATGGAGGGAAGGGGAAGGATTTCCTGGGAAAGGCTCCGATCGTTTGGGATTCCCGATCCCCCCCTCAGCCGGGAGTCCCTGCCTTGGGGTTCGGCCTTTCCCAGATTTCGGCCGTGCCCCAAAATCCCGGGGCGGGGCCGGGGAGGGGATTGGGAATCTCATTCCTGGATTTCCCACTCCCGGAATTCCCATTCCCAGCTCCCATTCCTAGAATTCCCATTCCCACATTCCCAGTTCACATTCCCAATTCACATTCCCAGTTCCCATTCCCACATTCCCAGCCCACACTCCCAGCTCCCATTCCTGGCTCCCATTCCCACACTCCCATTCCCACTTTCTCAGCCCGCATTCCCCCATTCCCACATTCCCAGCCTCCATTCCCAGCTCCCATTCCCATATTCCCAGCTCCCATTCCTGGCTCCCATTCGCACATTCCCAGATCTCACTTCCATTCCCTGTTTTTAGGGAATGCTGCCATCGAGCGGCCCGGGAGTCTCGGGATGGAGCGCTCGGCCCGACCTGGACCCCTCTGGATCCTCCTGGAAACGCCAAGATCCCGCCTGGAATAAACCTCGGGATCGCTCCGGGTTCCACAACCGACCTGGGAGCCAAGAATTCCAGCAGCTCCCTCCCGAATTCCTCCGGGATTTACCTGGGAGCGGTTCCTTTTCCCCCAAATTCGGGATTTGGGATCATCCCCGGCCACAGTGGAGGGGCGAGCGCGGCTTCCCCGGGCGATTCCCGGAGGAGAAGCAGAATTCCCGAGGGGGAAGCAGAATTCCGGAGGGGGAAGCAGAATTCCGGAGGGGAAAGCAGAATTCCCGAGGGAGAAGCCGCGCTCCTGGCAGAATTCCAGGCAGCATTCCTGGCAGAATTCCCGGCTGGAGCAGCAGGGCCGGGATGGTTCTGGCAGCAGCAGCGTTCAAATCCCTGGATACGAACCCGGGCTGCGGGAAGGGACAATTCCCTGCTCTCAGTTTAATTAAATTCCAGCCGCCGGGATAAAGGGAATTTCATGGAGAGGGAACTTCCAGCCTTTTTTTTTGTTTTGTTTTGTTTTGTTTTTTGTTTTGGGAAGGGCCCTGGGATGGGTGAGGGAAGGAAGGAAGGAAGCCCGGGGGGGCCCGGCTGGGAAAAGCTTTTCCATGGGGAAATCATTCCAAGGTTCTGCTTTGTTCTCCAGGGATGTGAAGCGCGCAGGGAGCGATCCCGCGGCTGCTGGGCTGGAAAGGTTCGGGATAAATAAAGATCAAATCAATCATCGATAAATCATCGATAAAACCACGGAGCTTTGCCGTTATCGGGATCTTTAAATTCCCGCTGATTTTGGAGTCTGTCCCCAAAAGCGCCCGAGGAGATTTGGGGGGAAAAGAGGTGGGAGAGGGGATGGGGGAAGGGAAGGAGGGAAATTCGGGATCGGGGGTGCCTGGGAAGGCGGAGGAGCCGCTGCCAGCGAGAGCTCGGGACCCGCAGCGGCGGCACCGGGGCCTGCGGAACCGCCGGACCGGGGAGGGGAGAGAGGGACCGGGGGAGGGGACCGCGGGGACAAGGGGAGGGCACAGGGAGGGCCGGGGAAGAGGAGAGGGGGACCGGGGAGGGGACCGGGGACCGGGGGAGAGGAGAGAGGGAGGGGACAGGGGGTACAAGGGGAGGGGAGAGGGGGACCAGGGACCGGGAGAGGGCACAGGGGGCACCGGGGGAGAGGAGAGGGGGACCGGGGGTACAAGGGGAGGGCACAGGGGGTACCGGGGGAGGGGACCGGGGTCCGGGGGTGGGGACAGGGCTGTCCCCGGGCCAGCTCTGCCCGCCCCGCTCTGGCACCGCCCGCGCCGCCCATAAAAGCTCCGCTCGTGCCTCGCCCGCCGCAGTCGGGTCCGCGGCACCGGCTGCGACCCGAGCCCGCGGCGGGAGCGGGCGGAACCGGCGGCGTCCGGAACCGAGCGGGGATCCGCGTCTTGAACCGGGGAATCCGCATCCGGAACCGGCTGCATCCTGAACCGAGCGAGGATCCGCATCCCGAACCGGAGAATCCGCATCCCGAACCGGAGAATCCGTATCCCGAGCTAGCTGCATTCTGAACCGGGGAATCTGCATCCCGAACCGGCCGCAGCAGGTTCCGAGAGGAGCCGCATCCTGATCCGGCTGCTTCCCGAACCGACTGAATCCCGAAGCAGGAGGGATCCGCGCCTGCTCCGCTGCACCTGCAACCCAGTCTGGTGCCGAACCGAGCAGGACCCGCACTCCGAACCGGGAGAGATCCGCACCCCGAACCGGGCAGGACCCGCACCCCGAACCAGCCTCATACCGAACCGGTAGGAATCCGAACCCTGAAACAGCCGCAGCCGAGCCCGGAGGGGCCCAGCCGTGCCCGAACCGGGAGGGACCCGAACCCCGAACTGGGAGGGACGTGAACCCCGAACTGGGCAGGACTCGCACCCCAGCCCATATGTGCCATGGCTGCGCTCCAGGCTCTGGCTGCACCTAGACACCAGAGGAAATGGAACCCCAAACCCTCTGCACCCTGACCCAGACAGGCCCTGCACCCCAAACCTGCTGCACCCAGACAGGTCCTGCACCCCAAACCCGCTGCCCCTGAATGGGGAGGTGCCCATGCCCTGAAGCAGCCCGGCACCCCAAAGTGGCAGCAGGGCCCTGCACCCCCAAATTGTCTG
Source organism: Sturnus vulgaris (assembly GCF_052056855.1). Lineage (NCBI taxonomy): Eukaryota > Metazoa > Chordata > Aves > Passeriformes > Sturnidae > Sturnus > Sturnus vulgaris. Next base: position 1,286,005 of record NC_142270.1, on the reverse strand, counting down.
ATCCAGGAAGGATCTGCACCCCGAAACTGGCTGTGCACGGACCCTGCTGCACCCTAAACCAGCAGGGCCCTGCACTTCAAAAGTGGCTGAGCCAGGAGGTCCCTGCACCCCAAATCAGCTGATCCAGGTGTGACCCACACCCCAAATCAGCTGATCCAGGAGGGCCCTGCACCCCCAAATTGTCTTATCCAGGAAGTCCCTGTGCCCCAAATTGGCTGATCCAGGAAGTCCCTGCACCCCAAACCAGCTGATCCAGGAGTGACCTGCACCCTAAATTGGCTGATCCAGGAGGACCCTGCATCCCAAATTGGCTGATCCAGGAAGTCCCCACACCCCAAACCAGCTCACCCAGCAGGGCCCCTCTTCCCCATCTCCCGGTGCCATGGATGACTCCCCACCGCTGGCAGCGGAGCTGGAGCACCTCAACGCCTCCCTGAACGAGTCCTGGGCCAACCCGTTCGTGCAGCCGCCGTGGCAGGTGGCCCTGTGGGCCGTGGCCTACGCGCTGATCGTGGTGGTGGCCGTGGTGGGCAACGCCGTGGTCATGTGGATCATCCTGGCACACAAGAGGATGCGCACGGTCACCAACTACCTGCTGGTGAACCTGGCCTTCGCCGAGGCCTCCATGGCCGCGCTCAACACCGTGGTGAACTTCAGCTACGCCGTGCACAACGAGTGGTACTTCGGCCCGGCCTACTGCCGCTTCCACAACTTCTTCCCCATCGCTGCCGTCTTCGCCAGCATCTACTCCATGACGGCCATTGCGCTGGACAGGTCAGTGAGAGCGGGCAAGGGGTCACTGCTGACTGGGGACAGGGACAGGTCAGTGAGAGCAGGCAACGGGTCACTGCTGAATGGGGACAGGGACAGGGATGGGGATGGGGACAGGGACAGGTCAATGACCATGGCCATGGTGTCACTGCTGCATGGGGACAGGGACAGGTCAGTGACCATGGCCATGGGGTCACTGCTGACTGGGGACAGGGACGGGGATGGGGACAGGGACAGGTCAGTGACCAGGGTCACCAGGTCACTCCTGCCCAGAACTGGACACTGGTCAGTGACCGGGGTCACCAGATCACTCCTGTCCAGATCCCAGGCATGGGGCTCAGCTCAGCTCCGTCTGTTCCACTGCAATTAACACAAAACTCATTTGGGTGCTAAAAATAACCCAGCCCTGGCTGCAGGTGGCTTTGGGAATCCTTTGGGAGCTCTGGGAGCTCGGGAAAGGCTCCAGGGTTGGCACAGGTGCTTGAGGTGTCTTTGGATCCTTTCCTTTTCCCTTTCCTTCCTTTCCCTCTCCTTTTGCCTTGCCTTCTCCACATTCCAGAATCCAGGTACAAAATGGCCTCACCTCACAAACCCCGTGTCCATGCCAGGAGCCATTCCATGGATTTGGGCTGGGTTGGGGATGTCTGAGGAGCAGCTCAGCCTGGGGAAAGAATCCTGACTTGGGGGTGTCCCTGGGCAAACCCACCAGGATTTCAGGGATGGATCCAGTGGGAGAGGCTGGAGCCCGGGATTCTGGGATTCTTCCATTCAGCTGCTGGGGTTGGGTTTTCCCTGCCCAGTTCCTGCTGGATCCCAGATCCCACTGGGGCCATGATCCAAAGCTCAGCCAGATCCCAGATCCCAGTGAGACTGAGGGACACCAAGCCCCCGGATCCCGGGAATCTGGGGTTGGGGACATTTCCCAGCTCCAGAGCAGCCTCGTGGCTCCTCCGAGCTTTCCGGATTTTTCCAAGGCCACATTCCCGGAGCCAGCCAGGCTCTACCACCTCTCCTGTCCCTGTTCCCAGGGAATAAAGGGAATTCTGGCAGGGATCCGGGGGGGCGGGGGGGGTGGGGAGAGGCTTTTCCTGCCGTTTTCCAGCGCCGAGATGCCCTGCGGGAAGCAGAGCTGGGGGTGGATGAGGCTCCACAGGCATTAAACACAGCCCCGGGTTTGGTTTTGTCACAGACTCCTCTCCCTAAAATCCACGGGAATGGATCAATAAAAACCAGGATAATTGCAGCTCCTCTCCCATGCTGCTGTTCCAGGGGGATCTTTGGGATCAGTTGGAAAAGTCCCTTTGGGGCTGGGATGAATTCCAGGGGTGACTTTTTGGGGTGAAGAATTGAATTTACAGCCTTTGATCCACCCGAAAAAAACCAGGAAAGCAAATCCAGGGAAGCTGCAGTAAAACAGGAAGGTCTGGGAGGATGATGCTGGAATTTTTTGAAGATTAGCATTCCCAAAAAAATCCCTGAAGAGAGGCTTGATTTTCCCAAAATATCCAGGGTCTTACCTGGAAGCTGCAGTTTCTGTGTGCTCCAGCTGCATCCCATATTCCAGCCAGGAATCAGGAAGGGAACAAATCCCATCCTCAGCCCCTCCAGGCATCTCCAAACCTTGCAAAATTCCCTCGTTTTCCTGTGTCTGGGACCTGACAATGGAGCTGAAAGGCAGGAAAAGCAGGAACTTGTTCCAGGAACCTGGAAGGGAGGAATCACTCCTGGGTGGCAGCAGAAAGATCTGTGGGAACAGGGAGAGCTGGAACTGGGACTGGGAATGGGGAGAGCTGGGATCTGGGATTGGGAATGGGAATGGGGAGAGCTGGAACTGGGAATGGGGAGAGCTGGAACTGGGACTGGGAATGGGGAGAGCTGGGACTGGGATTGGGGAGAGCTGGGATTGGGACTGGGAATGGGGAGAGCTGGAACTGGGAATGGGAATGGGGAGAGCTGGGATTGGGATTGGGAATGGGGAGAGCTGGGATTGGGATTGGGATTGGGAATGGGGAGAGCTGGAACTGGGATTGGGAATGGGGAGAGCCTGGATTGGGATTGGGCAGAGCCGGGATTGGGATTGGGAATGGGGAGAGCCGGGATCAGGAGAAGCAGGGCCGGGTTGAGGTTCCAGTCACAGCCGGGACGGGGCTGGAATTCCTGATTCCCACCAAAAATCAGGGAAGTGGCAGGGAATGAGCCTCGTGTTCCCAAAGTCCAGCAGCACCTTGGGATGCAGAGCGAGGGCCGGGAGGAGTGGAATTGGCCCCAGTTCCTCTCCCTCCCTGCCATGGAGCAAGTGGGGATTGTGGTTTGATCCATGAATCCTGGAATGAGTGGAATTGGGATCCCCTATCCCAGGCTGCTCCAAACCTGCCAGCCCGGCCGTGGACACTTCCCGGGATCCAGGGGAATCCACAGCTCCTCCAATGGAGTTTTCGTGCGGGATTTTTGCTCCATCCCCTCCTTTCCCTGGAGCTGCTCCAGCCCCGGGCACGAAAGAAAAACAGCCGGAAGTTGTTCCGAACACTCTGGACAATGGCAGGAAATTTGGGATCGGGGCTGGCACAGCTGTGCCTCAGGAAAATCCCAAAGAATTCAGGGCCTGGCAGCTCCCTCAGCTCCCAAATCCCTGCCCCGTGCATTGTTTGGGATGTGTCGGTGCCAGGGCACTTCCGATGGCCATTCCCGCTCCCAGCTCTTCTTGGGAATGGGTTCACTTGGGAAAAATGCAGCACATCCAGAGCTGGAACACCGCAATTTTCCAGCTCCCATTCCTGCTGTTCCCAAAAGGAACTCCAGGATTTTCCAGCCCTAATTCCCACTTTACCCAGAGCTGGAACACTGCGATTCTCCAGCTCCCATTCCTGCTGTTCCCAGACCCGCAAATCCAGGATTTTCCAGCCCCAATTCCCACTTTTCCCAGAGCTGGAACACCAGGATTTTCCAGACCTAATTCCCGCCTTTCCCAAAGGGAACTCAGGGATTTTCTAGCCCTGATTCCCACTTTTCCCAAAATGAATTCTGGGATTTTCCAGCCCTGATTCTCATTTTCCCAGAGCCAGAACTCTGGGATTTTCTGGCACTGATTCCCGCTGTTCCCAGAGCTGGAACTCCAGGATTTTCCGGCCCTAATTCCTGCTTTTCCCCAGGTGAACTCTGGGATTTTCCTGCCCTGATTCCCACTTTCCCAGAGAACATTGGGGTTTTCCAGCTCTAATTCCTGGTGTTCCCAAAGCAAACTCCGAGATTTCCTGGCCCTAATTCCCACTTTTCCCAAAGGAAACTCGGGGATTTTCCAGCTCCCATTCCTGCTGTTCCCTGATCTGGAACTCCGGGATTTTCTGGCCCTGATTCCCACTTTTTCCAGACCCAGAACACCAGGATTTTACAGCTCCCATTCCCACTTTTTCCAAAGGGAACTCCGGGATTTTCCGTCCCTGATTCCCGATTTTCCCAAAGTGAACTCTGGGATTTTCTGGCCCTAATTCCCACTTTTCCCGAGCAGGTACATGGCCATCATCCACCCGCTCCGGCCGCGCCTCTCGGCCGCGGCCACCAAGGTCCTGGTGGGGGTGATCTGGCTCCTGGCGCTCCTGCTGGCTTTTCCACAGGGATATTTCTCCGTCACCACCGAGCTCCCAGGACGCGTCGTCTGCCTCGTGGAGTGGCCGGAGCCTGGCGGAGCCACGTCTGGAAAAACGTGAGTGGGAATGGGCTGGGAGCAGGGAAATCCCGGGGAAAATCCGAGAAATGGAAGGGAAATGGAGAGGAAAAGGGGAAAGGGGGAAAGGGAAAGGGAAAGGGGGGAAGGAAAAGGGGAAAAGGGGGAAAAGGAGAAGGAAAAGGAAAAGAGAAAGGGAAAAAGGAAAAGGGAAAAAGGAGAAGGAAAAGGAAAAGGGGAGAGGGGGAAAGGAAAAGGAAAAGGGAAAAGAAAAAGGAAAAGGGGAAAGGGGGAAAAGGATTGGGAATGGGAAAGGAAAAGGGAATGGGAAAGGAAAAGAAAGGGGAAAAGAGGAAAAAGGGAAAAGGGGGGAAAGTGGGAAAATGGGGAGGAAGGGGGAAATTAGAGAAATGGGGAAAAGGGGGAAAGGAGCTCCCAGAATTTCCAGAGGCTCTGGGAATGGTTTGCCAAGGGGAGTTAAATGTCAGGTGTTGAGGGGAAAAAAAGGAGAGGGGGAAGGAATAAAATAGGGAATAAAAAAAGGGAATAAAGAAGGGAATAAAATAAGGAATAAAAGAGGAGAATAACAAAGGGGAATATAAAAAGGGAATTTAAAAAGGGAATAAAAGAGTTTGTAATCTCCAGCCCTGAGGAGGGAAGAACTGGAGCTGTGGAATTGGGGCTGTGAAATTCTGCTCTGGAATTCCGCTGGAGCCAGGGCAGGTGTCTCCAGTCCTCCGGATCTCCCTGGGCAGATCTTGGGATGGGATTTTCCTACCCTAAATAACTCGGGACAGGTGTTTGGTCATTCCAGAGGCGTCATCCCAGCCCTTTCCCCGCTCCATGGCCTCGGAGCGGTTATTCCGGGAACGCTCCAGTGGCAGCTGCTCTGTTTGCGGTGCCAAGAGGAAAAATTCCATCCTTTTCCCAGTTCCTAGGGAAAACAGGAGGAAAAAAACAGGGAAAACAGGAGAATTCCAACACTTTGGGGAGGGATTTCCTTTGGAAAATCTCTGGGGAGCACAAGCCTGCACAGAGCTGATTTTTCCCTGGAAATTGTCCCTGGTTTCGGCCAGAGCCAAGAATTCTGCGGGATTCGATCCGGCCGTCGATCCCTGCTTCCCAAAGGGATCAGGAATTCCATCAGCAGCCGTTTGGGATTTTCAGGGAAGGGAGAAGCCACCCCTGGATCCTCTGGGAATTCAGAATCATCCCTTCCATGCCAACATTCCCGGGATTTGCCAGGGAAAAGGAGGTGGCAGTTCCATCCCCCGGCATCCCCTGATTCCCACGGGATCCTCCATCCCTAAAAACCTTCCGGTTGCAAACTCCAAATTTCCCAGAGTGCTCTGATCCCGGGAATCCTGCAGGCAGAGCAATTCCACTGCTTTTCCACACCTGGCATCCCAAAAGAATTCTTGGAGTTGTCTGAAAGGGCTCTGGGAGCCCAGACCCCTCTGGGAATGTGGCTCTGTGCTGCTGACGTTATCCCGCAGCTCCTGCAGACATTCCTGCAGCGCTCCGAGGATCTGGAATTCCATGGGAACCACAACAAAATCCTCCTCTGGAGCCGCCGAGACGCCTCTGGAATGAGCAAAACGAAATCCAGCCCCGCCAAGCCCATCCCAAATGGAATTAGGGCCGGGAAAATGAGATTGCGGCACCGAACAGCAGCGGGGCCAGGGCCAGCCCCGTTCCCTGCAGGAGAATTCCCAGAGCCCGTCCTCACCCTCTGGAGCTGGGATTCAATCCAAGCTCCTGGGAAGAGGAGCAGGAGCAGAGCTGGGAGCGGCTGCAGGGCCTGGATTGGAGTGCAAATCCTTGGGAAGATGCGGTAGCTGGGATTGGAGCCTCAAAATCCACCCAGAGGCCCCAAAGTCCTGGGAATGAAATTCCCACAAAACCAGGCAGGATTTGGGAAGTTTTCCAAACTGGAACTAGCCACGTTTCTAGACTCAGTTTTTAGGGAAGAGAGGATTTTCCAAGATTTTCCACAAGGTTGGAGCCTCCATCCCCTCCTATTGTTAAACCTGGAATTCTTGGATTTCCTTTTAAACGAGTCCTCTTTTACAGAAGTCCTCACTGATCCACGGCATTCCCAGTGCTCCCACAGCATTCCCAGTGCTACCACATCATTCCCAATGGTGGATCCCCAGGGATTATCCTGGTTTTTTTTCCAGGTACCATTTCTCCATGACCGTCCTGCTGTACCTGCTGCCGCTGCTGGTGATCGGCTGCGCCTACGCCGCCGTCGGCCGCACGCTCTGGGCCAGCGCCATCCCCGGAGACTCCTCCGACCGCTACCACGAGCAGGTGTCAGCCAAGAGGAAGGTGAGGAATTCCAGGAGGGGCTGGGAAAGGAATGGGGAAGGAAAAGGAGAATGAAAAGGGGAGGGAAAGGGAAAGGAAAGGGAAAGGAAAGGAAAGGAAAGGAAAGGAAAGGAAAGGAAAGGAAAGGAAAGGAAAGGAAAGGAAAGGAAAGGAAAGGAAAGGAAAGGAAAGGAAAGGAAAGGAAAGGAAAGGAAAGGAAAGGAAAGGAAAGGAAAGGAAAGGAAAGGAAAGGAAAGGAAAGGAAAGGAAAGGAAAGGAAAGGAAAGGAAAGGAAAGGAATTCCTGGCCGTCCCAACCATGAGCAGTGTCAGACAAGAGGAAGGTGAGGAGTTTGGGGAGGGGCTGGATCCAGAATTCCTGGCCCATCCCAACCATGAGCAGGTCATGGCCAAGCAAAGGGTAAGGAATTCCAGAGGATGGATTGACCCGTGGATGGGTTTAGGACACCTCCTCCACAGACATGGTTTAACCAAGACACTGACCGGTCATTCCCAAGGCTGGAAAGGCCATTCCCAAGGTTGAAAAAGCCATTCCCAAAGCTGGAAAGGCCATTCCCATTTGGAAAGGCCATTCCAAGGCCGAGCTGACGGAGGAGGGCTCTCCCCATGGCAGGTGGTGAAGATGATGATCATCGTGGTGTGCACCTTCGCGCTCTGCTGGCTGCCCTACCACGTGTACTTCACGCTGCAGTACCTGCGGCCCGAGCTGTACCTGCGCAGGTCCATCCAGCAGGTCTACCTGGCCGTCATGTGGCTGGCCATGAGCTCCACCATGTACAACCCCATCATCTACTGCTGCCTCAACGACAGGTGGGGACGGGCAGCGGGGTCCCGGAGAGCGGGGGTGGGGGTTTTGGGGATGGATGGGGGTTTTTTTTTGGGATGAGTGGGGTATTTTGGGATGGGTGGGGTTTCTCAGCATGGATGGGGTTTCTTGGGATGAGTGAGGTATTTTGGGATAGGTGGGGTTTCTCAGCGTGGATTGGGAATTCTCGGGATGGATGGGGGATTTGGGGATGGGTGGGGTTTCTAGGAATGGACAGGGTTTCTTGGGATGGACGGGGTATTTTGGGATGGATGGGGTTTCTCAGGATGGATGGGGTTTTTTGGGATGGATAAGGTTTGTTGAGATGGATGGGGTTTTTCTGGATGGGTAGGGTTTTTTTAGGATGGGTGGGGTTTCTCAGGATTGATAAGGTTTTTTGGGATCAATGGGGCTTCTAAGCCTGGTGGGTTTTTTTGGGACGAATGGGGTTTCTCAGGAAAGGCGTCTTTTTTTGGGATGGGCGGAGTTTCTCAGGATGGATGGGGTTTTTTGGGATGGCTGGGATTTTTTTAGCATGGATGGGGCTTTTTGGGATGGTTCTGTCCCACCCCTCTGCCACCTCCACCTGAGGTGGGGGTGGCACAATTCTCACCTGGACTCTTTCCTTATCTCCATGGATTTTGAGGGCAAACAGCAACTGAAACCATCCCAACTGCTAATTGGGGTTTACAGGGGGTTTTTCGTTTCTCCATGGGTTTTCTGTTTCTCAGTGAGTTTTTAATTTCTCAGTCGGTTTTCCATTTCTCGGCAGGTTTTTCATTTCTTTCTGGGTTTTCCATTTCTCAGAGAGTTTTTCGTTTCTCAGCAGGTTTTCAATTTCTTAGAGGGTTTTTCACTTCTCAGAGGGTTTTCCATTTCTCAGCAGGTTTTCCATTTCTCAGAGGGTTTTTCACTTCCCAGTGGGTTTTTCCTCCCCTCAGTGAAAGATTGCAATTTTGTCATGTTTGGAAAAGCTCAGCTTTATCTCCCCCTTTCTTTGGCCATGTCCTTCCTATTCCTTTGGCCGTCTCCATCCCATTCCCATGGCCATCTCCATGTCTTTCCCCACCCATGTCCACGTCCATCCCATCCCTTTGTCCATCTCCATCCCATACCTTTGTCCATCTCCATCCCATCCCATTCCCATGCCATTTCCATCCTGTTCCCCACCCACATCCATCCCATCCCTTTGTCCATCCCATCCCATTCCCGTGGCCATCTCCATCCCATCCCTGTGGCCATGCCCATCTCCATCCCATCCCTGTGGCCATGTCCATCTCCATCCCATCTCTTTATCCATCTCCATCCCATTCCATTCCCGTGGCCATCTCCATCCCATTCCATTCCCATGGCCATCTCCATGTCTTTCCCCACCCATGTCCCCCACATCCATCCCATCCCTTTGGCCCATCCCACTCCGGTCCCATCCGTGTGGCACAGGTTCCGGGTGGGATTCAAGCTGGCGTTCCGGTGGTGCCCGTGGGTCAGCGCCGGCGAGTATGAGGGGCTGGAGCTGCGCTCGGCGCGGTTCCTGCACACACACAGCTCCGTGTCCAAGCTCAGCCGCATGGACACCGCTACCGTGGCCTCGGCGCTCAGCGCGGCCGATGAGGAGCCGGACGAGCCCGGCCGGGCCGAGCGGCTCTCCCTGGACGTGACCTCCAACGGCTCCTCCCGCAGCGACTCCAAGACGGTCTCTGAGAGCTTCAGCTTCTACTCCAACACCCCCACCTAGGGATGTCCCCTCAGTGCCACCTCGGTGTCACCGCCCTGCTTGTGCCATGCTGGCGTTTCCCACGCTGTTTTCCCGCCTCTTTTCCTTGGGATGAGTTCCACATGTTCCACTGTGGGGCCGGACACCAGGAATGTTGTCACTGCCTGGCTGGAGATGGAGAGGATGCAGGAACGGGACTGAGCTGGGTTTTTCTCTGGAATTCCAACACTGGCCGGTGCTTCCATGCTCTCTGTGAGGCAGGAACAGTCTCTCGGTGCATCCCACCCCATGGAAAACAACCCCACCCTGCACTTTCCTCCTCCCATCCTCAATTCCATTCTCTCAGTTGGATATCCAGGGGGATCTTAAATCCCAAAAAGGCTTTTTCCAGCTCCACAGGGACTCATCGGCCGCAGCGCAGATCCAGGATTTCCCACATTGGATCCTCTCCAGCATCCACATCCCGCTGCTCTGTGATCTCCTGCTGCCGCTCCAAACTCACTCGGAACGGAGATTCCCAAGGGATCTCCCAAAGCATCTCCTGAAGGAACTCCTGAAGGAACTCCCATAAGTTCTCTGAAGGAACTCTCAAAAGAACTCCTTAAGGATCTCTGGAAGGTTCTCTGAAGGGTCTCCAACCTGATCTGGGCTTTAGGTGCTGTTCCTCAACCACCACAAGGAATTCCTGTGATTCTCTAGAAATCCTCTTGGATGGACTCCAGAATGCCATGGAGCTCTGGAAAAGAAGAGACCACCCTGAAGTGATTCCCAGACCCAAGAAATGGATTCCACCCCAAAAACAAGACTGGAGGGAGATCAGGAATTCTCCAGAGCTGCTTTCACCCTCAGGGTTCGAAGGATTCCCTTCCACCTCCTGGATTTTGTTTTAATCAGGGAATTTTTCTTTTCCTTTGCAAAAACCATGAGGTTTGTGGTGTGTGTATGGATTTATGGAATATTTCCATTTGGATGGACAATTTTCCCTGGACTCCTCCAAGTGGATCAATTCTGCTTGTTGGGAACAAAGCCACAAATCTGGGGATAATCTGAGGGGAATTCGCTCCCGGCTGCTGCTCCAAGGTCTTGTTTGGGGTGTGAAAATTAGACTCTGAAATGGATTCACTGGAATGCTGAAGAAATGAGGGATGAACTCTGGAGAAATGTCCCCATCCCTGCTCCATTCCCATCTCCTGGATGGCTGAATCCAGAAGCTTTTCCAGGTTTTTTAGGCAGATCTCAGATCAGAGTTCCCAGGCTGGGGAGTTCCTTTGCCTCCTCCCTGGCACCCAGATGGAAAATCAGAAGAGTCTGGCAGGAATCCCCCACAGCTCTGCTCCCTCCCTTTGGAAGCACCTGGAAAACTCCCCCATGCCAAACCCCAAATCCCAACCTCAAAACCGTTGGTTTTAAGCTCAGCTTTGTATCCTGAAACACAGAAATTCCCATTCCGACAGAGCAGGAGCAGAAAATCCCAAATCTCTCCTCATCCACCCTTGGGATCTGCTCCAAAATCCATGCCTAAATCCACCCTTTATCCCCATTCCATGTGGGACCGTCCCTCCCCCAGCACCAACCCCTGGATTTGGGGAATTTTGCTGGATTTTGGGATTTTGCTGGGATTCAAACAGGCCTGGCCCTGGTTTGGTTCTGTTTGGCACGAAAACCCCGGCACCTTTGGAAGTCACAGCCAAGGATCCGGCGGCGCCTTTGGAAGCCGCAGCCAAGAATCCATCCGGGAGCAATTCCCATTGTTCGGAGCGTTTTTCTGGGATTGCCGTGGATACAAGGCCTGCCCCGCCCATCCTTGTCTTTATTGTTGTTTTTATTTTCTGTCCCTCAAGGGCTCCTCACGGCCGAGCATTCCAGGATGGAAGCGCAGGATCCGCTGTTTATGGAGCGTTCCCACAGGGAATGACGGGATTTGTGTTTTTTGGGATTTCCGTGTCCTTGCTGGAGCCCTGGTGTGAGGTCATAGAGCCCGGCCTGGGAGCTCTCAGGATTTATTTTTCATTAAAGGATTCATTTTTCATTTTCATACCATAATCCACAAAACCTCCAATTTCCAGCCTTCAGGACCCACCATAGGCCCTTCCAGCCTTCCCCATTCCAGGATTCTGGGAGATTTTGGTCTCCTAAACCCTGCCCCAAAATCCTATGTCCAGCTGAAGAACAGACACAATTATTATAATGCAAAGTTTAGCAGGGGAATCCCCCTTTTCCTTGGAATATCCAGCCTAAATCCCATCCCTGTGGAATATCCACCCCAAATACCATTCCTGCTGGAATATCCACCCCAAATACCATCCTTGTGGAATATCCATTCCAAACCCCATCCCTGAGGAATATCCACCCCAAATCTTGTTCCTGCTGGAATATCCACTCCAAACCTCATCCCTGCAGAATATCCACCCCAAATCCCATTCCTGCTGGAACATCCACTCCAAACCCCATCCCTGAGGCATATCAATCCCAAATCCCATCCCTATGAAATGTCCATTCCAAACCCCATCCCTGAGGCATATCCACCCCTAACCCCATTCCTGCTGGACTATCCACCCCTAACCCCATTCCTCTGGAATATGCATCCCAAATACCATCCTTGTGGAATATCCACTCCAAACCCCATCCCTGCAGAATATCCACCCCAATGGAATATCCATCCTAAATCCCAATCCTGTGTAATATCCACCCCAAATCCTATTCCTGACTCTGACATCCCTGGGGAATTTGGGATTTGGGGTGGCAGCACCTGGAAGGAGCTTTCTGGGAAGTTCATCCCATGGGAGCATCCCAAGAAGGAGAGAATCCAACCGTCCTTCCCAAAGCGCCTCGGCATTGTCCCAGTGTGGATTTCATTGGATAAATATTCCTTTGATGTGCAGATTGGTTCGTTATCCCTTAACGAAGCGACAAGGGGTGGGAGCCAGAAGAGGTGGAAAAGGTGGAAAAGCTAAAATTCCATAAAAAAGATGGATGGTGGGTTTGGGGTACCCTCAGTGGGAGGGGTTTGCCCTGAAACATCACCAAAACAAGAAAAGGGACAATTCCCAAAATTCCTCCTCCAGTTCAACGGCACTGATTCCCAAATCACGGAAAAGGCTCCGATCCCTCCTGGAGGCAGGCAGCCTTTCCCAAATCCCGCTGCTCCACTGGGAATGCGCAATTCGTGCTTTTCCCAGCCCTCAGTGTGCTGCTGGCAGAACATTCCAGGTGGGAATTGCAGGAACATCCAGCCCCTGCCAGTGGTTCCAGTCGGCTGGAATTCCGGATTTTAATTAAAGCAGTGTTCCCGGGCTCAGCTTCGTCCCATGGGCCTGGTAAACTCCTGCTGTTGGTTTTCCATCAGCAATATCATCCTGGAAAAAGGAGGGAAGGGAAAAACATCCACACACTCCTGGCCAAGCTTCCTGTGAACACTGGGCTGGATCCTCCTTCCTGGTGGGATACAGATCCCAAAAGATCCATCGGGATCATCCCATCCCAGACAGATTCAGATCCCCATGGATCCATTGGGATCATCCCTTCCTGGCAGGATTCAGATCCCCACAGATCTGTCAGGATCATCCCTTCCCAGTGGGATTCAGATCCCCACAAATCTATTGGGATCATCCCTTCCCAGAAGGATTCAAATCCCAACAGAGCCATCTCCTTCATCAGGATCATCTCTTCCCAGATGGATTCAGATCCCCATGGATCCACTGAGATCATCCCATCCCAGACAGATTCAGATCCCCACGGATCCATCGGGATCATCCCATCCCCTTTCCAGGGCTGTCCCTAATGGGGAATTTCACTCCCACTCCATAAAATGAAAGCGAGCCTTTATTGGGAACAAAAACCCCAGTCAGCCACACAAGGAAAGGGAATTCCACATTCCTGGGGCTTTGGGTTACCCCTCCATCTCCAATTCCTTGGGAAACGCCCCAAAATCAGGAGGTGACCCCAAAAACCCCCAAGTTTTGTCATTATTGGTGCTTTCCAAGCGGGATCTGCAGCTTAGATCGAGCCCATCCCACTGAATTCCCGCTCCAGTTCAGCCTCATTACCATGGATGCATTCCAGCGTTTTGCATAAATGTTTGCTTAATGCCCAGTCCAAAATATACTGGAAAATTAAAAATAAAAAAGCAGGAATTGAAGGCAGCTCATGGCTCCCGGGGTGGATCCTGCTGTTTCCATGGCAGCCGGGGGGCTTGGGGATGCTTCCCAAAAAAATCAGAGCTCAGGGAGGAATGATTTGGGTCCAAAACATCCGGATGAAAGTGAATTAATGATTTTCAGGAATTCCCAGTTTCATTTTGGGGCAGATTCCGGCAGATTTGGGGGTTCCTGGAGGGTGGAGAATTCCAGCTTGTTCCCAGCAGTAATTAGTGTTAATTACCTCGGTAATTGCTGAGCTCTGAGCAGCAATTGGGAACCAAGCTGGGCTGGGTGGAAATTTTGAGGTGGGAAATGAGAAATTCAAATGGATTTGGTGTTTCCAGGGCTGAGGAACCTCCTGGGCATCGGGAATTCCAGAGGCAAGGAAGGGAAAAGGGGAGAGAGGGAATTGCTTCCACAGGATGCTCCAATGGGCTTAATTAGAAATCAATTATTCATTGGAGCCACTGGATGGGCAGGGAGGGATTGGAGGAGGATTTATGGAATCCTGGGGGGATCCACGCTTCAGTCAGGATTTTTTGGGAAGAAATCCCTCCCTGAGGGGCTGAGATGGAATTCCCAGAGCAGCTGTAGCTGCCCCTACATCACTGGGAGTGTCCAAGGCCAGGTTGGACATGGCAACAAAAATCCAGGAAATCCTGGGATTTGTGGCATGAGAACTGGGGATAAAACACAGGGAATGGGAGCACCAAAGGTCAGATTCTCATTGCTTATTGGGAATGAGGGGCAGGAGAAGGGACTGGGGCTATTCCCAGGGGCACGAGAAGGGACTGGGGCCATTCCCAGGGGCACGAGAAGGGACTGGGGTTATCCTGAGCTCTGTCATGCTCCAGCCTCTTCCAGAGCATTCCCACTAAAGGGAAAAGAATCCATCCCAGCTGGATGTGAGCTGTGTGCAGCAGCCAGGCACGGCAGAGCTTCCCAATAAAATCTTGGAGAGATCCAGCCCATTTCCCTCTCCCGAGCGTTGCCTGCACCTCCAGCTCCGAATGAGGCACCCGAGCCGCAGCCAGAGGGGATGGACACCAACCTGGAAGGGGAAAGCAGGGGGAGAATGCCCTGAAATCCCAAATCCAAGGCTTTTGCCAGGCTTCCATTCAGGGAATGAACCGGGAATGAGCAGGGAATGACCACAGAATGGGGCAGGGGTGGGGTAGGGCATGGACTGGGAATGGGCAGGGAATGACCATAGAATGGGGCAGGGCATGACCACAGAACAGGCAGAGGCCGACTGGGAATGGGGCAGTGAAGACAGTTGGTCCCAGAGCTGGGTTTCCCTTCCCATTCCGTGGTCATTCCCTGCCCATTCCCAGTCAGGTTTCCAATCCCCATTTCCTCCCCTTTTCCCAAATTTCCCACATCCCAGTGTCTCAAATCCTCCCAAACCCATCCCGAGCCCTGCTGGAAAAGTCCCAGCACCTCCTGCTCCCAATTCCTCCTTCCCAGCTCCCGAAGGAAACTTCTCCCTGCATCCAGGAGCATCCCCACACCCCAATCCCGGGGATTTCAGGAATGCAAACCCTTCTGGAATGTGGGGAGCTCGAAACCGAAGCTTTCCCGAGTCCTGGCAGGGATTTATGGAGCCGGGAAGGAATCAAAGCCATTTGCAGCGTTGCTGTCACAGTGATCCATTCCCTCAATTCCCGCTTCCATCCGGGAATGCTTCTGCCCTCGCCGGCACTGCTGATGCCGGGGAAAAATCCAGCGAGGTTGCCAGGGCAGGAATGATTTATTTGGGCATAAAATCCATCCGAGTTCCTGGGAGTCTCCTCCGGGATGCAGAGATTGATTTGTTTACTGCAGCCACGGAAAGCGGGGGCTGCTCCCGGGAAAACACATCCCAAACTCAGCCGGGGATTTTCCAGCTTCTCCTGGAGCAGCCGAGGGAAAAGACTGACCCCATTGCTCTGCCCCCAGATTATCAGGGGGACAGAAAAAAAAAAAAAAAAAGTGTTTCAGATCCTTGACGTTTGGGAATTGTCCAGAGTCTCCCGGGTGCTCGGAATCTTCCAAGGAGATTCCAGGCTGCTCTTCCGAGGAGATTCAGGGCTCCAAGCCTTGATTCCTTTGCCATTTTTGGGGTTGGATGGAGGCAGAGCATAGATCCCTCCGGCTCCCTCCTGGCGCAGGAATCGAGCCTGGAGGGACGGGTGGAACCAAAATACAACTGGGATTCGAGGATTAAGGACCGCCTCTAAATCCATGTATTCCTTAGGAAAAACAGGATTTTCTTCCTTTGAAAAATATAGTTGTGTTTGGAAGGGGTTCTATGAAAACCCGACTGCCACTCCCGTCCCCCGGACAGGGCTGGGCACTCCCAGGGAGTGGCGTTTCCTTGGATCGGCCCTTCCCAGGAGCCTGGAATATCCTGGATGGGAAAACCCCCATTCCCTAAATCCAGATTTTCCCCTTGGGAGATCCCGCGGCTCCATCCCGCGCTGGAGCTCGGGTTTGATATCCCGAAGGTGTTTTCCAAGCTCAAGGATTCCATGATTCTGTGATCCCTCGGCTGCTCCATGCAGGGAGGGGAAATCCTGGGAATCATTCCTGAGTTCCCGTGAGCAATCCATGGCTTTTCCTCCTGCTCCATCCAGCGGCTCAGCCGGGAAAAGCTGCCGGGAAAAACGGCGGCATCATCCCTAAATCCAAGGATTCAGCCGGGAATGCTGGCCTGGAAATGCTGGAAAAGCTCCTACTCTGGGTGGATTCAAGTTCCTCTTCCCAAACTTCGAAATGCAGTGGAATTCCCAAGCTTTGGGGACGGATCCGGCACATCCAGGTCATCCCAAATTTTTCCTAGAGTTTCCAGAGCACAAGGGATGCTCCAGAAGGAAAAGCCAGGGATTTATTTCCTTCTCAGTGGAGTTTTGCCTCAGGCACAGAGCTCAGGTTCTCCCAGGGGTGTCCCCTCTGCCCGGCATCGGGCACCTGGAGCCAGGTGAGGGTCACAGGGAATGTGGGAACACACCTAGAGAGATACGGGGAACGTGGGAATTACACCTGGAGAGACACGGGGGAACAGGGGGAATGTGAGAACACACCTGGAGAGGCACGGGGTATACCGGCCCACACCTGGAGGGTCCGGGGAAGGCCTGCAGGTTGCACTGGTCAGGAAAATTAATCCACAAACACCAGAGGTTTACATCCAAAAAGGAGACAGAGGACTCCTTTTTGCTTTATTCGAATAAAGGGAGAGACCATGGGACATTCCCCTGGGATCTCTCAAATTTTTGGAGGATGCAGCCTCCTTTTTATCCCAATTTCCCTCTCTCTTTCCCCACTGGCTGAGGTACTCGAGAGGCATAGACTTCCCGGAACCCCTGATACCTGAAATTCCCCTCTAATGTATAACCCTCCCTTTTAATTTTTAATTCCTATAGAATTCATAGTTTTTCCCCCGTTGCTTCTTTCATCTTTCGATATACAGTTTGTTTGTAAAGGCAAATATCTTTTTCCATTCATCAATCAGTGGAATCCATCCCATTGTTTATTTTATCTCTCAGTGCTAGCCTTATCTACAAGCAGATCCACAGCTCATTTGTAAAGACAAATTCAACGTTCGTCTCAGTGGGAATGCGGGAACACAACTGGAGAGACACAGGGAACGTGGGAATTACACCTGGAGGGGCCCGGGGAAGGCCTACAGGTTGCACTCAGCGCTAAGATAGGGATCGGGCCTAGCTTGGACTCGGTGATCCCAAAGATTACAGCCTTACTGATTCCAGGATTCCGGGATAAGCGCCGCTGCTCCAGCGGCTCCTCCTCCTCCCGGGGCTGCACCGACGGCCGCTGATCCCGCTCCGGTCCCATCCCAGGGCCGGGGAAATGGCGATATCACCCCTTTCCATCCCCTCCCGGCGGGTTCCGGGGCTGCACCGGAGGCTGCTGACCCCGCTCCGGTCCCATCCCAGAGCCAGGAATTGCAGGAATGGGGGAATTGGGGGAATTCCGGGAATGGCAAGGCCGCCCTCTCCTCTCCTCTCCTCTCCTCTCCTCTCCTCTCCTCTCCTCTCCTCTCCTCTCCTCTCCTCTCCTCTCCTCTCCTCTCCTCTCCTCTCCTCTCCTCTCCTCTCCTCTCCTCTCCTCTCCTCTCCTCTCCTCTCCTCTCCTCTCCTCTCCTCTCCTCTCCTCTCCTCTCCTCTCCTCTCCTCTCCTCTCCTCTCCTCTCCTCTCCTCTCCTCTCCTCTCCTCTCCTCTCCTCTCCTCTCCTCTCCTCTCCTCTCCTCTCCTCTCCTCTCCTCTCCTCTCCTCTCCTCTCCTCTCCTCTCCTCTCCTCTCCTCTCCTCTCCTCTCCTCTCCTCTCCTCTCCTCTCCTCTCCTCTCCTCTCCTCTCCTCTCCTCTCCTCTCCTCTCCTCTCCTCTCCTCTCCTCTCCTCTCCTCTCCTCTCCTCTCCTCTCCTCTCCTCTCCTCTCCTCTCCTCTCCTCTCGCGCAGCGCCCACCCCCACGGCCGTTACCGAGCGCGCGCCGCCGTTCAAACCCGCCTCGGGGGCGGGAGCGCCGCACGCTGATTGGCTGCCAGGCTGGCACCCCGCGAGCTGATTGGGGAGAAGGTGCAGAGGGGGCGTGGCTTCCTGGAGGGCGGGCTCCCCCTCAGCGCGGCGCCGAGCCGCAGCCATGGCTGCCCGCACTCCCCGCGCTGCTGCAGCCGCCGCCGCTGCTTCCTCCTTGCTCTCGCCAACCCCCCGGGCCCTCGGCAGTACCGGCACCCCTGTGCTCGCTGAGTGCCCCGGCAATGACGATGAGAGTGAGAGGCGCCAGCGCCGCCGCTCCAGGGCCGTGGACTCATCGCTGCAGGGCCTCGGCTCACCCTCGCTCAGGTAGAGCCGGTGCGAAGGGCCTGACATGACAGGGGGAAACCTGGTAACCGACACCACTGGGCTAGGGCTGAGGAGGAGCCCGGGCACCGACACCGCTGGGCACGGGCCGAGGGGAACGCGGTCACCGACACCGCTGGGTCGGGGCTGAGGGGCTCGGTTGCTGACCCCGCTGTGTCCCGCAGGCCCGAGGGCTGGCAGCCGCCGCTGTCCCAGTGGAGCAATGCGCAGATCTCGGAGCACTACAGCACCTGCATCAAGCTCTCCACCGAGAATGTGAGTCGGGGCTGCCGCGTTTGGGCCCTGCAGGGTTTAAAACCCCCTCAGCGCGGTTTGGGCGGGGTTGGAAACACTTCGGGATGGGGCAGGTTAAGGGACCATAAAGGTTAAAGGACCATAAAAGGTGTCTGGTCCCAGCTGGCCCGTCCCACAGCACATGGGTTCTGCCCACGTGGTTTTGGGGTATCTCTGGGCAATCCCAGGAAAAGTTCCTGTAGGATTTCCTAGTTCCTGCCCGTTCCTTTCGTCCCATGGCTGGGCCCCGTGGAGCAGAACCTGGATGCATCGTCCCACATTCCCCCTCGGATATTTAGGGCTGAGGTCCCCTCTCTGCCCAGCCCCAGCTCCCTCAGCTTTTGATCATCAGGGATGAGATGCTCCAGATCCCTCATCTTTGTCCTCGTCTGGAGCTCCTTGTCCCTCCTGTCCTGATGATCCCAGAGCTGGACACAGCACCCCTAGGGCTGGATCACTCCCTGACCTGCTGGGAATGCTCTTCCTGGTGATCCCTGGTGGCCTTGTCCCAAGGACACTCTGCTAGTCAGGGACACTTTGTTGTCCCTCAGCTCCTTCTCCAGCCTGTGCCAGTGTCCAGGGCTGGCCCTCCCCAACTGCAGGACCTGCCTGAGTTTGAATTAGTTTGAATCAAGCGATTCTCTGTTGAATTACAGACAATTCTCTGCCCATCTCTCTAGCCTCTCCCCATTCCTCTGCCAAGAGGAAGCTGTGGCCACGGCCAGGCTGGTGTTGCTGTCCTCTGGGTCCCCAGGGTGGCCCTGGCCAGGGGAAGGGTTCCTAGCTGTTGCTTTGTTGCAGAAAATCACCACCAAAAACGCCTTTGGGCTGCACCTGATCGATTACATGACTGACATCCTGAAGCAGAAGAACTCGGAGCTCACCAACTTCCAGGTCAGAGGGTTTCCTCCTGCTCATTTGTTTCCACCTCCAATTAACGCTGGGATTAATTAATGTGAAACCTCCAATGCTGCCACCAAACGCCCCTGGGAGAGGCCTTGAAAGGCTGAATGCTCCCAGTTGTGGTGTTTAAAAAAGGTTCAAAGTAGGATTTGGGAAGCCTCAGAAGTAAAAATGAGGCTGGGAAAGGAAGGGAGGTGGTGCTGGGCTGGTTCTGATCCAAGAACTTGCCAGGAAAAAGCATTCCAGGAATTGCTGGGAGAGAGAGGTGGATTCTTGCATGGATGAGCAGGGGCAGGAGTTTGGGATGTGGCTCCCAGGAGCTCCTGAGGTAAGGATGGGAAAAGGAGCTCTGAGTGTCACTGGGGGGGACTTGGCCTTCCTGGTGGGATCTGGGCTTGGAAAAGGCCCTTGGAATTTCACTCCCTTCACCTCTTCCTGCTTTGGGAAAACAGGATGAACCCAAGGGGGTGACCCTGAGGAAGGAGAGGTCCTGGCCGACCAAACACTCCCCTTTCTGCTTCTCCACATGGCTGAACTCATCAATTCCAAAAGGATTTTTAGCTGCGATCCCAGAAAAAAAAATAAAAGCAAGCTGTGGGCAAAACACCCCTTTGGGGGGGATCCATAGCTTTCACAATAACCCTGTTATCCATGATTTTCCTTGGGAAATCAGCTCTGGGATGCTCCAGGTGAGAATTTTCCCTGTTCCTCTGCAGATGGCAGCTGGGACTCTAGATGCCAGCGCCAAGATCTACGCCGTGCGCGTGGATTCTGTCCACGCTGACGCCTTCAAGGTCCTGAGCCACCTGGGCAAGGAGCACCCCCCTGCCAGGGACCTGGACAGCCCCGAGGAAGGTGGGAATTCCCTCTTTTCCTCTCCCAAATCCCGGGAAATTCCCTCATTTCCCACCCGGCAGTGGTAGGAGCCTCAGCGTGCTTTTGGAGTTGGGAGTTTCAAGGAGATCTGGGATTAATTGAATTCTCCCAAGGGGTGGGAGATTCCAGGTTCGTTTTCCTGGGATGCTGGAACAGGGAGAGATGGGAGGAGGAGCTGGATCTGTTGCTCAGTGATTTCAGGTTTCAGTTTGGGATCAAACAGGGGCATCTTGGGATTAGATAGGAGAAGTTTGGGATCAAATGGGAGCGGTTTGGAATTAGATAAGAGAAGTTTAGGATCAAACAGGAGTAGTTTGGGACCAAGCAAGAGCAGTTTGGGATTAAATAGGAAAAGTTTGGGATCAGCCAGGGGCAGATTTTTGCCCAGCAGAATCCATAAAAAGCCACCAAGACATTGCTCATCCCAGCTGATCCCTCCTGAGGAATTCCAACCCGCTGCAGTTTGTTGTACAGATTCCAGGTTTTCTCCCACCTTTGGGATATTCCAGCCCATAGTTTGAGGTGGGATTTGTCCATTTGCCCATGCCAGGCTCCAGCCCGGGCCCTGAGGCTGCCAGGAAAGAAGCAAAGCCAAAGAAGAAGCAAAGCTTCAAAACCATCGAGCAGAACCTGAGCAACATCAACGTGTCCGAGGCCAATCGCAGGCACGAGGTGAGCTCGGCTTCCTCCCCATCCTCCTCATCCTCCCCATCCCTGTGTTCCTGCTTTTCCATTCCCCTGGCTTCTCAGAGCCACCAGTGTGGGAGTTCAGGCTGGGAAAAGGATCCTGGAATGGTTTGGGGTGGAAGGGCCTTAAATCCCAGTCAAGGTCACCATCCCAGTCCACTCCAGCCCAGCCTGGGACATTCCCAGGGATGGATTTGCCAGGGAGGAGCTGCAGGAATTCCATCCCTCTCCTCTGGGTTGATACCTCCTGTAGTTTATCTTCCCTCCAGGGCTGGCTGGGATTGGGACTGGGTCAAATCCTGGGATCCCCCTGTGACAGCAAAGCCCTCCTGTCCTTGTTTATCCTCCGATCCCAGAATTCCAGTTTGGGATGGATCAGCCTTCCCATGGGCAGGAACAGCTCCTAGTATCCCAGACTGGAATACTCCCAGGGATGATCCAGGAGCAGAGAGGGAAAAATCCAGCACTTGGAATCCTGGAATACCTTGGCTTGGAAGGGACCCCTCAGCTCATCCTATTCCAGCACTTCCCACTCTGCCAGGCTGCTCCAGCCTGGCCTGGGACACTCCCAGGGGTGGGGAGGACACGTGGGGATCGTTGTCCCTCGGGATCAGAGCCCTCCCTGCCCTTCTCCAACCCCGGCGTTCCCCGATTCCCAGATTCCCCTCTCCGTTCCCAGATTCCCCCATTCCCCGACTCCCTCATCCACTTTCTCCAATTCCCATTCCCAAATTCCCATTCCCGGATTCCCATTCCCATTCCCAAATTCCCATTCCCGGATTTCCAGGTGGATCCCATGTTCCAGAGAGCAGCCGCCTCCTTTGACGAGTGCAGCACTGCTGGGATTTTCCTGACAGGGCTGCGCTCCCAGAGCTTCCAGAGCCGCCTCCTTTTCCACTCGGAGATTGTCCCGCTGTCCTCCTCGGAGAGCCTGGCCCTGCCCAGCTCCGACCCTGTCCCTGTGGCCGGGCTCAAAGGTGAATCCCTGCTGGCTTTCCCTGCCTCTTTTGTCCCCCCTGTCTCCTTTTTCTTCCCCCCCCGCCTTTTTTCTCCCCGCTGCCTTTTCCAGCTTTTCCCATGCTTTTCCTGCCCTTATCCAGCTTCTCTTCCCGGGTCTTTCTTTGCTGCTCAGATCCTGCTCAGGCTTCTGGAAAACTGGGAATTGTGGGGGTTTGAGGTCCTGAGCCAGGCTGGGGATTCCAGAGCCAGGCTGGGGATTCCTGAGCCGGGTGGGGATTCCTGCTGGTATCCCAGGAATTCCCCTGTATCCCACCTCTCTGCAGCCCTGCTGGCCCCGTGCCTGGAAAAACGCCGGATCTGCTCCTCCCTGGCCGGATTCCAGTTCACCAAGTGGGATGAGGAGACCCACAACGAGGTGGGTGGGAATTCCTGATCCAGGGGGGAATTCCTGATCAAGGCGGAATTCCTGATCAAGGCGGAATTCCTGGTCTAGATTCCTGAGCCAAGCTGGGGATTCCTGACGTGGGTGGGAATTCCCGATCCAGGCGGGGGGATTCCCGATCCGGGCAGGAATTCCTGATCCAGGCAGGGTTCCTGTGTTGCAGTCGGTGTCGGCGCTGCTGGAGAAGTTCCGCAGGAGCGAGCAGGCGTTCGATCCCAACCTGGATCCCGACAGCGACGACGGGGAGGGCTGGGGCCCCTCCCAGCTGGAATTCCCACCGGATTCCCCGGATGGAGACAGGAGCCCAGAACTGCAGGAGAGCAGCAAGAGGTGGGGATGGGGATCCAGAGCTAAGGTGGAATTCCAGGGGAAATTCCCAGCGCCCCAGGAAGGAATTCTCAGTCCTGGTGAGGAGCTCATTTCCTGCTCCAGTCCTGGGTGCATCCAGGAATGTATTCCAGGAATTTACTCCAGGGATCTCTCTGCATTCCAAGGAGAACTTTGACAAATCCAGGTGTTTTTCCAGCAGAACTGAGGCTCTGGAACCCCCAGTGTCTTACCACTACAGCTGGAACAGGGATAACAAATCCAGGGAATGCCGAGGGAATTCTGAAACGGGGATGACAAATCCTGGGAATGCCCAGGGAATGCTGAGCAGCTCCTGTGCCTTTTCCAGGACTACTCAAGAATACCAAATTCCAGGAATGCTGTGGGAATGCTGAGCAGGGATGACAAATCCTGGGAATGCCCAGGGAATTCTGAAACGGGCATAACAAATCCTGGGAATGCCCAGGGAATTCTGAAACGGGGATGACAAATCCTGGGAATGCCCAGGGAATGCTGAGCAGCTCCTGTGCCTTTTCCAGGACTGCTCAAGAATACCAAATTCCAGGAATGCTGTGGGAGTGCTGAGCAGGGATGACAAATCCTGGGAATGCCCAGGGAATTCTGAAACGGGCATAACAAATCCTGGGAATGCCCAGGGAATTCTGAAACGGGGATAACAAATCCTGGGAATGCCCAGGGAATTCTGAAACGGGGATGACAAATCCTGGGAATGCCCAGGGAATTCTGAAACGGGCATAACAAATCCTGGGAATGCCCAGGGAATTCTGAAACGGGGATGACAAATCCTGGGAATGCCCAGGGAATTCTGAAACGGGGATAACAAATCCTGGGAATGCCCAGGGAATGCTGAGCAGCTCCTGTGCCTTTTCCAGGACTGCTCAAGAATACCAAATTCCAGGAATGCTGTGGGAAGGCTGAGCAGGGATGACAAATCCTGGGAATGCCCAGGGAATTCTGAAACGGGCATAACAAATCCTGGGAATGCCCAGGGAATTCTGAAACGGGGATGACAAATCCCGAGAAACCTGAGCCACTCCTGTTGCTTTTTCAGGCCCGAGGGAGCTCCCTTTGGTGCCGGGGACATCGGCACGCTGAGCCTGCACGTGTCCCTGAATCCCGGAGAATATTCCTACTTCAGCCCCCGCACCCTCGCCATGTGGGCCGGCCCCGAGCACTGGCGCTTCCGGCCCCGCCCACACCGTGAGTGCCAGAGCCAGGGAGCCCTGGGATTTGGGAATTCCGGCCTGGGGAGGGCTGCAGTCCTGGGATTCTGGGATGGGAGGGCTCCAGTCCTGGGATTCTAGGATTCTAGGATGGGAAGCGCTCCAATTCCTTTCCAAAGTCCCATGGAACTTCTTCATTCCCAGACCTTGATTGGTTTCTGCTCCCACAAAAATCCACAGACTCCTGGATACCTGGGAGCTGAGGCCAACCCTGGCTGCTTTCCCATAAAAAAGGGGGAGATCTTTGTGGGTGCCCTTTGCCTGAAGGGGATGTTCCAGTTGGGAATGAGCCGGATGCAGTGACAGCCCCGTCCCTCTTACTCCTTCCTTCCTTCCTTCCTTCCTTCCTTCCTTCCTTCCTTCCTTCCTTCCTTCCTTCCTTCCTTCCTTCCTTCCTTCCTTCCTTCCTTCCTTCCTTCCTTCCTTCCTTCCTTCCTTCCTTCCTTCCTTCCTTCCTTCCTTCCTTCCTTCCTTCCTTCCTTCCTTCCTTCCTTCCTTCCTTCCTTCCTTCCTTCCTTCCTTCCTTCCTTCCTTCCTTCCTTCCTTCCTTCCTTCCTTCCTTCCTTCCTTCCTTCCTTCCTTCCTTCCTTCCTTCCTTCCTTCCTTCCTTCCTTCCCTCCCTCCCTCCCTCCCTCCCTCCTTTTTTTTTACACCTCTCTCCCTTTTTCCCCTGTGTCCCTCAGCAGCCTCGGGCCTGGACAAGGATTCCCGGCGGAGGATTCCCAAGAAGGTTTTCGAGTTGGATTTCCAGGAGGACATCGACTTCCAGGCCCATTTCCGTAAGACCAAGGTGCCCACAGAGCCCCTGGAATTCCTGGGATTTGGGCAGCTCCAGTTCTGTGTGGGAGGCACTGCAGAGCCTGCCCCTTTCCACACAGAACACTCCCTGCTTTTCCATGGAAAGCTGCTGGAGCTTTCTGGTTTTCCATTGAGCTGTCTGATCCCATTCCCAGGCATCCATAACTTTGGCCAAATCCATCCTGGAAAACCAAAATCTCCGGAGCACCACACTCCCTGCAGACTTCAACTACGAGCCCCAGAACCTGGGGCAGCTCTTCCTGAAACCCTTGGTCAAGGTGAGAGAATTCCCAAAGGAATCATCCCAGGGGGTCATCCCAGGGAGTCATCCCAGGGTGAAGGGACAAGGCCCAGCCTTTTCCAGGAATATTTTGGAATATTTTCCTGCAGCTCAGCCGGAGCTCGGATCCAGTGGAAGCCTTGGATACGGAGGCTGGGATTGAGGACTACGACTACAACAACCCCAACGACACCTCCAACTTCTGCCCTGCCCTGCAGGTACAGCCAGGGGATCCCGTGGGAAAATCCCTGTCCAGGGAATTCCCGAGGGAAGGAATGGGAGGGGCAGGGCACTCCTGGCAGCCCAGCCTGGGACATTCCTAGGGATGGATTTGCCAGGGAGGAGCTGCAGGAATTCCATCCCTCCCCTCTGGGTTGATACCTCCTGGAGCTTCCCTTCCTGCCAGGCCCCTCCAGGGCTGCCTGGGATTGGGATTGGGATAAATCCTGGGATCTGTGGCAGCAGAGCCCTCCTGTCCCTGTTTGTCTCCAGATCCCAGAATCCCAGTTTGGGATGGATCAATCCCTTCTCATCCCAGCCTTCCCATGGGACAGCTCCCACTGTCCCAGGCTGGGACACTCCCAGGGATGGAAAAATTTCGGGATTGCTGCTCCCTGACCCTGCCTTGGCTTCAGCCTTGGCCCAGTTCCATGGGGATAAACCCCAATCCCGTGGGGATAAACCCCAATTCCATGAGGAAGCCGGGCAGGAATTCCCACCCTCTGGAGCAGCTCTGGTGACTCTGGTGTCCCCCCTGTGTCCCTGCAGGTCCCTGACAGCGATGATGATCCCGATGCCAACCCTGCAGAATTCCCGAGCCAGCTCCCGGCTCCTCCAGAGCTCTCCATGATCAACGGGGGGAACGTCCCGGGCTGTGGGGAGCTGGAGCTCATTGCTGAACCCCAGAAGGTGACTGGGACTGACTGGGAGCACTGGGACTGACTGGGAGCACTGGGCGTTGGGAATTCCTCCCTGGACTGGGCTGGAGCACAATCCTCTCAGCACCTCCAGGGTTAAAAATCCCAGGACACCCCTATGGTGCAGGATTCCAGGGATTGCCAGGATTCCTGGGATTGGGCAGGGACTGTCCTTCCCACAGGAACAATTCCTGGATTGCCATTCCCACAGGAACAATTCCTGGGATTGCCATTCCCACAGGAACAATTCCCAAATTAAACACTGGGGGTTGGGCAACCAGGCTGCCCTCACCGTTATTGCCATGGAAAATCGGGAATGCTGACAGCTGTGGCTGTGATCCCGCTGGTGATCCCAGTGATGATCCCAGATAATCCCAGATTCCCTCCCCAGATCCATAAAATCCACATCCAGTACGCCAAGACAGCCAAGAGGATGGACATGAGGCGGCTCAAGAGGAACATGTGGGAGCTGCTGACGGAGCAGGGAGCGGCAGCGGAGGTGGGCAGGGAAATTCCTGCTGGGAATTGGCCTGGGGTTTCCAGGGGTTTTCCTGGGCATCTCAGGGCCCTGCAGTTCCCGGTTTTTCCCAAGCAGGGGGAGGATCCTGGGGAAGGGACGGACTTGGAAGTGGCTGGAGAGAAAGTCCTGAGTGACCTCACCAAGGATCTGCTCCACAGGTCGGGAATGGGAGTGGGACAGGGAAAATCCTGAATGGGAATGGGAAAATCCCAAATGGGAATGAGACAGGGAATGGGGATAGGAGTGGGAAGGGGAGTGGGAAAATCCCGAATGGGAATGGGGATGGGAATGGGAAGGGGAGTGGGAAAATCCTGAATGGGAATGGAGATGGGAATGAGAATGGAGATGACAACAGGACAGGGAAAATCCCTTGTGGGAATGGGAATGGGAGTGGGAAAATCCTGAATGGGAATGGGACAGGGAATATGGAAATGAGGATGGGAAAATCCCTCCAGGTGTTGGGATGGGAATGGGAAAGGGAAAACACTGAATGGGACAGGGAATGGGATTGGGAAAACCCCTCATAGGAATGGGACTGGGAATGGGAAGATCCCTGCGGGTGTTCCCAGGAAAGCCAGGCTGGCAAACCCTTCCTGGCAGGTCCAGGATCCAATCCCTGCTCCTTTGGATTCCTGGATGCTCTGGGATTCCCGGGCTGATCCCGATCCTGCTGTTCCGCAGGCTCCCTCCTGCCATGGCCACCGACCTGTCAGTGCCCCTGGCCTTCGTGTGCCTCCTGCACCTGGCCAACGAGAAGGTGAGGGCTGGGAGCCACTCCCACCATCCCAGCATTCCCGGGAATGCAGCTCCTTCCTGGGATTCCATGGGATCCAGCTCTTTCCATCAGTCCTGGGAATTCCATGCAATGCAGCTCATTGCCAACAATCTTGAGATTCCATGCAATGCAGCTGAATCCCAGTTTTTCCTCTGGAATACAGCTAATTCCCAATCCATCCCAGCTCATTCCAAATCCATCCCGATTTTTCTATGGAATGCAGCTCCAGGAAATGGGAACAGTCCCAGTTTGGGCAGAGTTTGTCCCTCAGAGCTGTCCTGAGCATTCCAGACTCTGGAACAGAATTCCAGAGGCTGGGAAAGATCCCCAAGGCCACTGATTCCAAGCTGTGCCCAATCCCCACCTGGATTCCTTCCACATCCAGGGATTCCTTGGAATTCCTTCAGGAATGGAAACTCCAAACCGCCTTGGGCAGCCCCTTCCCACCTTTTCCTTCAGGAAATGCCTGCACATTCCCTGGAAGAGCCCCCAGGCAGTGGCAGGAGGGGCTGGGGTTGTTCCCAAGCCTCATTCCCACGGGATTTAATTACAAAAGGGATGGAATTCCGAGGGGAACAGAGCCCGGCCCTGCCAGACTTGGCTTTTCCTTCTCATTCCCAGAATTTGCAGCTGGAGAGCACCGAGGATCTGTCAGATGTGCTGGTGAGACAGGGACACTGAGCCGGGATCGCTGAGGAATCATCCCCAGATCCCCAAATCCCAGCGAGATTCCTGGAATTCCGGGCTGGATGGACACAGGGGCAGCTCAGCCCTCCCAGCCAGGATTCATCCAGCAGCTTTTCCCTGGATTGGGAATTCCTGCAGCTCACTGTGAACCCCAATGCCTGTAGCAGAGGCTGCTCCGTGTCCTGAAATTCCCTGTTTGTCCTGAAATTCTATCTATCCCAAGATTTCCTGTCTTTATATTCCCAAAAATTCCTGTTTGTATCCCAAGATTTCCTGTCTGGGTATCCCAGAGTTTCTTGTCTGTGTATCCCAAAATTTCCTGTCTATCCCAAAATTTCCTCTCTGTATATATCAAAATGTCTTGTCTGTGTATCCCAAGGTTTCCTGTCTGTGCATCCCAAAATTTCCTGTCTGTGTATCCCAAAATTTCCTCTCTGTATATATCAAAATGTCCTGTCTGTTTATCCCAAAATTTCCTGTCTGTGTATCCCAAAATTTCCTCTCTGTATATATCAAAATGTGTCCTGTCTGTGTATCCCAAAATTTCCTCTCTGTATATATCAAAATGTGTCCTGTCTGTGTATCCCAAAATTTCCTCTCTGTATATATCAAAATGTCTTGTCTGTGTATCCCAAGATTTCCTGTCTCTGTATCCCAAAATTCCCTCCCCGTGTCCTTCCCAGTCTGTAATTCCCAGTTTTTGGACTGACTGTTACTCCTGGCCCCCGTTTCTTCCACTCCCTGGAATTATTCCCTTTTTTCACTGGTTAAGGATAATAAATTATGCAGACTTTGGAGCGGGGCCTGGAAGGAGTCCCTGGGATAACCCCGGAGTGGGGTGAGGCAGCAAATTCCCTAAAAACGGGGAATCCAGGGATCTGAGCCTGGAGCAGCAGCCAGGAAGGGACTCCGGGAGCCAAATTCTGGGATCGAGATCAGCCGGGAGTCTCCTCCTCTTCCTCCTCCTGCTTTTCCTGGGATAAGGATCCCCAGGTGCGGGGTCTCCTCCTCTGGACACCTCTGGAATTCTGTTCCATCCTTTCCTGGGAATGGGGTCCCCAGGGGCGGGGTCTCCCTCTCCTGTCCCCCCTGGAATTCTCCTCCATCCTTTCCTGGGGCCGGGGCTCCCTCAGGATCATCCCGAGCCGCAATTCCCACCCCGCTGGGCTCTGCCCGCGCTACTCCCTCGCTGTTCCCAGGATTTCTCCCGTCCCAGGAGCGCCCGGGGCTCGGGAATTCCGGCCCGGGGCTCTCCCGCTCCTCTGCTCCGGGAATTCCGAGCCTTTCCCGGTGCTCCGCGGGCATTTCAGGATGCGCGGCCGTTCCCTGACTCCAGCGTGGCGGGGGACTGAAATGCCAGAGGCTGCGGCTCCTGGAATAGAAATTCCAAGGGCTGATATTCCAGGGGCTTCCGCCCGGGTTTTGGGGACGATGCGAGGGCAGAGCAGAGGCTCCGGGAGTTTTGGGAAGGGCTGGAGCGATCCCGCACCAAAGGCACCGGACCTTTACCTCCACCTTCCTCTTCACCTTCCTCCTCCTCCCTTTACCGGAGCGGCGCCGTGTCCCGGACCCGGCCACGAACCGGGGCGAGGGGGGAGCACCGGGGAGGGTTCCCAGAACCGGGGAGAAGCCAGTTCCCCCAGAACCGAGAAGAGGACCCAAAATCGGGGAGGGGTCCCGGCTCCCGGGCGGGGAGCTCTGGGGGCTCCCACCTGCAGCAACTCCCTGGGCGACCCCCGCGCCTCGGGGCTCCTCTCCAGGCTCCTCCTCAGGAAACCCTGGAAGGATTTCGGGATTTTCCATCCCCGGAGCTGTGGGAGCGGGACGGTTCCCACCCAGGGGTGCTCAGCTGCCCCCGGGACCCCGAAACCCGATCTGCTCCTAAAATCCCGTTTATTCTTAAAACTCCATCTGCTCCTAAAATTCCGCGTATTCCTGAAACGTAATCTGTTCCTAAAATCCTGTTTATTCCTGAAACTCGATCTGTTCCTAAAAAATCCTGTTTATTGCTGAAATCCCTTCCATCCCAGCGCCGATGGAGCTGGGAATGCTGGACTGAGTGCGAGGGGAAACTGAGGCAGGGCCCCTCTTCCCGCAGTTCCGGCCATCCCAGCCCGGATAAAAGCCGGGAATAAAAACCCGAGTGGGTTTTATTTTCTGTTGATTTCAGCCATTCTCTCTAAATCCCGGGTTCATCGTGGGGAGCGCGGGAGCTTTCCTGGAAAGGGGGGGTTCGGTGGCACCTGCGGCTCCTTCACCCCCTTCCTACCCCGGGAAGGGGGCAGGAGCCCAGGCCCCCTCCCCCCGACTTCCCTCGCTTCTGCTTTCTCGGGGTTTTGGCCCAAAATGAGTCACCGGGGGATTTTTTTTTCTCTCTCATTTTTCGGGACTCTTTCACGAGCCGAAGCGGGGGGGGATTCTCGGGGGGCTGAGCCCGACTGTCCCCCGCTTGTGAGCGGCTCCGGTCCCGCGGGACTGGGATTCCCAATCCAGGGGCCGGGGACAGTATCCCTGGAATGCCGGGGACCCCAGCGAAGGGGCGCGGGACCAGGAGCCCGGAGCATCCCGCTGTGTCCCCACCCTCGGGGCGGCTCCGGCGCGGGGAGCGCGGCTTTGGGGGCCGGAAAGTCCGGCCCAGTCACTCGGGAGGCGGAGGGAGAACCCCCAAAAGCGCGTCCGTTCCGGTAAGCAAAGAGTCAATGGCTGCGGCTCGCCCCGCTCCGGCTCGCACACGCCACTTCCCCGAGCGGGGCTGACTCATCCCGGGCTCGGTCCCGCTCCGCGACACCCGCGCTCCGCTCCGGCCGCCCCGAGCCCGGCCCGAGCCTCCGCCGGTGAGTCTCGGGGGTCCCGGGGGGCTGGGGGGTCCCTCTGCCCGCCCCGAGCCGCGCTTCCCCCGCCCGCCCCGTCCCGAGGGGCACCGGCCGCCAACCCCAAAATGCCGAAACCTCCGGGAAGCGGGGAGCGCCCCGGGGGTCCCGCGGGGGTCCCGGACCTGCCGCCGCCCCCGCGGGTCCCCGGCCCCTTCGGCAGCGCCCGCCGGGATGCCCGGGGGGGTTCGGGCTGAGCCGGCGGCGCGGGATGGGGAAGGGATGACTTCAGCCCATTACTCACGGCTTGGCAGCGCTCCCGCGCTATTCCGGGCCGTGACGCTCCAGCCCCGCGGATTTGGGCCTAAGCAGGCAGAATTTGGGTGATTTGGGCAAGGAGAAGGAGCAGGGGACACGCCGCGGGGTTGAGGAGCGGGGCGAGGTTTGGGATGAGTTCGATCCCGCTCCCGGAATTATTGTTATTATGATGATTGTTATTATCCCATTAAGTGTGTAATTAGAGCCCGGGCGCCGCCCCCAGCCCCCCACACCCCAGCACTGGCGGGGGTTGTTCAGCCCCAAATCGGCCGCGTTTCTCCCCAAAAGCCCCGGGCGCCCCCCCGCAAGGCCCGGCGGTTTCCTGCGCTTGGGGAGCGCGGCCGGGAAAGGCGGAAATCGCGTCAGCGGTGCCGGGAACCGAACCGGGGCCGGCGGAGGCACCGCGGGGGCGGGACAGGGGGGTGGCACCTTCACCTGCACACGCAGGTGTGTGAGGGACACCTGGACCTGAGAAACACCTCTGTGTGTATGTGTGTGCGTGTGTGAAACACCTGGAAATGTACACACAGGTGTGAGAAGGACACCTGGACCTGAGAAACACCTCTCTGTGTACACACAGGTGGGTGTGTGTGTGTCACCTGTACCTGATAAACATCTGTGTGTGCGAGACACCTGGACCTGATGAACACCTGTGTGTGTGTGTGTGTGTGGGTGTGACATCTGCACCTGATAAACACAGGTGTGTGAGTGATATCTGGACCTGATGAACACCTGTGTATGTGTATGTGGCACCTGGACCTGCATACACACACACGTGCCCACCTGCACGTGGGAACAGGCACCTGGACGTGCTCACCTGCACACTTCTGTGCTCAGGTGTGCTCATCTGCACTTACGAGCGTGCTGGCGCCTCTGTGGCGTGTAAACACACCTGGCACACGCGCGTGCCCCCCCCCCCCCCACGCACCTGTGCTCGGGTGTGCTCACCCACAGCCCCGCTTACGCTGCGGCTTCAGGACCTCAACTCCCAGCGTGCCCCTCGCGGGGGGCGGGGTCGGGTGGCGCGGATGTCCAATAGGAGAAGGGGCGTGTTGGCTCAAGCCAATAGGCAGCGAAGGGGCGTGTCCTCCCCGCCCCCGGGCACGCCCCGCGGTCACGTGGCGCGGGCGTGGCCGGTGAGCGGGACCGGGGGCGCCGGAGGGGCTCGGTGGGACCGGGGGGCGTGGGGAGTGCCCGGGGATCCCCCTGCCCGCCCCGCTCCTTCCCCAGGTTGGCATCGCCGCTTTTCGCCGTTTCCCTGGGGTTTTTCCTCAAAAACTGGGGGGGGGGGGCAGGCGGGAGATTTAGCGGGTGGCGAGCCCCGAATGTGGGGGGAGGGAGGGAGGCACGGACGGAGCAGGTTCTGGCCGCGGCCGCTTCCGGTGCCTGGTTCCTCCCGGGTCACCCGAAATTTTAGCAGAGCAGCAACAACAGGGGGGCTCACCCTTCCCCCCTTTTTTCTCCCTTCCAGGACCCCTCCTAAACCCAAAGCCAGCGACTCTCCCCCCATGGAGAACAACCAAGAGCCGCAAGGAGACCCCCAAGAACCCTCGAGCACCGCCCACCCCGCCGTGAGTGCTCCCCGGCGGGCTTGGGGGGTCCTGACCGCCCCAAAATCCGGAGGAGGGAGGGAGGAGGGCAAGCAGCGCTTTGGCCGCCGGTGGAAGTGAGGATGAGGCAGAGAAATGTGAAATTCGCAGCTTTGGGTAGGGGGCGAGGTGGGGGAATGGACTGAAAATGTCATTTTTTGGGGGAGAAGCGAGTGGTCCCGTAGAAATGGGATCAATTTTGTAATTATTTTTGATGCTCGTGAAGAAAAGGGGTTTGGATTTTGTGGCGCTGAGCTTTTCCCTCCCTCCAGCAGCTTTTTATTTCACAAAAAAAAAAAAAAAAAAAAAAAAAAAAAAAAAGGAAAAAAAGAAAGCTTTGAACTCTTTCAGCCGTTAAAATCCGGTGTCTATCACAAGCCGTTAAATGAATAGAAAGAATCATCCAAAAAAAAAATTAAAAAAAGAAAGACTAGAAAAAATAGAAAAAGACGGACTTGGGAGCCGAGCAGCTTCTTTGCCCAAAAATAGCAACAAGTTTTATAACTCCGGAAAATGTAGAACAAACAAACGAGGAACATTTTTAGCTGAGAAAGGCGGCGGCGGTGCGGGGGGGGAGCTGAATTCTGAATTTCTGCCCGTCTGTTTTCCTGGAAGCCGCTCCTCGTGTTCTCGCCCGCATCCAGCGCTTTGACCAACTTGGCCACCGGCCCGGGGCTGCCGGGGAACGGGAACGGGGAACGGGAATGGAGAACGGGGGACAGGGAACGGGAATGGGGAACAGGGAACAGAAATGGGGCTAACGGGGAACGGGAACAGGGCTCCCTGAACGGGGAACAGGGAATGGAGAACAGGGAATGGGAATGGGGAACAGGGAACGGGAATGGGGCTAACGGGGAACGGGAACAGGGCTCCCTGAACGGGGAACAGGGAATGGGAATGGGGAACAGGGAACGGGAATGGGGCTAACGGGGAACGGGAACAGGGCTCCCTGAACGGGGAACAGGGAATGGGAATGGGGAACAGGGAACGGGAATGGGGCTAACGGGGAACGGGGCTAACGAGGAATGGAATGAGGCGAACGGGGAACGGGAACGGGGAACAGGGAATGGGGCTAAGGGTGAACGGGGCTAACGGGGAATGGAATGAGGCGAACGGGGAACGGGAACGGGGAACAGGGAATGGGGCTAAGGGGGAGAGGGAATGGGTAACGGGGTATGGGGCTAACGGGGAATGGGGCTTACAAGGAACGGGGCTAATAGGGAACGGGCAACGGGCCCAGAGCTCCTCGAAAAGAGAACGGGCTCGGGGCTCTCTGGACATGAAACAGGCCCGGAGCTCCCTGAACGAGGATCGAGCCCTGGGCTCTCAGAACACGGAATGGGCCCGGGGCTCCCAGAAAGGGGGAACGGGCCCGGATCTCCCTGAACGAGGAACAGGCCCGGAGCTCCCTGAACCCCGCCGGGCTGCGGGGGGGGGGGCGGATTTCGGGTCGCAGCTCCCCCAAAACTCAGCCGCGTGTCCCGCAGGAGGCGCCGGAGGCCAGGGATGGCGCCGAGAGGGACGAGGCGGTGGGAGAAGGTGGGAACAAGGACACGGAGAACAAGGACAAGGAGGACAAGGACAAGGAGGACAAGGATAAGGAGGAGGAGGAGGCTTTCCTTGTCAGCCTCTACAAGTTCATGAAGGAGCGGCACACGCCCATCGAGAGGATCCCTCATCTCGGCTTCAAGCAGAGTATGTCCCGCCCCCGGTGACAGGGGACAGCGCACTGCGGGTGGGGGCCGTGCACAGGTTCCGTGTCTTCCTGAGCCTCAGCATCTCCCCTTTATTCCCAGTTAACCTCTGGAAGATCTACAAGGCTGTGGAAAAGCTGGGAGCCTACGAGCTGGTGAGTGGTGGCCGTGCGAGCCGGGGTGTCCCCTGGGTGCCGGGGTGTCCCCTGGACATCAGGACTGGACACCAGGGTGTCCCTGGGGTATCAGGAAGCGCCCTGGACATCAGAGCTGGTCACGAGTGTGACCCCTGGGTGCCAGGGTGTCCCCGGGATGTCCGTGGGTCCCAGGATGTCCCTGGTCTCAGGGTGTCCCCGAGGACCCGGGATGACCCCTGGGTGCCGGGACTCACCCTTCCTCCCTCCCCCCGCAGGTGACGGGCCGCCGGCTCTGGAAGAACGTGTACGACGAGCTCGGGGGCAGCCCCGGCAGCACCAGCGCGGCCACCTGCACCCGGCGCCACTACGAGAGGTGAGAGGTGGGGCCGGGCGGGCCCGGGGCTCTGTCCCGCCGCGTACCTCAGTTTACCCCGGCGCTCACCGCGCTCCCCGCTCGCTCCGCAGGCTCGTCCTTCCCTACGTGCGGCACCTCAAGGGCGAGGAGGACAAGCCGCTGCCCCCCAGCAAACCCCGTAGACAGTACAAGGTCTCCAAGGACGACAAGAGCAAGAGGGCCAGGAAGGAGAAGAGCCGCGAGCAGGTGCGCGGCTGGGAACAGCCCCGGAAACCCGGGAAGGGAAGGGAAGGGAAGGGAAGGGAAGGGAAGGGAAGGGAAGGGAAGGGAAGGGAAGGGAAGGGAAGGGAAGGGAAGGGAAGGGAAGGGAAGGGAAGGGAAGGGAAGGGAAGGGAAGGGAGCCGGACCCCAGCTCAGGATGCGGCACTCACATCCGACCCCCTCTGCTCGCAGCTGGCTCCGGACAAGGGGCAGCCGGAGGCGGTCGCGGAGGACGCGCCGGAGCGGGGCCGGGGGACAGACGGACGCTCCAGCCCGGCCAGCCCAGCCCCCAGCCCCTCGGGGGGGTGTCCCAGCCCCTGCAGGACCCACAGCGAGACCTACAAGCGCCTCTTCTCCAGCTTCTACTCCAAAGGGAACCATCCCATCATGTCCCCGCTGGCCAAGAAGAAGCTGCTGGCGCAGGTGAGCAAGGCCGAGTCCTTGCACTGCCACAAACGCCTCTGCCCCGAGGGCCGGCGGGCACCGAGCGACAGCGGCCCCGAGCCGGCCCGGCCGGGCAGCGGCCCCAGCCTGGCTGAGCAGAGGAGCCCGGAGCCGTCGGGAGCTCCGGACAGAGCTCCGAGCGAGGGGAGCGAGGCATCCCAGGGAGGCAGAGACAGCCAGGGCTGCCCGCGGGCCGAGGACGGGGGCCCGGCCCCCGCCGTGTTCACCGGCTACTTCCACGCCTACCGCAGCGAGGGGCTGCAGCCCGGATGCCCCCCGCTCTGGGGGTATTTCTCCAACCTGAAGGATTTTTTGGAGCCGCCCTCCGCCTTGCCGGTGCGGCCCGGGGAGCCCGAGCAGCCCCAGGAGCTGCGGAGCAAAGCGGCGCGGCCGTGGGAGGGCAGGGCCGCCGCTGTCCGGGCCTGCTGGGTGCCCCCCGGGGCCACCTTCGGCCCCGCCGGGCACAGCCGCGACGAGGAGGAGGAGGATGAGGATGATGAGGAGGACGAGGAGCCCTTTGGCCCCGCTGCCAAGCCACGCGCCGTGTCCCCCTTGGCCAAGGCGGGCAGGGACGGGGGGACACGCTCGCCGGGCGGCCACCAAGGGCTGGCCAAACCCAAGGCCGTGGTGGCCACTCCGGGCTTCGCCGCGCCGCCGCCGCCGGACGCATTCCCGGGAGCCGCTCTGCACTTCCCGGGCGGCTTCGGGAGCCCCCAGGAGCAGCTGAAAACGCGGGGCGTGCCGGTGGCCCCGGCGCTGTCCCTGAACCCCCTGGTGATCCCGGCTTTCCCCAGCCCTTTGGTGGTGTCCTCGGAGCTGTGCCGGCCGCTGGCCACCGGCCGCTTCCCCGCGTCCTTCGGGGGGAATTCGCCACGGCCGCGGCCGTACCCTGCGGCTCCGTGGCACGGGCAGCGCTCCTGCGGTTCCCCGCACGTCCCGCACCACGCCAGGCCCTAGCGCTGCCATCCCGCGGGTGACAGCGAGGGGACAATCCGGACTGCGCCGTTTTTATTCCCCATCTCAGAGCTGTTTGTGGCCGCGCTGCCGGCGCCCCACGGTTCTCTATATTTTCTATATATCCACACACAAATCTATAAAAAAAGGGAGCAAAACCAGTGCTGGAGGTTTCTGTTCATGCCGGGGGAGAGTTGTGCCCGTCCTGCCGTGCCCTGGGCCCCCACACCCGAATTCGGGGTTTGTGTTGCCTCCATGCCAGGCTCCGGAGGTTTTCAGAAGCCTGGAAAGGGGAATAAACCTTCCTGGCTGGTCCCCACCTGGCACTTTGGGGGGTCCTTGATTTCTGGGGCTAGGGCACTGTCCCTGAACACTCTGAGAACTCATTCCGTGGGGAAAGAGGAGCTTTTCCACCTCAGTTTTGGGGGAATCGCAGCAATTCTGTGGAGCAGCCTCGTGTCCAGGTGCTTTCTGCCTCCAGGTCCTTTTTGCTGCCAGGTCCTTTTTGCCTCCAGGTGCTCCACTGGACTGTTCCAGACCATCCCAGGTCTCTGTGGGAGCTCCAGGCCTTGCTCTCCCCGTGGCAGCTGCTCCCCACTCACAGGGACAGCAGGAAGGGCAGAGGGACAAGGGCCCTTCCTTGTCCCCAGGATTGTGACAGCTTTGGGGGGAGCGGGAGCTGTGAATCAGCATGGAAGGAACACCTGGAAGGGCCAAGTTTAGGGACACAAATTGGGAATATCTGGCCCCAGGCAAGGACCCCCTCTTAGGGAGACCCAAAGCACTCGTGGATCCTCCACAGGATCAGCTGCACCGCGAGAGCTTCCCTGCCCCCAGAGCCTGGCTGGAGCCACAGGGCTCCAGCTGTCCCAGCCCAGGAGCGAGGCCAGCAGAGGTGCCACAGCCTGAGGCTGTCCCAGCCCCTCTGCAGCAGCACAGGCCCGAGGTCAGGCCTGGAAAAGGAGAGTTGGGGCGCTGGGACACACACACAGCCCTGGAGCTGATCCTGGCTACTGTCACCTCCATCTCCAAGAGGAGGTTCTGTGGTTGGTGGGACCCCACCAGGAACCCCTCGTGTTCGAGGTCAACCCACAGCCCTCCCTGCAGGGAATTGTGCTGGGCTGAGCCTGGATGGCTGGCAAAGCAAAACCTCAGTGGTTTTTAGCCCAGAAGTGCAGGGAAAAGGGAAAGGTTCTGCAGGGCTGGGGGTGCTGACCAAGCTCAGCATCCTCAGAACTGCTCCTTGGCACCAGGTGGTGTGAGGGGGTGACAGAAGCAGAGGGACAGTCCTGAAAGGGAGGAGGAATCAGCTGAGCCTTCTCTCCAGAGGAGGGAATCCACATGGACAAGAAACTGAGAAGGGAATGCTCAGGGTCTGCAGCTTCCTCCTGAGGGATAGCTCTGATCTCTGCTCCCAGTGACAGGGACAGCTCAGGCTGGAGCTCGGCTAGGGAGGGTCAGGCTGGATTTTAGGAAAGGTTCTGCCCCCAGGAAATGGGCACGGCCCCGAGGCTGCCAGAGCTCAGGATTTTGGATTTTGGGATGTCTGTGCAGGACCCAGGCTGGATTGATGATCCCTGTGGGTCCCTTCCCACTCAGGAGTTTCCAGGATTCTCTGATTATTTCAGGAAGCTGCCAAGTATGGATCCTTCCCTGCTCTGTCCCTTCATCTCTTCACCACTCACAAAATCCACCCTCAACAAAAGCCACCCCCAGAGTGGCCACAGCCACAAACTCAGTCCAAAAGCACAACAGAATTTAAAAAAAAAAATTAAAAAAGAAGGAAGTTTTTATTAAACAGCAACAAACCCAGAAAAACACCCCCCACCCTTCCCACTCCCAGGAATTCTGGGGGTCCCCACAGCTCCCAGGACAGTGTGGCTGCTGCTGGCCTTGTCCCTGCAGTGTCCCTGCAGTGTGCCAGGCCCCTCCCGGGGTCAGGATGAGCATCCTGGAGGTGCCTTGCAGGACAGCTGCCACCTCGGGGTGCCCAGGCTGGCACAGGGAGGCTGCAGGGGCACAGCCTCACCAATGCCACACCCGGCGAGTGCTGCCAGTCTGGCCTCCCACAGCACAGGGGCTCCGAGGCACTCACTGCGGACAAGGGGATAAGGTCAGAGCTCTGGGGCCCACCCTGGGCTGCAGAACCTCCACCCTGAGCCTGGGTCATCCCCAGAGTGAGACCCCAGCACCGACCCTGGCACTGGCACAGCCCAGGCAGGGAAACCACAACGCCCAAACTGGCATTGATCAACTGCCAGAGCACCCAGACCCCCGGGATCCAGCACCCAAACTGCCAGAGCACCCAGACCCCCAGGATCCAA
This sequence comes from Sturnus vulgaris, assembly GCF_052056855.1. Lineage (NCBI taxonomy): Eukaryota > Metazoa > Chordata > Aves > Passeriformes > Sturnidae > Sturnus > Sturnus vulgaris. The sequence goes on along the minus strand of NC_142270.1, from coordinate 1,247,152 downwards.
CACCCAAACTTGCACTAATTCACTGGCACAACACACAGATCCCCAAGATGCAGCAGCCAAACTAGCACAGCTCCACAGCACACAGATCCTGGGGGATCCAGCACCCAAACTGGGACTGATCCACTGCCATAGCACCCAGATCCCCAGGATCCAGCACAGCTCCATTCCCAGCCCACCCAGGTCCCCAGGGAAATTCCTCTCCCCACTCAGATCTCCCAGAAGTTCCTCTCTTCCTGCAGTGTCTGAGTTTCTCCCCCAACAGGTCCCTCCCTGGGGCAGGGTGCTGTGGGGTTCCTGTCCAGCCCTCGAGCTCCCTGGCAGTGCCCAAGGCCAGGCTGGGCAGGGCTTGGAGCACCTGGGACAAGGGAAGGTGTCTCTGCCCATGGATGGGCTTTTCCAGCCAACTCACTCCAGGATGCTGTGACCTTTTCCAGCAAGGACAGGCCCCCACAGGTCAGACCTGCCCTGACTGGACAGGCTGTGGCTGAAACGTGTGTCTCTGGGAGTGGAGAGGGGGAGAGTTCAAGAGGGGAAAGGAATTCCTGCCTCCAAGGGCTGGACTCGGAGCTCTCCTCACACCATCCTCACCCAAACTCAGCCCCAGCTCCAGGCCTGGCTGTGAGAGCCTCCCCAGGACACAGAGGGGTCCTCATGCTCAGGGGACATGCCACAAGGCCCAACCCCCCCGGATCAGGAAAAGACAAACCCAGTTTTACTCCGATGCTCAGCTACCAGCCACACAAACCCTCAGGTTTCTCCTCACCCTACTCCCACAGGAATCCCGGGGAGATTTCTCCTGTGCTGCCCACGGGGGAAGGAAATGGAAATGCCCACTCCAAAGTGCAGCTCAGCCCCAAATTTAAAGCCCAGCTTCCTGCACAGGCCCAGCAGAGCCCTCAGCTGGAATTCCAAAGGGAATCTCAGCTCTGGCTGCTGCTGAGCAAGCCAGGCACAAAGCCCTTGGGGAACTGGGGCCGTTCCAGGGTTACGTAACCCTGCTGATGTCAGGGCTATAATTAGGAACAAAACCAGCAGCTGCCCCATTTCCTGCCAGCAGAGCTTCCAGTTTGTTTTTGGAGCAGCTCTGGCATGATTAAAGCCCTGCCCTGAACTCACAAGCTCAATTGGAAGGGAAAGTCAGGATCCATATCTAGCTCTGCCTGGAAAAATTAACCTGTTCATGAACCCACTCTCCCCTTGGAGTCCAGCTATGCCCATTTCCATCCCTTTTCCTGGGTGTCCAGAGGGTTTAAACGTGACAGGGACACAAAGGGAAGCACAGCAGCTCTGAGGGGGCACCAAAAAGCACCAAAGCTGCCTCTAACACAGAATTTCAGACCCACACAAGTGACTCTCCCAGTGGCCTGAGGGTCACCAGCTCAGTGTTCCAAGCTCTGCCTTAGCTCTGAGCTCAACGACTGCAAGAAACTCAGGAAAGTCAAAGGAGGAATGATGTTCCCAAACCCTGAGATTTAGCCTGGACTCTGCCTGGGAACTGCTGGGAATGCTGGATGCAGTGTCAGCTCTGAGGCAACACGAGACAAATCACCCTGAGACAGTGGGAGGTTTCCCTGCCTGGTGGGGTGGCACTGGATGGGAGTTAAGGTCCCTTTCAGCCCAAATCATCCAACGATTCCATGGCAAAAAGGCCAATCAAACCTGAACAGACACAACAATGACACTGTCCTGGCTCCTGGCAGCCCCTCCTCACACCCAGCACAGCCCTCACACCCTGCAGGTGGAACAGGAACCCAGCACTGCCACACCCAGCAGGGCCAGGAGCAGCCACGGCCACGCTGCCGAGGAAAGGTGTCCCCCAAAAGGTGTCCCCCTTACCTGAGGGCCCTGGGGCTGCTCCTCCAGCTGGGGCTGCACCGAGCCCAGGCTGGGCTGGCTCAGGGTGCCCACACGGCCGGGCTGTCCCCGCAGTGTCACCGTGATGGTGGTCGGGGCCTTCAGGCCTGCAGAGCACACATAGAAAACATCCCTGAGGCCACCTCCAAACCAGGCTGGAGCTTCCCCTCGGAGGGGCTGCTCCAGAAGCAGCAGCCCACGGAGCAGGAGGAGCTTTGGGAACACTCCCTGCCCTCCCTGCTGCTCACCTGCGGCCTGGTTGGAGATCTGGGCCAGTCCTGGCAGGCTGCTGGCCAGCTTGGCCAGGCCCCCGTTGGTCAGCAGCTGGTGGATGGCCGTGGGTTTGCCGCTGGCCGAGGCTCCCAGGGCCAGCGAGGTGGCCACGGGGATGGTGCGGACGACGGCGCCGGTGTCCGTGGTGATGGCAGCCAGGCCCTGCAGGGCTGTAGGCGCCTTCCCAGCCGAGCTCTGCAAGGACAGACAGTAGCCTTGAGCTCCTGCGGGGACAGGGGATGCTGGGATGGCCACTCCCCTCGCCAGCAGAGGCCTTTGGAGTTTCCACGCTTGTCCCTGGCCACTGGCAGGGCTCAGTCCTGGTGGAGTTGTCTCTCCCAGCCTGCACATTTCAGTTCAGCCTGAAGCTCAGAGTGGGACAAAATGACCACCCTGGGGGCACCTCACACTGAAGGGCTGCCCCAGAGGTGCCAGGTATGGGATCCTTTTCCCAGGATATCACAGGGAATGATCAGTGATCCCTCAGTCTGTTCTCCAGCTCATCAGTTTGGGGCTGGCTGCACAGAAACAGCTTCTCACAGACCCCTTTTACAGGCCTCTGGAACGCTGAGAGCCCACCCCTCATCTCCTCTGGTCCAAAGGGCCTATCCAGGCTCCCTCTGCCTCCAAAAACTTCCTCTCCCCCCCAGCTGCCCTGTGGGACCGCCAGAGGCTGCTCACCTGCACAGGTGAGGCAGCAGCGGCCGCATTGCCAGGGAGGCTGCAGGACTTGGTGCCGATGTCCTGCAGGCTGAAGCTCAGCCCCTGGAGCAGGCTGCTGGCAGAGGCTGCTCCTGAAAACCCAGAGAACAGCAAAGTCAGCCTGGGTGGATCCTCCAGCACCAAATTCTGGCGTGTGCCAGGGCTGCAGAGCTGTTCTTCAACGAGCAGCACCCTGAGGATCCTCCCACAGCTCGTTTTATGGGATCGTGGAATATCCAGAGTGGAAAGGGACTCAGTGGGGCCATCCAATCCAGCCCCTGGCTTTGCACAGGGGCCCCAAAATCCCACCCTGGGGAGCTCTGGCAGCCCTGCACAGACACCCCAAAATCCAAATGTTCCTGGAGCTCTGGCAGCCTCGGGGCTGTGTCCATTCCCTGGGCAGTGCCCAGCACCCTCTGGGGGCAGAACCTTTCCCAAAACTCACCCCAAACCCCCCCAGCCCAGTTTCAGAAGGGTTCCTGTGGAACATGGGAGGTTTTGGTGTTTTGAGGCCTCGTTAACCACAAAAGCCACCATTCCCACAGCACAACTCCACAAAGCCCAGCTCAGCCAGGCCGGGGGAGGCCAGGAGAGACTGCCCCAAGTGCTGTGACCCTGGCTGAGCTTTCCCCGGCTGGGATGGGTACCTGGCAGGGCAGTGGCCGGCTGGGCTGGCAGGCCGTGGGTGCTGCTGGCCACCAGCCGGCTCTGCAGGGCGTGGAAGGCGCTGGGGGCGGAGCTGCTGGGGATCGAGGGCTGAGCGGGGCTCAGCGAAGCCTCTGCACCTGAGCTCGGCCTAAAAGGGAAGGGAGAGACCCCAGTGAGGGCTGGAAGTGCTCTGGGCAGGCAGGGCCGGCTCTGGCACTGTCCCCAGCAGCCAGGGCTGCGGGAGGGGGAGCTGGGCTGCACAACCACAGCGAGGGAATCACAGCGGGGTGGGGAAGGTTGGAGAGTCTTAATGATCATCAGTTCCAAGAGGAGTTTCCCTGTGTCCAGGGCAGCAGCCAAGGAGCACAGAGAAATCCATGGATTTCCAAACTGGGAGAGAGCTTGGGAGCTGTGTGCACCTCCTGGGGTCACCACAGCAGGGCACTGTCCCTGTCCAAAACCCACTTTTCATTTAAAACCAGCTCTTCTTCCTCTCCTGTCCCAGATCACAGGATCCTGGAATGCCTTGAGTTGGAAAGGGCCTTAAAGCCCATCCAGTGCCATCAGCAGGGACACCTCCCACTGTCCCAGGCCACTCTGAGCCCTGTCCAACACTTCCAGGGATTCATGGCTCCTTTGGGAATGGGATCAGGCAGAGCCTAGCCCCCCATAGCTTGAATTAGGAAGGAAAAAAGGTGTCAACATGAGATTTATTCCCCAACAGGAAACCCTGTGCACAGTTCATGAGCTGCTTTGAGGCTCATTTCTACTGCCCTTGCAACAAAAATATTATTTTTATTGCAAAGGTGCCAGAGGGAAGGATTAAACACAGAATTTCTTGCCAAAGCCACCACAAAGACAGAGATAAACCAACCTGAGTTTGGGAACACACACCAGACACAACCACAGCCACAGCACCTCCCCTCCTGCCCACTCCCAGCTGGCACAGAGTTTTCGGGAGCCCCAGGGTCTCCCTCACACCAGAAAATTCCAGTGGGGAGCAAGACACTGGAAATCTCTGCCCTGTCAGAAAGACCCCCAGAAAAATTCCCACTCACTTGGGGGTGGAGAGCAGCCCCGAGAGCTCCTTGGTGCTGGACACGGCCTGGCCGAGGGGCAGCGGCTTCCCAGAGACAACTGCAAAACAAAACCAAAAGGACAACGCTGAGTTCCTGCCCCCCACAAATCCTCCGGGATTCCTCTGGGATCCCCCTCTCTCCAAGTACCCACAGGGGGCTCATCCAGCTCCCAGAGCATCTTCTCCAGGAATCCCAACCCGAGGCACTGCGCTGGAGACCGGGAGGAGCAAAATCCAGTTAAAACACTTGAGGAATCAGGGAAGGAATCACCTCCCAAAATCCATCAGGAACCTCAGGCCCTTGTCAACAAATGCAAATATATCTCCTAAAGGTTCTCTCCACTAATCCCCTCCTGTTCCATGCCTGCCTCATGGATTGCTGGGATCTGGGTGATTTTGTAAGGATTCTTAGTTAAACACACTTTACAAAATACACAGGGATGCGACAAGTCACGGAATTTGTTTATTGCAGCACTGGGGGTACAACTGCATTCCTTCCTCGTGCATTCCTCCTGCTCACACCCGGCAAAGAGGCAATTCTCGTTTGGGTTCATGTTTACTTCTGCAATTCATTTCCTTTCTGTGAAAAGAAGTAAAGTTTGGAAAATTAAAAATAAAAATAAAAAAAATTAAGGGAAGAAAAAAAAAAGGGATTCTGGAAACCAGAGGTTTTCAAAGCTGCCAGAAGACCAAATGAAACCTTGCAGAAGGATGTGGATTTGTGTCTTGTCACAGAGCTGTTGACCTGGCAGAGAGGTGCTTGGAAAGCAGCAGAGTTGTGTCCCAGCTTTGAAAACCTCAGATTCCCCAGCAGAACAGAGCCTTTGATTCCATAAATTCCATAAGCAGAGACTGCTCTGAGGAGCTGGGGCTCTGGCACGAGGAAGGTGCTGAGTTCTGAGGGACACGGGACAGCAGCCAGAGCTTTGGGATGCTCTTGTGAAGGCTCAGGGGAGGAAGATGGAGCCCATCACCTCTTCCTGGGAATTTTCCAGGATTCAGAGGCAGGATGGCAGCTGGAATTTGCTTGGGTGTGAATCCCAGACTCCAGGCCCCCGGGGGATTAGCAGAGCTCGGCTGGATCGGGGATTTGGGGTGCAAAAAACTCTTCCAGAGGGAGGAACTTCACCAAGATCCCGCAGGCAGCAGCGGGAAAAATGCAGAGCAAGGGGTGCAGCAGGACCAGCAGCACCAGCACCTTGCTCCCAGCAGCACCAGCACCCATCCTGCCCCCAGCAGCATCAGCACCCACCCTGCTCCAAACAGCACCAGCAGCACCAGCACCCTGCTCCCAGCAGTAGCACCAGCAGCACCAGCACCCTGCTCCCAGCAGTAGCACCAGCAGCACCAGCACCCTGCTCCCAGCAGTAGCACCAGCACCCATCCTGCTCCCAGCAGCAGCACCAGCACCCATCCTGCTCCCAGCAGCAGCACCAGCACCCATCCTGCTCCCAGCAGCAGCACCAGCAGCCATCCTGCTCCAAACAGCACCAGCAGCACCAGCAGCCATCCTGCCCTCAGCAGCAGCATCACCAGCACCCATCCAGCCCCAGCAGCAGCACCAGCACACATCCTGCTCCCAGCAGCAGCTCCAAGTCTCAAGGGAGGTGCATGAGCAGAGGGAGGTGCAGGATCCCCCTCCCAGCTCCAGGCCGGTTTGCAGGAGTGTGGAATTCCTTGGACAACATGCTCCTGCCACGAGCCTCCACCTTTCCCTTCAGCTAAATCCTCGAAAGAGAAGGGACAAGGACCCGCAGCTCCCTCCCCGGCCCGGGCACGCCAGGCCCTGCCGGCTGCAGTCACAACTCACTTTCTGCCTGGGTGCCGAGGGCTGCTCCGCCCGCGCCATCGCCGTGCGAGACAATGGTCACCTTGATTTTGGCTCGTTTGGAGGCTTTGGTGCACGGGGTCGGGCTGGGGCTCTGCTGCCTCTTCAGCTGCACTCGCACATCATCTCTGTCAGCCCCCTCCGAGTGCTCTGAGGACACTGGAACTGGGGGACACAGAAGGAGCTTTTTTGAGCCCCCAGGGCGGCTCGGCGTGCCGGGAAGGGAACACGCCTATGCACGCAGCTCCCTCCGTGCCAGCCTGCCCAACTCCCTGCACAGGAACCCTGCCTGTCCTACAGAGACCCCACAGCTGCCCCAGCAGCACGGGCTGCCCTGGATCTGCAGCGATGCCACAACTCCACAGGGACGTTTTCACCCCAAAATCCTGCCATCAGGCCCCTCCAGCAGCCCTGGTGGCCAGGTGAGGGGCCAGGGTTTGTGCTTGCAGGCACAAAAGATCAGAGCTCAGCCCAGCCAGAGGATCCCCCAGCAGTCCTGCCAGGAGCTGGGCAGGCTCTGAGAGGCACCAAGCGAAGCAGAGGAGGTGCTGCAGCAAAGCCAAGCCCCCAAAAATCCCACACTACAAGGAACTGGGGCAGAAACCCCACAGGCTGAGAATTCTCCTGCACACCAGTGTCTCCTTGATCTGACACATCCCCAAGCACAATCCCCCCAAGGCCAGGGAGATCCCAAAAGCACAGAGGACCCACAGTTGCAGCCCAGGGCCACAGCCTTGAGCTGCCACATCCTGCCCATCCACACATCTGCAACCACTGGGGTACAACCTCCCTGCCTGGAATGCTGAGAATTCCCTCTTTCAAGAAGGCCCTGGGCATCCCAGCCACAGATTCAACAGCTCCGAAGCAAAGATGTCCCTCCCTTCTTACTGATAAAGATCAGTGATATAAAATCAATAGAGAAATGTACATGTACATATTCACATGCTGTGCAGCACCCACACACCTTCAGCTGTGGGGGCAGCACCTGACTGCAGCCGAATCCCCAAATTTCAGGTGACTCCAAGCACTTGGGGCTGCCCTGAGAGCCCAGTGGCCCAGCTGTGTTCCTCCTCTGTGTCCCCTGGGTGTGACCCAGCTATGTCCCCTGGGAGCCCAGTGACCCAGCTGCGTCTCTGTGTGTCCCCTAGGAGCTCAGTGGCCCAGTTGTGTCCCCTGGGAGCCCAGTGGCTCAGCTGTGTCCCTCTGTGTCCCCTGGGTGTGACCCAGCTGTGTCCCTCTGTGTCCCCCCCTGCTCCTGCCTGTGCTGGCGGCGCGTTCCCATCCTATTCCCAAATCAAAGGCTCCGCCCAGACCCTATCTCACACCGGAGGCAGCCAAGGCAGCACTCTAATGGATCCAGAGCTCTTAATTAGCCCTTGATGCCATGAGCAGGCAGGCCAGCCTGGGCCAGGCTCTCCACACTCACTGCAGGGTCCCCTCCAGGTGTGGCCCTGCCGTGGTCGCAAAGGGCGAGGCTCACAGGAGGCTCCAGGGAGCAAGGAACGTTTAAATCAGGCTCGAGAGGAAAAGAAATCCCAAAAGCACCAGCTCAGGGCAGTGCCTGGCTCAGGAGCTGGACCAGAGGTGAGGGCAGAACATTCAGGGTGTTCAGGAGCAGCTCAGCCCTGGAGTCAGCCCGAAGGAGAAGTCACAGCAACAGTTCAAGTGACAAAGCCTTGGATTTGCACTTTCCTCCCTCTGCTGAGCCCAGACCCACACAGGCACTGCCATTCAGGGGGGCAAAACATCCTGGGACAGCCTGGGGCCCCCCCCTCCCCTCTATCCTCTCAGAGCACGGCACACTCAATCACCTCTGGGTGCTCAGACTGTCACTTCCGTGTCCCCTGGTGCAGAGAGCATCGCTGTCCCTGACCCATCCCTGCCTCCTTATCCCATCTCTGCCCCCTGTCCCTGACCCATCCCTGCCCCGTCCCTGACCCATCAGAGCCTCACCAAAGCCCTCCTTGACCCATCAGTGTCCTCTGTCCCTGACCCATCAGAGCCTTCCTAAAGCCATCCCTGATCTATCAGCACTTTCCCAAGGTCATCCCTGTCCCTGGCCTCTCTGTTGTCCCTTAATCTCTCCAGCTAAGCCGTGCTGCTCTGTGTCCAGCCCTGGCTGTGTGTCGCTCCTGTCCCACGTGTCCCCAGGTCTGTCACACTGGTGCTCACAGCCCCAGCACAGGAAAGGGTTAAAGCCACATCCCCTGAGCTCTAGTCCATCCAAGCAATCCAGACTCCATCTTTATCCATGGGGAGCAGGGAGGAGCTCAGCAAAGCCTGAGGGCTCTGCTGGCAAAGAGGGGCCCTGGGCTTGAGCTCTGAACAGCAGAGAAGCACAAAGCAGGGCACGAGGGGACACACCAGCCCCAGTCCAGGGCAGGGGAAGAGGAAGATGGTGGAGAAAGGCAGCAGAGGCAGAGAGAAGGAGGGAGACAGGGAGAGAGACAGCAAGGAGTGAGAAGATACTCACCAAAGAGACATGAAGAGGTGCCAGGAGGAAGAGCTTTCCTCACCAGCATGTTTTGTTTCAGAAAAGCAGCAAACTGAGCTGAAATGAATCAGAGAGAATTACAGAATCACAGCCTGGCTCTGCAGGGGACAGGAGGAAAAGTGCTGTGACCCCTAGGTGGGGACCCTGGAGCAGGCAGAGCTCCGACACAGCTGATCCAGCCACAGGAGACACAGCAAGGGGCACATCCCAGCCTTGGCACGGCTCATTGCCAACAGAGAGCCCTTGGCAGCCACCAGCACAGGGCTGAGTTGGGCCCAGCTTGGCTGAGCTGCATCCAGAGCCTGAGAGCAGCAGGGAGGGGTGAAACAGCATCCCCTGAGCAGCTCCAGCTGGGAATCACCACAGCATTCCTGACAAAACAAACCAGCACCGGGAATCACCAAGCATTCCTGACAAAACAAACCAGCACCGGGAATCACCAAGCATTCCTGACAAAACAAACCAGCACCGGGAATCACCAAGCATTCCTGACAAAACAAACCAGCACCGGGAATCACCAAGCATTCCTGACAAAACCAGCACCGGGAATCACTGCAGCATTCCCAACAAAACCAGCACCGGGAATCACTGCAGCATTCCCAACAAAACCAGCACTGGGAATCACTGCAGCATTCCCAACAAAACCAGCACTGGGAATCACTGCAGCATTCCCAACAAAACCAGCACCAGGACACAGCTCCCCCACAGAGCCTCCTCCTGCCTCCGTTACAACAGCACAGGAACACAACCCTTCAGTCCATGGGCTGAGGAATTCCAGCAGATCCAAGCTCCAGCCTCCCGCTGGAGCCAGGATGGATATGCAGGGTCACAGCTGCAGGTGACACCCATAGACAGACGTGCAGGTAACACCCACCAGCCTGTCCAGGTCTGTGGCAGCACGACAAGGAGAGGAGGGAGGATGGAGAACTGGGCATCATCCCCCAGGTGCTGCTGGAGGTTGCCAGGAGGGATCCTGAGAACAAAAGCACCTCCTGAACTCCCCACGTTCACCACCAGCCTACAGGTTTGGACCAGCCTCTGCCAGGACATAAATCCCCACAGCTCCAGCTGCTTCCTCATCCACAGCAGCTTTTCCACAACCTGTTTGCTGCAGGATGGTTCTGTAATTCCCCAAATCCCACAGTTTCCACCTCAATTCAACAGCCTCAACATCTCCTGAGCACCTTCAGTGTCTCCCCAGGCAGCCCTGGAGGAGACACCAGACCAGGGTGTCCCTAAAGGATCAGAGCATGGTTACAGGGGTTTGGTCAGCCAGAGAGAAAATGCTTCCCACTTCCAACAGCAGGAAGGCTCCACAAGCTGCAGGAACACCTAATTCCACCCTAATTCCAGCCCTCCAAGGCTGTGACAGGGGCTGAGCTGCACAGAAAGCTGCCACACAGAGCTTGGGATTCAACACAGGACTCAGAAAATAAAAACCTACACGGGTCCAGACAGAAAAATAAACAAAATTCCGGCCACTGGAAGGGTGGGGAAGCTGCAGGGAATTACCTTGTGCTTGCTTGTGGGTCAGGACAGCATCTGGCCTGGGCACCTGCCTCCTCTGCAGTTGTGTGGGGCCCACCTGGCTGGGCTTGGGCAGGGCCAGGGCGGCCACCTTGGTCTTGGGGCTGGACGTGGGGCTGCTGGACACACTGGACAGGTCCTGCTGGGACAGAGGGACACTCAGCCCACGTCTGCCTGAGGCAGCCCTGGCCCTGAGCACCAGGCCTGTGGCTGAGGGTTCATTTACCTCACCACAAGAATCCTGGGATTTTTAAGGCTGGAAAAGACCTTCAAGATCACCAAGTGTCATTGTCAAAAGCCCTGGCCCCAGTGCCACATCCAACTGTGCTTTGAACATTCCCAGGGGTGCTGACTCCACCAAGACCTTCCAACCCTCCCCATGAGATCATTTTTCCAAATCTCTCATCTAAACCTCCCCCGAAGCCACATCCCCCTGGGTCTCCTCCCACCTCCCTCTCCCAATACTCCCCGCAGATTTTAGAGATTTTGCAGGCACAGAAACTTCTCTTTACACACCCCCAGCTGGAATTAGGCTGGGAAGAGCCCCCACCTCGGAGCCTGAGGGCGAGGCTGGCACTTTGGCTGCAGGGGAGGCGGGTCTGCTGCTCCTCTCGGGCAGCTCAAAGGACAGGTCTCTCCTGCTGCAGTCACGGGGCTTCTTCTTCCTCTCGGCGTCCAGGTCGCGGGGCTCAGAGCCCGAGTGGCTCTCGGCCCGGGTCAGCACTCCTGTCAGGAAGTCTGCAATCTCATCCTGGCAATTTTGGGATAAAGAGTGGGGCTCAGTGCTGGGCAGGCCTCTGAGCACTGGATCCTCACAGCTTGAAGCAAGGAAATTAAGTACTACCAAGGGGATAAACGGGTAAGGCTCTGTGGGTTTGATGTTTGCCAGGAAATCCCCAAAACCTCACAGAGAAAACATAGATTTCTCTGATCAAATCACTGATTTAGGACATGTGGGGAAAAACCCACAGCAGTTTCTCCCAAAATGCTGCTGAGTGCCCAGGCAGATGTGTTGGGACACTCAGGAAAGTGCTCCCTGGATAAGGTGCACCCCCAGGGATCTCACACCTTCCTTCCACACATCCCCCTCAAGATAAGTTTCCCTCCAACCCAACCCACCCCATCCCATATAACCTGAGACATCCCAGCACTGATTCATTCCTTCTTCAGCTGCAAAGGGAACATCCCTGTGGTTACCTGGATGCACCTGTCCACCATGCTCTGGGTCAGGCCTTCTGACTTCTTTTTGGCTTTGCTTATCCTAAGGGGAGAAGAAAAGAACCAAACCACACTTTTCCCATCATTCTTCACCTGATGAGGAAAAAGATCTTTTTCAGGACTCCACAAAGCATTTTGCAAAGCCAACCTGACATTTCAGAGCTCTGCCTTCACACCCAGTGCCAGTTTCAGGTTTCTTTCTTTTCTCTCCTTTACTGATTTTCACTACTAGAAACTTCTGACTCCTGTGATGTTCCAAAATCTCCTCTGTGCTCCTGAGTGCACCCCTAAATCAGACCCATTCCCATACAGGTTTTTCCTGCAGTTATTCCCAACACAGACAAATCTAGAGTATTTTCATGCAATTCCCACCTTGTTCCAGCACCAAATCTGGGGCTGTTCAGAATTCCCAGGAAGAGAGAAGGCACCTGGCAGAGCCTCACCTGAGGTTGTCATCTGCTCCTCCCACCACCACCATGCTGTTATCTGCCCGGATCTTCTCCCGGAAATCCTCCATGGCTTCCACGTTGCACTGCAGCGAGTTCTGCCCGATGACAAAGAGCACCGGGGTCTTCATCTCCAGGAGAGGGTCATCCACGTCCTGTGGGAGCAAGGGGAGGGCTGGGATGGAGCTGGAATCCCAGGTTGAGGCTGAGGAGGTTCCCAGGGGTGAGTCCCAATGGGAGTTATTGAGGCCAGAGGGAAACTCTGCATGAGCTGCACTGTGCTCCAGAAAATGGAGCAGAAAATGCTTTTCCAATGGAATTCCAGTGCCCTTGGAATTAGCACTTCCTAGCATGACTGTGTCCATCATCATTCCCTATCCAGTCACACAGGGCTCAAAGGGGAGAGATCAGGGCTCCGTGTAAAGACACAGAAAATAACAAGGGACACAGGACATGGATAACAGAGCCAGGCCAGGGATAATGAGGGACACGAATAATGGAGCCAGGCCACGGACAACCAGGGACACAGGCTCCCAGGAAGGAGCCCCAAAGCCACACCACAGCAGAGACAAGCCAAGAGCACTCCTCACACCTGCTACAGCATCAGGAATCCCACCAGGGCTGCTACAGCCCCTCCTCTGAGAGCAACAACCGCACACATTCCTCAAAAAATCAGCTAATTATTGCTGGACTTCCAAGAATAATTCCACAGAACAACCCAGGGAGGTTTAAAGACAAGCAGAGTTCTTTAAGCAGCTCCATCTGGTCCTTACCCCTCTGGGGCCATCCACAGTGAGCAGAGGGAAGCCAAGGCACACGACAGCAGTGACATATTCCATCACAGAAACCTGGGCAGGGAGAGAGCAGTCAGCATTCCCAGAGCCCAGCACTGACATTCCAAAATGGAAACCTGGGCAGGGAGAGAGCAGCCTGCCTTCCCAGACCTCAGCACATCCCAGGACTGAAGGCTGTCTTGCCAGGCTCCTGCCAAGGCACAGAAACACCTCAGTATCAACACTTTGGAGATTAACACAGTGATTAAAAAACATTAAATGGCTCATATTGCAAAGGCCCACAACCACAGAGGTCAAAGCCAGGCCCTGGACTGAGCACAGGGACAAGGAGAATCCCATCAGTCACTGAAATCCAGCTCTGAGCTGAGGCTGCCAAGGGGACTCTAGGACAATCACAGAACCCTGGAATGGTTTGGGAAGGACCTTGGAGCCCACCCCATCCCATCTCTGCCATGGCAGGAACACCTTCCACTGTCCCAGGCTGCTCCAACTCCCATCCAGCCTGGCCTTGGGCACTGCCAGGGATGGAGCAGCCACAGCTGCTCTGGGAATTCCCAATATCCCATCCATCCCTGCTCTCTGGTAGTGGAAGCCATTCCCTGTGTCCTGTCCCTCCATCCCTTGTCCCCAGTCCCTCTCCAGCTCTCCTGGAGCCCCTTTAGGCCCTGGAAGGAGCTCTGACCTCTCCCTGGATCCTTCTACTCTCCAGGTTAACATTCCCAACTCTCCCAGCCCAGCTCCAGCCCTGGAGCAGCTCTGTGACACAGGCTATGGACAATGCACCCAGGCCATGGACAACCAGGGACAAAAGCCTCCAGGAAGGAGCTCCAAAGCCACACCACAGTAGAGACAAGCCAAGAGCACTCCTCACACCTGCTACAGCATCAGGAATCCCACCAGGGCTGCTACAGCCCCTCCTCTGAGAGCAACAGCTCCCCGAAACAGCAAACCTCCAAACAACAACCTGTCCCCAGGCCTCCTCTGGACCTGCTCTAACAGATCCACACGCTTTCTGTGCCCTCCTGAGGACACAGAGGACTGGGGCACTCACATGACAGGCCACCAAGGCACCCGTGTTCCACCCAATCAGGATGATCTGCTTGTGAGAGAAGTGGTTGTGGATCTGTGGGACACAAAACAAAGCCACGGCTGCAGAGCTGGCACAGACACTGGGACGATGCCCAGGGTGGCACAGCACCCCTGGCACGGGACAGGGAACACAAGGGGACCCTGTGCTGTCCCTCACCTCGGCCACCTTGCCCCTGACGGCGCCGATCATGTGCTCCAGGCATTGCAGCACTCCCACCCCACTGCCGTTGTTCAGCAGGGATGTGGCAATGGGGATCACCTGTGTGGGAAAGGGACAATGTCAGGGACAGCCAGCGGGGCTGGGGACAGCACCCAGTGACAGCCAATGCAGTGCTGAGGACACCAGGAATAACCAGAGCCAGCCCCACAGAACAGTCCCACAGAGGAGCCAGCCGCCCAGAGCCAGCCAGCCCACAGAGCCAGCCCCACAGACCTTTCCTAAGCAGGAGAGCTGGGACTGCCAGAAGCGGTGCCGTCGGGACGTGGGGAACATGGAGTTGGCGGGGCCGGAGGAAGCGATGAGGATCAGGGGAGATCCGGGCAGTTTGCTCTGCAAAGTTCAACAGGAGCCATGTCAGGGACAGGAGTTTTCCCAGGAAAGGCCTCCCTGCCCCACAAGGAAGAGGGAAGGATCTTGCACAGCTCCTTAATTGTTTCTTTTCCCAAACCAGAGCGCCCTCGGGATACCCAGGAGAATTCCTCCAACAGAAGGGGCTCTCCTTTCCGAGGGACACTGTGATCCCTGCTCCCTGTGACAGGGACAGCACCCAGGGAACGGCTGGAGCTGGCCCAGGGCAGGCTCAGGCTGGATTTTAGGAAAGGTTCTGCCCTCAGAGGGTGCTGGGCACTGTCCAGAGAATGGGCACGGCCCCGAGGCTGCCAGAGCTCCAGGAATGATTGGATTTTGGGGTGTCTGTGCAGGGATGGACAGGGCGGGAATTTGGGGTGTCTGTACAGGGGCAGGGGTTGGATTGATGATCCTGGTGGGTCCCTTCCATTCATGGAGCAGGTCTAAAGCAGGGGCACAGGAGCCCCGGGAGAGGACAGAGGCAGAGCATGGGAAGACTAAAGCTGACAGGGGATCTCACAACCCCCAGGGACACTCACTGGTTTATTATGGGACAGGACACCCACTGCTGGGTCCCAGGGTCTCTTAAGCAGCAGGGACAGTGCCTCAGCCCCTGCTGCTCCTGTCTTGGCCGTGGAGGACAGCAGCATTCTGTCGATCAGTGCAGGGATCTGCAAGCAGAGGGGACTGAGAAAACACAGCCAAACCATGGGATAACAATTCCAGTCTCTCCCTTCTGCCAGCTGCACGAAGGGAGAATGCCAAGTGTGACAGCCCAGCCTCCCACTGCTTTATCACCTTTCCTTTCAGGGTCTGCAGGGCATCCAGGTAGGCAGCCAGCACGGGCAGGCTCAGGGTCTCCACCAGCGTCGTGTGAAGCCACTGGATGAGTTTGGTGTCCCAGTTCACACTGGCCAGAGCCTGGCGCACCCTGCGGGCACATTTATCCACCGCGATCCTCCTCAGCACGGGCTCGTTGCAAGCCTGGCAACCAGGAATTCCCAGAGGAACAGTTCAGGGGAAGATGGGGCACAGCAGTGCCCATCCCCATCCTTAGGGAAATGTGAGCGTGGGCTGCCCAAACATCTGGAGTGAGGACAACATCTGTCTGAGGAAGAGGAGGCTGAGCAGTGCAATCCAAAACTTCCAAGGGACAACTCTGATCCCTGCTCTGTGTGACAGGGACAGCACCCAGGGAACGGCTGGAGCTGGCCCAGGGCAGGCTCAGGCTGGATTTTGGGAAAGGTTCTGCCCCCAGAAGGTGCTGGGCACTGCCCAGGGAATGGGCACGGCCCCGAGGCTGCCAGAGTTCCAGGAACGTTTGGATTTTGAGGTGTCTGTGCAGGGCCAGGGGTGGGAATTTGGGATGTCTGTGCAGGGCTGCCAGGGATGGACAGGGTGGGAATTTGGGGTGTCTGTGCAGGGCCAGAGGTTGCACTGATGATCCACGTGAGCCCTTCCAGCCCAGGATATTCTATGATCCCATAAAAGTCACGGCTCAGAGAAGCCCAGAGCTGCCCATAGCTTCCATGGTGCCTGCCCAGGTTTTGTGGGAAGGAGGGACCCCAGCCCCTCTCTCACCCCCTCGTTGGCCAGGCGGGCCAGCCTGTCGGACTGCAGTGCTTTGTGGATCTTGTTGAAGAGCTTGTTCTGGGCCATGGTCCAGCCCGTCCTGCGGGGACAGACACACAGGGGTCACCACAAAACACCAAACCACTCCTGGCTCCTCTTCTCTGGAACTGCCACCCCACCTGCTGATGTGCTCCTGTGCTCCTCCCACCCCGTATTCCTTTTGTGTGGAATTCCCAGTCTGGATTTCCCAGCTCAGATTCCCATTCCCTGGCACTACCAGCCCACATTCCCATTCCCACCCGTCCCGTTCCCTATTCCCTGCCATTCCCACCTGTTGACATGCTCCTTCTAGCCCACATTCCCATTCCCTGCCATTCCCAGCCTAGATTCCGGTTCCTATTCTCTGGCACTTCCAGCCCACATTCCCATTCCCACCTGTCCCATTCCCTGTTCCCTGCTATTCCCGCCTGTTGACATGCTCCTCCCAGCCCACATTCCCATTCCCACCTGTCCCATTCCCCAGCACTCCCAAGCCACATTCCCATTCCTACTCTGCCATTCTCACCAATCCTGTTCCTGATTCCCTGCCATCCCCACCTGTTAATGAGCTCCTCCCAGCCCCCATTCCTATCCCCACCTGTTGATGAGCTCCTCCCAGCCCCCATTCCCATCCCCACCTGCTAATGTGCTCCTCCCAGCCCCCATTCCCATCCCCACCTGTTGATGTGCTCCTCCCAGTCGTCGGGCGGCGGGGGCGCGTCGGCGTCGGTGCGGGCGAACATCACATGCCGCTCGCACTCGTTCATCACGCTCCGAGCCTTCTGGTTGTCATACAGCGGCACCGGCGTGGGCGTCACCGTCTCCACGTCTATGGGGACATCGGCCTCCCTGCCACCGACACGGCTGTCACAGCAGGGACAGGACACCCCGGCACGGCAGCTTTGGGGCATCCCGAGGGTTTGGATAACGCTCCCAGGGATCTCGGTACTCCTGGGCCATCAACTGGCAGTGCCTGGACCACCAAACTGAGCACCTTGGATACCCAAACTGAGACACCCTGGACCACCAAACTGAGCACCTTGGACACCCAAACCGAGACCCCTGGACAATCAAACCTAGAGCTCCAAAACTAAGACCCCTAGAGGTCCAAATTGAGACTTTGGAGTCCACAAACAACAGCCCCTGGACACACCTGGGGCCCCCGGACACCCCTGAACCCCCTCAAACCATGGCCCCTGGAGCCCCTTGGACATCCCAAAACAAGACTCCTTACTGCCCCTTTCACCCATCAGGACCCCCCTCCCACCCCAGGCCATCAGGGCTCCCAATTTCCCCCTCACAACTCCCCCACTGCCACCTCCCTGCCCCACAGGACCCCCCAAGTCCTCCTTCACAGCCCCTCCCCACTCTCAGTATCCCCCCAATCCTCACACAGACCTCTCAGCTCCTGAGGACCGTCAAAGGCCCCCCCCCACTTCTGCCTCACAACCTCCCTCTGCCGCCCCTCAGGACCCCCATTCCTCCCTCACAGCCTCACACAGCTCCTGAGCCTCACTGCTCCCCCTTTCCCCTCACAGCTTCTCAGCCCTGCAGGACCACCCAGTTTCCCCCTCACAACCCTCTCAGCCTCACAAGACCCCCTCCTTTCCCCCCCTCACAACCCCAGGTCCCCCCAGTTTCGCCCTCAGGCCCTCAGTACCCCCTCCTTTCCCCTCAGCCCCATAGGAACCCCCTCCAATTTCCCCCCAGAGCCTCCTCAGCCCCACAAGACCCCCCCCATTTCCCTTCACAGCCCCACAGGATGCCCCCAGTTTCCCCCTCAACCACCAGAACCGCCCAGTTTCCCTCTCAGCCTCACAAAACCCCGTCCTCTCCCCTCATAACCCCACAGGACGCGCTCCTTTCCCCTCACAGCTCCCTCAGTCCCCCAGAATCCCCACAATTTCCCCTTCAGCCTCACAGGACCCGCTCCTTTCCTCCCCTCACACCCCCACAGCCGCACAGGACCCCCGCAATTTTCCCCTCAGCCTCACAGGACCAGCTCCGTTCCCTTCACAACACCAAAGGACGCGCGCTCTTTTCCCCTCACACCCCCATAGCTGCACAGGACCCCCCCCAGTTTTCCCCTCAGCCCCCAGAACACCCCCAATTTCCCTCTCAGCCCCGCAAGACCCGCTCCTTTCCCCTCACACCTCCACAGCCGCACAGGACCCCCCCAGTTTCCCCTCCCTGCCGCTCAGGCCCGCTCCGAGCCCGCAGCTCTCACGGGGCGCTGCCGAGGTGTCTCCGCGGGGTGAGGAAGAGCAGCCGGGCGGGCCGGGCGGCGCTGGCGTCGGGGTGTGCGCTCCAGGGCTTGGCGTAGCTGTGGTCGAGGCACACCAGGTCCAGCTCCCGCTCGTGTGCCGACAGCTGCAGCAGCAGCGACGTGCCCATCCTGCGGGCCGACCACTGCAGCTCGCGCTCCCTGTCGCGATCGCGGTCGCCGGCGCGCTGCGACATGGCGGGAGCCCCGCCCCCTTCCCCCTGCCCTCGCACCGCCTCCCCCCAGCGCGCGTGCGCGGGGCGCGCTCCCGCCTCTGCCGCCGCCCCTCAGCGCGCGCGCGCGGGGCGCGCTCCCAAGGAACCCGCGGGGATCGGGAAATGTGCCTGAGGACATCCCAGGAATGTCCACACGAGAAGGGACCCGCAGGGATCAGGAAATGTCCCTGGGATGTTCCCAGGAATGTTCCCATGGGAAGGGACCCGCGGGGGGCAGGGATGTCCCCAGGAATGGCCCCGTGGGAAGAGACCCATGGGGATCGGGGAATGTCCCCTGGGATGTCCCCGGGAATGTCCCCATGAGTGTCCCCATGGGACACTCCAGACTCATCCAGCCCCGCACAGGACATTGCGCGGACGCGTGGGGTCACGCAGTGTCCCGCGTGGGGACACGGGGAAGCAGTTACCGGGTGACAGAGCCGCCCGCGCCACAGTCCGTGCTCCGGCCCCGCCGTTGGCACCGCGGGACACGGGAGCCCAACCGCCCTGCTGCTCGCCAGGGGATGGTGGCACCTGGGGCTGGCACAGCGCTGGCAGCCCCTCAGTGACAAGCCTGCAGCCGGTGCCGCCACCTCGGGAGTGGCACACTGGTGGCAGCCCCGTGGTGACAGCACTGAAGCCATCGCTGGCGACAGAGGGGCTGGCACGTTGGTGGCAGCCCGTTGATGGCAGCACCTCGGGAGTGGCACATTAGTGGCACTCCCTGGTGACAAACCTGCAGCCATTGCTTCGGTGACAGCACCTCGGCGGTGCCACATTGGTGGCAACCCCTGGTGATAAACCTGCTGCCATCACCAGTGGCAGCACCTCGGGGGTGGCCCATTGGTGGCAGCCTCCTGGTGACAGCTCAGTCCCCGGGGCCAGTGCTCCGTGGCCATGCTGCGGTGCCACGTGGTCGCCGTCCACATTCCCGGGGCCACCGGCTTCGGTCCCGGTGTCCTGCTCTCCGTCTGCTTCCGAGGTACCGGGGGGCTGGGGACACCGGGTGGCACTGGCCACTGCCACGCTCACTGCCCGTGCATGGGGCCAGTGCCAGGTTTCCCTTGGCACCCCAGCGTCCCCAGCCTGAGGTGCCACCACCCCTCTTGCCCCACACAGGCGTCCCCAGGAGAACCCAGGTGGTGCCCGAGGAACGCAGCCTCACCTGGAATGAGGTGAGATAGCCCCGGGGTGACCCGTGGTGGCACAGGGACATCGGGTCATCCCCTTGACCCGTGTCACCCCCGTCAGGAGCTGGTGTGGCCGCTGGACACGTGTCGCCTGAGTGCCACAGACACGCTGAGCCTGCGCCTGCGGCGCTGGGACTGCCCGCTGCCCCAGGGGTGAGTGACAGCCCTGGGTGGACACTCTGGGGCCACCCCCCTCTCCACGGCCACCCTCACCGTGTCTTCCGCTCCCACAGGGACCTGGGTGCCACCACCGTGTCGCTGAACGAGTTGGTGGCCACCCCTAGCCTGCCTATGGCCCTCAGGGACATCCCGCTGCTGGACTACCAAGAACAACCCACGGGGGTGAGCCCCCACCTCAGACCACCCCAGGGTGCCAGCGGGCACTGTCCCCGTGTCACACTGTCCCCATGTCACTGTCCCTTCGCAGTGCACCGTCACCTTTCGCTGCTACTACGACCCCCACGGCACGGCCGAGGATGTCCCCGTCACCGCGCACGGACAGGTGACACTAGAGCCACCGGCGATGGCCCCTGCAGACAGGAAAGAGGATTTCCAGGTATGACACCCGCCGCAGGCACGGTGGCACCCGGGGGTGACGTCCCCTCGCGGCCACCACGTCAGTGCCACCCCGCAGGTCCGGGTGAGGATCATCAAGGGCCGCCAGCTGCGGGGCAATGACATCAAACCCGTGGTGAAGGTCCAGATCGGGAAGCAGAACTTCCGCACGCGCAGCCGGAGCGGGAACAACCCCTACTTCAATGAGGTGACACCGCGCAGGGGACGCGGGGACAGCCACTGTCCCGCAGACTGCCCTCACTGTCTCTTTTTCTGGTTTTCAGGTGTTTTGTCATAATTTCCGCCAGACGCCCGAGCAGCTGGTGGCACAGCCCATCCACATCCAGGTGGGACGGATCGGTAGCACCAGGGGGACAGGGACACAGCGACAGGGAGAAGTGCAGGCACAGGGACACAGACACAAGGACAGGAACACAAGGATGAGGACACAGGGACACGGACAGGGACACAGGGACATGGACAGGGACACAGACACAGAGACATGGGAACACAGACGCAGGGACAGACAGGGTCACAGATACAGGGACAAGGACAGGGACACAGGGACACAAACACAAGGACCCATAGACAGGGACACAGACACAGGGACAGGGACACAGGGACAGTCATGTCCCCTTCCTCGTCACAGGTGCTCCGTTCACCAAACATCTGCACCAAACCCGTCATTGGTGTCTTCGAGGTGAGGAGTGGGGGATTGGGGATTGGGATTTGGGATCGGGAATGGGGCATTGGAATTGGGGTTTGGGAATGTGGGATCAGGAAGGGGACATTGGGAATGGGGCATTGGAATTGGGGATTGGGAATGGAGGGTCTGGAATGGGGTGTCAGGAATGGCGGGGTCTGGAGTGGGATTTTGGGAATGGGGTGTCAGAGCACTCTCACCCCCGTTGCCATTCCCACAGCTTGACATCGGCACCATCTACTCTGCCCCAGGTAACGAGAGGGTTGGGGTGGCACTGGGGGGCACTGGGTGACACATTTTGGGGTGACACATTTTGGGGGCTGTTTCAGGCCAGCACTGGCCAGGGGTGAGATTTCATTTTGGGGGAACACCGTGCGTTTTGGGGGGGTTGCAGGCGAGCCCTGGGGTGACACTGGAGTGGCTGTGGTGACACCAGGGTGACACATTTTGGGGGCTGTTTTAGGCAGGCCCTGGCCGGGGCTGAAATTGGTGATTTTGGGGAACTCTGTGAGATTTGGGGGGAGGTTTTAGGCGGGCCCTGGGGTAACACTGAGGTGGCTTTGGTGACACCAGGGTGACACATTTTGAGGGCTGTTTTAGACCGGCACTGGCCAGGAGTGAGACTTCATTTTGGGGGAACACTGCCCGTTTTTGGGGGGGTTGTAGGTGAAACCTGGGGTGACAGCGGGGTGGCTCTGGTGCCACCGAGGTGACGGCAGGATTTGGAGTAGGGTTAACGGGTATTGGGATGGGGACAGCGGGGAATTGAGGTGGGGACAGATTTGAGGATCCTCACCACAGGATGGGGACACTGGGAATTCAGGCTGAAGGGTCGATTTGAGGAATCCCTTTCTCATCACAGGGTGGGGACACCGAGAATTTGGGATGAAGGGTAGCTTTGGGGAATCCCCGCTCCCTGCAGGGTGGGAACCGGGGGAGACTTGGGGTGGGGATGGATTTGGGGACCGCCCCAAAACCTTGCTGCTCGCCATCCCCGCCGTGCCAGGGCGCAGCCTGAGCTGGAAGTGGCTGAGCCTGCAGCACCCGCGGCACCGCGACGGCCGCTCCCAGGGCTGGCTGCAGGTGAGCCTGGTAGTTCGCCGAGCCGGAGAGCGCGCCCAGGTGAGGGCCCCGCCCTCCCCCGAACCCCAAAATCCCTCCTGGGGGAGGCCCCCACGCTGTCACATCCCCCCAAGGAGCAGGAGATGCCGGCGGGGAACGACGATGTGGAGGCCAACCTGCTGCGGCCACCGCCCTGCGCCACCACCCTGCAGATCCGCGTGTTCCGCGCCGAGGACCTGCCATGGGGTGGGTACACAGGGGTTTGGGGTAGGGACAGCGGGAAATTGGGGTAGGGACAGTGGGGTTTGGGGTTTGGGGTGGGGACATCAGGGTTTGGGGTCAGACACCGGGGAATAGGGGTCGGACACCGGGGAACAGGGGTGGGACAGCCGGGTTTTGGGTCGGACAGCGGGGAACTGGGGTGGGACAGTGGGGTTTGGAGTGGGGACAGATTTGAGGATTCCTCCTGCTCACCACAAGGTGGGCACACTGGGAATTTGGGGTGAAGGGTGAATTTGGGGACACCCGTTCTCATCACAAGGTGGGCATGGGGGAATTTCGGCTGAAGGGTGGATTTGGTGACCCCCTGTGATTGCCACAGAGAATTTGGGATAAAGGGTAGATTTGGGGACCCCCTGCTCGCTACAGGGTGGGAACTGGGGGAGATTTGGGGACCCCCCCAAAACCTCTCTGTTCTCCATCCCCGCTCAGCGGAGCCGGCGCGGCCGTGCTTGGGCGGCACCACGGGCTCGGCCAAGCTGTCGGTGCGGGTCGGCTTTGCGGGCAGGACGGTGAGTGCCGGACAGGGAATGGGGGATTTGGGGATGCCAGGAAGGGAATTGGGGGTGTCCAGCTGCTCTGGGGGTGCCGGACCCTTTCGGGGGCTCACAGCTGTCCCCACCGCAGCTCTGCACCCGCGGGATGCCCCCCAATGCCAGCCCCGAGTGGAACGAGGTTTTGTTCTTTCCCCTGCGGGTGAGGAGCGCCCCCAGCCCCACACAGCTCCCGCACCCCCTGCCCCCAAACGAGGGCACCCCAAAAAGGGGAACGCCCCCATTTCCACACCCGCGTTCGGAGCTGTTCTCTGCCCGCAGCTGCCCCCCATCTGTGACGAGATCCTGCTGGAAATCCTGCGTGGGTGAGTGGGGACATCGCCGGCTTTGCGGGACACCTCCAGGTTTGGGAGACATCCCTCTGGTTTGGAAAGAGCCCGAGGTTTGGGGGACATCCCGCAGGTTTGGGTGACATCCCCGGGTTTGGGGGACAGTACTGAATTTGGGGGACGTCCCCGGGTTTAGGGGACAATCCTGGGTTTGGGGGACACCCCTGAGTTTGGGGGACATCCCTCGGTTTTGGGAACAGCCCCCGGGTTTAGGAACAGCCTGGATTTGGGGGACAGTATCGGTTTTGGGTGACAGTGCTGGGTTTGGGGGACCCCACGTGCTTGGGGGACCTGTGACCGTGCCCCCGCCAGGTCGTGCCGGAGCAAGGTCCTGGGCAGGGCCACCCTGCGGCTGTCCCAGATCTCCCGGGACCCCGACGAGCTGGAGGGTGAGCGGGGTTGTCCCGTTTTGGGGTCCCCATTAGCCCGACCCCAATCCCCCTCCCAGCCCCAACCCCCTTTTCTCTGCCCCCAGAGGGGACCCCCGGGTTCCTGCCCTCCTTCGGGCCCTGCTTCCTGCCCTTCTACGGCCCCCGGCCTGACTCTGCCAGGGTATGGAGCGGGATTTTGGGGAAAAGGGGGGATTTTGGGGGAAAATAGGGGATTTGGGGAGAGAACGGGGCATTTGTGAAGAAACTGAGCTTGTTGGGGCAGAGGAAGAGTGTTTGAGGGTAATGGGACGTTTGGGGTGAAAACGAGACAATGGAGAAGGAAATAGGGTGTTTGGAAGGGGAAATGGGATTCTGGGATTGTCAGGGAGGGTTTGGGGGATGGGAAAGGGAATTTGGGGTGTTTTCAAGGCCAATGGGACTATTGGGATGAAAATGGGATGGGGGAAGCAAAGAATAGGACATTGGAGGCAAAAACGGGGAATTGCTGGGGAAAATGCAGAACTTAAGGAGGCAATGGAAAATGGGATGAAAATGGGATGGGGAAATGGAGAATGGGGTGAAATGGGATGGGGAAATGGAGAATAGGGTGGAAATGGGATGGGGGAAATGGAGAATAGGGTGAAATGGGATGGGGGAATGTAGAATGGGGTGAAAATGGGATGGGGGAAATGGGAATGGGGCATTTGAGGGAAAATGGTGATTTCTGGGGCAGGACTTTAGGGGACATTTGGGGTGCCAGCTGGACACCCCACACCCCGACCTCGTTTCCCAGGACTCGGGGCTGGTTTATCGGGGCCGGCTGCTGCTGGAGCTCTGCACCCACGTGGGGACCCCGCCCGGGCGCCAGCGCGACGCCATCGCAGCCGTGGATGCCGACAGGGCACAGGTGGGGACAAGGGGACAGGGGGACATGGGGACACAGGGACAGGGGGACATGGAGGCACAAAGACATGGGGACATGGGTCACGGGGACAAGGGCACACAGAGACATGGGGACACGAGGACACAGGAACACGGGAACATGGGGACACGGGGACACAGGGACATGGTGACACAGCGACACGGGGACACGGGATACAGGGACATAGGGACAAAGGGACGCGGGGACACAGGGACGCGGGTACATGGGGCAGTGCCACCTCCGCCCCCAGGGGATAGCTGAGTGGTTTTGGGGTTTTGCCTCGCCGCAGAGCCGCCTGCCCCGCTGCCAGCTGGGGCTCTGCGGGGTTTTCTACTCGGCCACCATGGTGCCAGGCGGCCCCGAGCCACTGAGCCTCGAGCTGGGCATCGGCAGCGCCGCGACCACCACGGCACAGGGACTGCCCGTGCCCGACGGTGAGCTGGAGACACGGCCGGGGTGGCACCGGGGCCGCTGTCACTTTTCTGTGCCGGGTCTGGGAAAGGGGTTGGTGTGGCAGTGGGGAAAACATTGGGAACTGTTAATTAGTGTAATTATTTAAAAAGTGCTCGGTCCTCATGGCTGTGTGGGACTGGGGGGTGCCTTGGGGTTGGGGACAGGGATTGGTGTTACCTGGGTGATGTCATCTGTGGGTCACGGGACATTTTGGGGGTGTCACTCTCGATGTCACCCTGTGAGTCAGGGGACACTTTGGGAATCTCGGATGGATCCAGGGCTTTTCACCTGGGTGGTGTCTCCTATGGGCTGGGGACACTTCGGGAATCTTGGATGGTCCTGGGGAGTGTCACCCTCAATGATGCCATCTGTGGATCAGGGAACAATTTGGGAATCTCGGATGATCCCCGGAAGCTGCAGGTGCCCCTCACCAGCGTGGCCGAGTCCGTTCTGACCCCGATTTTCCCGATTTTCCCAATTTTCCCAATTTTCCCGAATTTAGGGAACCTCTACCACCACCTTCCGTGGTTTGGGGACAAACCGGTGGCCGCTGTCACCTCGCTGTGGGAGGACGCCGGGCACCGCTGGGACAGCCTGAACCTCCTGCGAGCCCTGTGCCAGCACCTGGTGAGACCCCGAACCCGCGTGGGACTGACACCCAACCCGGGTGGGACAGACCCCAAAATTGGGTGGGACTGATCCCAAATCCATTTGGAAATGGTTTTGGGTGAGAGTGACCCCAAATCCGTTTGGGATCGGTTTGGGGCCGTTCCCAGGAGAGGAACCTGGCCGAGCTGCGGTGCCACCACGGGGACACCGCGGGGGACATCAGGGCGAGGCTGCTGCGGGAGCTGGCCCATGACTGCACGTGAGTGACCCCAAATCCCAAAATCGGGGTTTGGTGCCGGGGGATGGGGAATCTGGGGGGAAACGGGGCTGGAGTTTGGGGAATTTGAGACACTTTGGGACATTTTGGGGGAAAGTGGGACATTCTGGAGGGCAATTTGGGGTGGAAATGGGATGAGGGGGACGTGGGGTATTTGGGGTGGAATTGGGGCTTTTGGTGGGAGAATGGAGCATTTGACGGAAAACCGGGGAATTGTTGGGGCAAAGGAAGGATTTTAGGGGTAAAACTGTGAATTTTGGGGTTATTCTGTGGGTTTTGGCATGATTTGGAGGTGATTTTTGGCTATTTTAGGGTGTTTTGGGTTGACTCTGCGTTTTTGGGGTGATTTTGGGGGGATTTTGGCTGCTCTGGGTGCTGCAGGGATGCCCTGGGCTGGGGTGATTTTGGGCTGTTCTGGGCTGCTTTTGGGCTGTTTTGGGGCGATTTGGGGGGTGATTTGGGGCTGGTTTAGGGTGATTTCGGGGTGATTTTGGCTGTTCTGGAGGCCACAGGGATGCCCTGGGCTGTGGTGATTTTAGACTGATTTTGGGCTGATTTTGGACTCTTTTTGGGTTGTTTTGGGGCGATTTTGGGGTGATTTGGGCTGGTCTGGAAGCCACAGGGATGCCCTGGGCTCGAGTGATTTTGGACTGATTTTGGGGTGACTTTGGGCTGGTTTAGGGTGATTTTGAGGTGATTTGGGGCTGGTTTCAGGTGATTTTGAGGTGATTTGGGCTGCTCTGGGTGCCGCAGGGCCGCCCTGGGCTGCCTGGAGGCTCAGCCCACCGTGACCGCCCTGGACCAGCAGCTCCGCAGCTCCCGGCGCCTCCTCCTGCGGCAGCTCCGGCGCGCGGCCGAGGCCGATCCCCAAAAATCGCCGGAGCTGCGCGGGGACACCCTGGGGACAGTGGCCCGGGGGTGGCTGCGGCGCGTGGCCGCGCTGGCCATCGAGGTGCGACCCAAACCCCAAACTGGACCCACCCAACCCCCCCAGTGCTCGAGAGTCCGGAGTTTATCCCTGGGGGCGGGCCACGAAATTCCGGCCTCCAAGGGCACTGATGGGGGAGTTTTTCACTTTTGGGCGTGTTTGTAGCAAAGAAATTAGTGTCTGACAGTTCCAAATAATAATATATGTAATATAATTTAATAGCAATAATATCACAATATGTAATATAGCATTATATTATATTATATTATATTATATTATATTATATAATTGTATTACGATATAGTATATGATATTATAATACAGTATAGTATATTACAGTGTATTATAGTACATTATACAATATAATTACCTATAACATAGTGTGACATATAATATGCTGTAACTCTCACGCCACCCCTGTCCCCGCGGTGTCCCCTCGGTGTCCCCGCAGCCCCAGGCCGGTGTCCCCGACGTGCAGCTGTGGCTGCTGCGGGGCGAGCTGCGGGTGGGCTCGGCTCGTATCCCCGCCACCGACGTGCTGCACTCGCCGCGCGGCCCCGGCGCCTGCGGCCGCCTCTGCGGGAGGGTCCTGACCCTGTTCCTGGTGCGAGCTCCGCTGTCCCCTCGTGTCCCTCTGCTGTCCCCTCGCGTTCCTCCGTGTCCCCTTTGTGTCCTTCCATATCCCCTCGTGTTCCTCCGTGTCCCCTTTGTGTCCTTCCATATCCCCTCGTGTTCCTCCGTGTCCCCTTTGTGTCCTTCCACATCCCCTCGTGTCTCTCCGTGTTCCCTTGGTGTCTCCTCTATGTCTCCTCCATGTCCCTCTTCCTCTCTGTTCCATGTCCCCTCCATGTCCCCTCTGTCCCTGCTCCATGTCCCCTCCACACCCCCTCCATGTCCTCTCCAAATTCCCATCATGTCTCCTCCAAGTCCCCTTGGTGCCTGTTCAACGTCCCCTCATGTCCCCCTCTGTCCCCTCCACAACCCCCATGTCCCCTCCGTCTCTGCTCCATGTCCCCTTTCCTCGCTGCTCCATGTCCCCTCTCTATTCCCACCTCATCTCCTCCAAGTCCCCTCCATCCCTTCTTTGTGTCCCCCCGTGTCCCCTCTCTGTGCCCTCCACACCCACCGGGTCCCCTGGCTGTCCCCCCGCGTGTCCCCAGTGTCTCCTCGGTGACACTTCGGTGCCGCAGGGCTGCGGGGACATCCAGGCCCAGGTGCGGGTCCGGCTGTGGCTGGGACGAGTGGCCGAGAGCGGGGACCTGGCCCGGCAGCTCGAGGGGACCCTGAGCTTCTACAGCGAGACGGTGACAAGAGGGGACAGCACCGGGAGGGGACAGCGGGGACAGCGGGGAGGAGACAAAGCCAGGAGGGGACAGAGGGAGGGCATAGCGGGGACAGCGGGGAGGGGAGGCCGGGAGGAGACAGCGGGGAGGGGACACCTGGGAGGGCACAGCACCGGGGAGGGGACAGTACCGGGAGGGGAGAGCACCCCACAGCGTCCTCTGACGCCAGGCCTGTGTCCCCGCAGTACGAGAACCAGACGCGCCTGCTGGGGAAATGGGGGCCCCGGAAGCTTTTGGGGCGCCCCGCGTTCTCCGACAGCTCTGGCCGGGCGGGCCCCCCCCCGGAGCAGATCCAGCCCCCCAGGGGCTGGCGCTGGGACGGCCCCTGGAGCGTGGAGCGGCCTCGGAGGTGAGCGGGATGGGACAGCCACCCCTCTGCCCTTCGGGGCCCTCGGTGACGGCAGCGCTGTCCCCTGGTGTCCCCAGGGTGCTGGCACGGCTGGAGCCCGCGGTGAGCGCGGTGCTAGAGGAGCTGTACGAGAACCAGAGCCGCGATCCCGGCGGGGACTGGAGCCCCTCCGGCACCACCAGCACGGACGCCGTGAGTGGGGACAGAGTGGGGGACAGCGGCCGTGACACGAGAGTGACGGGGCTCAGCTCTCGCCTGGCTTTGCAGAAGGGAGTGGCGGTGCCACCGAAGGAGGAGGTGGCGTGTCCCCAGAGCTGGTGCGTCACCAGTGACTGGCACTTGAACACGGAGGGGGACGTGGATGAGGACGGTGAGTGAGGGTCCCCGGTGGGCACAGCAGGGCGGGGGGTGACGGGGTGACAGGGACGGGGATGGAGGGGACAGGGATGGGGGTGACAGGGATGGGGGTGACAGGGATGGGGTGGCAGGGATGGGGCGGCAGGGATTAGGAGTTAGCAGGGATGAGGGTGACAGGGATGGGGCGGCAGGGAAGGAGCTGGCCCATGTGTGCAGGTTGGCAGTACAGTGTGGGCACGGAGGATGGCAGCCCCCCGGCAGAGTGGCACAGCAGGGGACAGCAGTGCCACACACTCCGGCGCCGGCGCTGGGTCCGGCTCCTCCACAGGGACAGCGACAGCTGGACACGGGAGCAGGACACAGACACCCTCAGCACCCTGGTGACAGACAGGGACAGGGACGGGACGGTGGGGATGGCGGTGACGGCGGAAGGTGACAGGGTGGGGGTGAGGGGATGGAGGTGACAGGAGGGGTGGCAAGGATGGAGGTGACAAGATGGGGGTGATGGGGGATGAGGGTGGTGGATTGGGGTGATGGGATGATGATGATGATGATGATTATGATGACAGGGAAGGGGGTGATGGGGATGTTGGGGCCTCTGTCCCCATGTGACGCTGTCCCCATGCCCTGCCCCACAACAGGACCCCGAGGAGCTGTGGGAGGACGAGGCCTGGCAGCCCGAATGCTTCTGGGGCTGCTCCTTCCAGCCCAAGGTGTCCGCGGGGCCCCGGTGCCGCCGGCGCCGCTGGCACCGCAGCCTGGTCCCCACCGAGCCCCTGAACGTGGCACCGCTGTTCCTGCTCCAGGGAGTGCCCGTAGGAACGGGCACGGGGCTCCGGAAGGGGCTGGGGGGGAAGGGGAGGAGGGGAGAGGGACAGGGTTGGAAGGGAGGGGAGGGGAGAGGGATGGATGATGGATGGATGGATGGATGGATGGATGGATGGATGGATGGATGGACGAATGAGGGATGGAAGGATGTGGGGCTGGATGGAGGGATGAAAGGAGGGAATGGAGGTTTGGAGGGATGGATGGAGCCCTGTGGAGTTGGGCCATGATGGGACAGCAGCACATGGGACAGGATGCCACAGGGCCAGGGGACAGCAGGGTCCCCCAGCCCATTCCTGTCCTCTCCCAGGACACCGAGGACTCGGCTCAGGACAATCCAGCTGTGGCCCCACAGCTGCCGGGGGGCTCCTCCCGGACACCCCTGCAGCAGCCGCCCCCCTTCATCCTCTGCTCCTTCCAACGTGAGCCCGGGGGACCGGAAGGGACCGGGGGGACCGGGAAGGGCTGAGAGGGATTGGAAGGGACCGGGAATGATGGGGGAGAAGGACCGGTGAGGGACCAGGAAAGTGCCGGGAGGGACCGGGAAGGGCCGGGAGGGGATCAGGAAGGGCCGGGGAGTGTTCGTGAAGGGCCAGGAGGGACAGGGAGGGCCCGGGGGCTGCCGGCCACCCCTGACCCCCCGCCTGTCCCCAGGGCCCGGCCGCTTCCAGCTCCGCTGTTACATCTTCCAGGCGCTGGATCTGGCCCCCAGCAGCGCCAGGACTTCCATAGGTGGGACCCCCTCGCCCCCGGCTCCCGGCCCGCTGGCAGCCCGGGGAGCTGACTGTGCCGTTGTCACCAGATGCCACCGCGCACGTGTCGTTCGTGTCCCTGAGCCAGCGCACGCGGGCCGTGCGCGGGGCCCTGGACCCGCGCTGGGAGCAGACGCTGCTGTTCCCCCGGGTGCTGCTGTTCGGGGACCCCCGGCGCGTCCGGGAGGATCCCCCGCCCGTGGTGGTGGAGGTGTGGGACCAGCGGGGACAGGTACGGGACACACTCCGGGCACGGGCGGGACCGAGGGTGAAAGGGGTGGGTGAGGGATGGGGTGTGAAGAGAAGGATGGAGGAGAGGGAATGGCTGGAGGGATGGAGGAATGGGAGCAGAGGGATGGATGAGGAATGGGACATGGATAAGGATGGGGGGTCATGGGCGAAAGGACAGAGAGGTCAGGGATGGAAGGACAGAGTGTCAGGAGTGGAAGGATGGTGGGTCAGGGATGGAGGGACGGAGGGGTCAGGGATGGAGGGGTCAGGGATGGAAGGATGGCAGGTCAAGGATGAAGAACAGAGAGGTCAGGGATGGAGGGACAGGCACACCCCTGGGTGGGCCAGCCCCTCTCAGGCGCTGCCTCGCAGGGCTCCGGTGTTTTCCTGGGGAGGTGCGTGTGCATCCCGCAGGTGTGGCTGGACGTGGGACACCGGGAGCTGCCCCGGCTGCAGCCGCATCCCCTGCAGGGGCCGCGGGGCCCGGCCGGGGAACTGCTGGCCGCCTTCGAGCTCCTGCACGAGCCCGAGGTGAGGCTGTGGCACGGGGTGACACCGGGTGACAGCGGTGACACAGAGGGCGCCCAGGGCTGGGGTGCCACTGTCGCTGTGTCCCCCCCTCACTGCAGGACGGGTCCTCGACTCCTCTCGGGCCCCTGCCCCTGAGGAAGGACGAGTTCGGCATCCCCAAGGAGCTGCGGCCGCACCTGCAGAGGGTGGCACTGGAGGTGGGAGCCACCTCCAGGAAGGGGACAGCGTGGGGACAAGGGGGAGCAGGGAATGGAATGGAGGCGGGGCCCGCGGGGGACACGGATAAAAGTGGGATGGGGACAGGGATAGGACAGAGATGGGACAGGGATAAACGTGGGATGGGGACAGGGATGGAGCAGAAATAAAGATGGGATGGGAACAGGGATGGGATAGGGGTAAGTGTGGGATGGGGACAGGGATGGGACAGGGATAAAGGTGGGTCGGGGACAAGAATGAGGACGGGGATGGGACAGTGATGGGGACAGAACTGAAAGTCCTGGGGATTCCTTGAGGACAGGGACAGGAGATGGAGGCAGGACAGGGACAAGAACGGGAACTAAGATGAGAACAGGCACAGCACTGGGGTTAGGGATGGGGGCAGGGACACAGATCTGGACGGGCGGGGTGACAGGGGCCGCGTGTCCCGCCAGGTGCTGGCCTGGGGGCTGCGGGGGCTGCGCGGGGCCGCGCGGGAGCCGCGGCTGGAGCTGCAGTGGGGGGAGCAGAGCCTGTGGACCCCCCCGATCCAGGACATCGCCGCCAACCCCAACTTCCCCAGCAACGCCTTCGTGCTCACCCTGGTGAGTGGGGAGCCACGAGGGGCACCCGGCCCGCGGTGTCCCCGCGGGTGACCCGGCCGTGTTCCGCAGGCGCTGCCCGAGGAGGAGCGGTTCGTGCCGCCCATCCGCCTGCGCCTCTGGGACCGGGCGGACTCGGAGCGGCGGCTGCTGCTGGGCCAGGCCAGCGTCAGGGACCTGGGCCGGTACCGCTGCCTCCCGCCCCGCCACGGGCAGCTCCTGGGCTCTGGCAATGCCGGCAATGGCTCTCACACGGTTGTGTCAATGCCAGGTACCGCCTGTCCCATCCCTGCTGTCCCCTGCCCATTATCTCAGCTGTCCCCTCTCTTATCCCAGCTGTCGCCTGCCCTATCCCCGGTGTCCCCTCCCTCATCCCTGTCGATCCCTCTCTCCCACAGACGAGCTCCTTTCCCTGCCCATCTCCTCCAGCCACTGGAAACGTTGCTGTTCCTTTTTCCTTGCCACAGCCCCAGCCAGGATGGCTCAGGTGAGTCCCCCATGTCACCTGGCACCGCTGGGCGCTGGCACTGCCCGCCCCTGAGCCTCAGTTTCCCCAAGAGCCCTTTGCCCCTACAGGACCTGCTCAGCTACCTCAGGAACAACGGAGCTGAGGACGAGGTGGGCACCAGAACGGGGCTACCAGGGCCCACCAGGGCCACCAGTGCCACCTGTGCCCACCTGCTTCTGCTCCCCACCAGGACGAGGAAGACGAGGAGGAGGAGGAGGAGAGGGACTGGTGGAGCAAATTCTATGCATCCATGGAGGAGGACCCCAAATCTCTGCGGG
Organism: Sturnus vulgaris; assembly: GCF_052056855.1. Classification (NCBI taxonomy): domain Eukaryota; kingdom Metazoa; phylum Chordata; class Aves; order Passeriformes; family Sturnidae; genus Sturnus; species Sturnus vulgaris. The sequence goes on along the minus strand of NC_142270.1, from coordinate 1,214,341 downwards.
GAACCAATGGGGACAGACTGAAGGTGAGCCTGAGCCTGGGACCTGCATTGGGATGGGGACAGGAACGGCTGGGGATTGGGACAGGGATGAGGATGGAAATGTGCTGGGGACAGGGATGGGGAGGATGAGTGAGGACAAGAACAGGGATGAAGGAATCGGGACAGGGATGTGGATGAGGAGGGAATGGGGACAAAGATGGGGATGAAGCTGGGGAGGGGACAGGGGGCATGAAGCTGAGAGGGACAAGGATGAGGATGAAGCAGTGGAAGGGACAGGGGGCATGAAGCTGAGAGGGACAAGGATGAGGATGAAGCAGTGGAAGGGACAAGGAAAAAGGAGGAGCCGGGACTGCGGTGGGGAGAAGCCCCAGGACGGGGCCGGGGGCAGGAGCCAGACCAGGCACGGAGCTGAGCCGAGCCCCCGCAGATCTACGGCTGCGAGCTGGAGGCGGTGCCCGAGTTCGAGGGGCTGCAGGATTTCTGCCAGACCTTCCCCCTCTACAAACCGGGCCGCGCCCCCGCGCCCGGGCAGGACCCCGAGCCCGTGGGCAGCTTCAAGGTGGGTGAGACCCCCCCCCCCCCCCGTGGGGCCCTGGCACGGGGGTGGGACCTCCGGAGGGCACAGCGCGGTCTCTCAGGGGCTTTTCCGCATCTACCCCGTGCCCGAGGCGGCCGGAGCGTGCCCCCCGCCCCTCTGCTTCCAGCGCCTGCCGCCCAGCGCCCCGCAGGAGTGCCTGGTGCGGGTCTACATCGTGCGAGCCCTCGGCCTGTCCCCCTGCGATGTCACCGGGCTGGTAAGGACAGCGCGGGACCCCCGGGGCGCCGGGCAGGGGCTCCTGGCCGCGGTGCCAGCCCGGTGTCCCCTCCGTGCCCCAGAGCGATCCTTACGTGCGGGTGTCGCTGGGCAAGAAGACGCTGGGACACAGGGACCAGTACGTGCCCAACACCCTGGAGCCCGTTTTCGGCAGGTAGGGCAGGGTGGCCCTCGGCAGTGTAACCCCCGGGGTGGGTCGGCCCTGGCACTGTCACCCCCAGAGTGGGTGGCTTTTGCCACTGTCACCCCAGGGTAGGTGGCCTGTGACAGTGTCACCCCCGGGGTGGCGCTGGGCTGGGGGGCCCTGGCACTGAGAGGGGGGTACTGGGGTGGCTCATTCCCAATGGTGGCAGCGTGGCCCTGTGCCAGCCTGGCCTGGTGCCACCCGGTCCCCATTCCCTGTGCTGGTGTGCCACCAGATCCCTGTGCCACCACCTGTCCCGTTCCTTGTCCTGCCGTGTCCCTGTGCCCCCAGCTGTCCCTGTCCCGTGGGTCCCCTGTCCCCATGTCAGCCCTGGGGCTGACGCCGTTCCTGCCACCAGGATGTTCGAGCTGACGGCCACAATCCCGCTGGAGAAAGACCTGCGGGTGACAATCATGGACCACGACAAGATGCCACCGGACCAGGAGATCGGCAGCACCACCATCGACCTGGAGAACCGGCTGCTGTCCCACTTCCGTGCCCACTGCGGGCTGCCCACCCTGTACCACACGTGCGTGTCCCGGGGACAAGGGGGACATGGGGGGACAAGGGGGACAAAGCGGGACAAAGTAGGCGCGGGGAGGAGACACGGGGAGGGAACACGAGGGCACAGGAGGCGGCACGGGGAGGGGACACAGGAGGGGACACGGCGGGGACATGGGGGCACGGGGAAGCACAGGAGGGGACACGGGAGGACATGGGGGACACGGGGGTGACGGGGGGCCCAGGAGGGGGCACAAGGAGGGGACACAGGAGGACATGGTGGGGACACGGGGAGGGGACAGAGCGGGGACATGAAGGGCACGGGGAGACACGAGGGGGACATGGGGAGGGGATACTGGGGGACATGGAGGACACGGAGAGGGACACGGGGGCACAGGAGGAGGCACGGGAGCACACGGGGGGGCGGGACAGGGAACGTAGGGGGGACACGGGGGTCTGGAGAGGGACAAAGAGGGAGCCAAGGAGGCTGGGGGGACACAGGCAGCAGAGGTGACCCCCGGCCCTGCCGCTGTCCCCAGCGCGGGTCCCAAGGCCTGGCGGGACCAGCTGTGCCCCAGCCGGACCCTGGAGCTGCTCACGGGGTCCCGGGGGCTGCCCGGGCCCCTTTTCAACCCCCAGGGCACCGCCCTGACCCTCAACGGGCAGAGCTTCGAGCTGCGGCACTTCGGTCAGCGGGGAACGGGGGTTCGGGGTCTGGGGAGGGTTTGGGGGATCTGGGGAGGGTCTGACGGGGATTTGGGAGGTTCTGGGGGGTCTGGGTGGGTCTGATGGAGATTTGGGGGTTCGGGAGTCTGGGAAGGGTCTGGTGGGGATTTGGGGGGTTCGAGGCGGTCTGGGGAAGGTCTGGTGGGGGTTTGAGGGGTTTTGGGGAGGGTCTGGTAGGGATTTGGGGGGTTCTGGGGGGTCTGGGTGGGTCTGATGGAGATTTGGGGGTTCGGGGGTCTGGGAAGGGTCTGGTGGGGATTTTTGGGGCTCGGGGGGGTCTGGGTGGGTCTGAGGTAAATTGGGGTTTGAGAGGGTCTGGGGAGGGTTTGTGGAGTTCTGGGGAGGGTCTGGTGAGGCTCTGGGGGTTCTGGGGGGATCTGGGTGGGATCTGGGGGGCGGTCTGGGGTAAATTTGGGTTTCTGGGAGCATCTGAATGGGACCTGAGATAAATTGGGTGTTTTGGAGGGATTTGTGGGGGATCTGAGATAGATTGGGGATTTGGAGGATCTGGGGGGGTCTGGTGGGGTTTGGGGGTTCTGGAGGGATCTGGGTGGGTGACAGGTCAGTGTCACAGAGAGGGGTCACCCCCCGCTCCGGCACCCCGGGGAGCCCCGGGAGCGCCTGGCCCTGCACGTGCTGAACCTGTGCGAGCTCGTCCCGGAGCACCTGGAGACGCGGAGCCTCCAGAACAGCGCCCAGCCCGGGCTGGAGCAGGTGACAGTGACACTGCGGGGATAGCGACACTGAGGGGAGGGCATGGGGACACCGCGGGGACAGCGACACCGGAGAGGGGGACACCGTGGTGACAGGGACACCGGGGGATGGGGGGGTGGGGGGAACGACACCGTGGTGACAGTGACACAGGGCCTGAGGGCGGTGATAGGACCCGAGGTAACAGGGATGTGGCCAGAGAGGGACCCCAGGGTGACAGGGACCATGGGGTGTAGGGTGTGCCAGGGGGATTTGGGGATCCTGGGGTGACAGCGACACCAAGAGTGGGTGATGGGGGCTGGTGGTGACAAGGACAGCGGCTGGGGGGACAAAGGGACCCAGTGGAGGGCTGGGTGTGGGGGGATAGGTGAGGACCCTGGGGACAATGAGGGGGACATCGAGGGGACACGAGGGCCGCTGCCAGCCCGGCCGTGTGTCCCCAGGGCAAGGTGCAGATGTGGGTGGACATTTTCCCCACCAGCCTCGGCTCCCCCGGGCCCCCCGTCAACATCGACCCCCGCAAGGCCGAGGGGTGAGTGAGTGACCGGCCACCTCTGGGGGGTGGACACACCTTGGGTGGGGACAGGGCCACCCCCAAGAGGCCAGGGCCATCCCGGGCAGGGACAGGACCATCCCAGTGGGGACAACGGCACCCCCGGAGGGGGACAGAGCCACCCGCGGTGAGGACAAGGCCACCCCCGGCAGAAGGTGACATGTCCCTGTCCCCTGCGAGGTACGAGCTGCGCTGCGTGGTGTGGAGGGTGCGGGACACGGACCTGGGGGACATCAACCTGCTGGGCCAGCGCATGAGTGACATCTACGTGTCCGGGTGAGCCCCGCGGCTGTCCCCTCCTGTCCCCAGTACCGCGGGGTCCCTGTCACCCCCCAGCATTTGTCCTGCTCATCCCAGAGGCCCTGTTACCCCCCCCCCCCCAGTGTCCCTGTCACCCACCCCCAGGGTCCTTGTCACTCCAGGGTGTCCCCATCCATGTGGGCCCAGAGGTGACAGCGATGTCCCCGCAGGTGCCTGGGGTGGGTACAGAGGTGACAGTGATGTCCCCTGCAGGGTGGCACGGGGATGACAGCGGTATCCCCGCAGGTGGCTGGACGGGCTCCCCGAGCAGCGGCAGCAGACTGACATCCACTATCGCTCCCAGGACGGGAACGGAGCCTTCAACTGGCGCTTCGTGTTCCCCTTCGAGTTCCTGGCGGCCGAGAAGCTCTGCGCCATCCGCCGCAAGGTCAGGGCACAGCCGGGGCGGGGACAGCTGGGGCGGGGACACGGCCTGGGGACACCGCGACCCTCCCGTGTCCCTCGGCAGGAGCACTTGTGGAGCTCGGATGAGACGCTGCTGAAGGTGCCGCCCAAACTCATCCTCCAGGTGTGGGATAATGACAAGTTCAAGGCGGACGATCTGCTGGGTGAGACCCTGTGTCCCCGGGAGGGGGGGGACACTGCTGGGGACAGGGACAGTAAGTGGGGATAGGGAGCGGCCACAGGGAACAGGGGACACCACAGGGGTCAGGGACAGCCCCTGAAGAAAGGGAGCACTCACTGGTGACAGGAAAACCCCATTGGTGACAGGGAGCCCTCCCTGGTGCCAGAGCTGTCCCCTCTCGCCGTCCCGCAGGGATCCTGGAGCTGGAGCTCACTCGGCTGCCCCGGCCGGCCCGCAGTCCCCGCCTGTGCTGGGCCTCGCCGCAGGACCTGCCCTGGTTCTCCTGGCCCTGGCTCTCCTGGCCCTGGTGCAGCTCCCCGGCGCTGGAGCGCTCCTCTCTGAACCTGTTCCGCAGGCGCAGGGCGCGGGGTTGGTGGCCCTGCACCATGCAGGAGGACAGCGGCCAGCGGCTCTCTGTAGGTTGGGGACATCGGGGTCACGGGGTTGGGGGGCAGCAGGGACAGGTCCTGCGCCCCAACCGCCCCCCTGGGTCCCGCAGGGGAAGCTGCAGCTCAGCCTGGAGCTGCTGACGGCGCAGGAGGCCGAGGAGCGGCCGGTGGGGAAGGGTCGGGAGGAGCCCAACAAGCACCCCACGCTGCCCGAGCCCAAGTGAGCTCTAGGGGGAGCGAGGAGGGGTCTCTGGGGAGGGGACCCGAGGGTGGCTGAGCTCGGTGTCCCCCGCAGGCGCCCCAAGTCCTCGTTCCTGTGGCTGCGCTCCCCGGTGAGCCTGGTGCGCCACGGCATCCGCTGGCGCTACTTGCTGTGGATCGGCCTGGGGCTGGCGGCCTTCCTGCTGCTCCTGGTGCTCCTCCGTTCCTTCTTCTCGGTCAGCACGGCCCCACCAGTGCCCCGTTCCCCCCACGGCACTCAGAGCGTGCCCTGAGTGTCCTGTGTCCCTCTGCAGGGCTCCTCTTTGACCCTGAAGGTGGCTGACCCGCGCCGGCTCCTGCGTCCCTCCGGCAAGGAGCAGCCGGACACGGAGCGTCCCCCGGGCGGGACGGGGACAAAAGGCTGAGGAGCCCCCCCCCCCCGCCCAGTTCCCCGCTTTCCTGGCTCAGAAACTCCTCCCCGAGCTGCTCCCCCGCTCCTCAGTGGACTCTCCAGCCAGGAGGGGATCGCCCTGCTGCAGAGCCGCTGTCCCGACAGGAGTGCCGAGGGAGCTGCCCATCGATGTTCCCTCATGAACAAAGTCATGTCCGAACACCACCAACGCATCGTCCCCGTCTCTGTGGGCTGGGGAGGGATACAGACACCACTCGAGGAGCAGATCCGCAGCCCCAGCGGATCCCAAATTCAGCCCTAACTCTAGCTCCACCCCAGCCCATATTCCAGCCACAGGTTCGGCTGCAACTCCCGAACGCAGCCCCAGTTCCTGACCCCAGCACCGTCATCAGCCCTCACCTCAATGCCAGCTCCAGTGCCACTGGCTCCCTCAACCCAGCCCTAACCCCCTCTGGCCCCAATCCCGCCCAAACCCAGCCCTAATCCACACCGAGTGTGCCACCTCTGAGCCTCTCTCGTCCCCGGGGTCTCCATCCTCCTCTGCCACGGGGCAGGCGGGGGCTTTGTGGTTGGTTTGGGTGGCGCGTGACTCGTTGGGAAAGCAAAGATCAGGCACAGCACTAGGTGTGATTTTTGCCAATTTTATTTTGTCCTTACCTTTGGCAGGCCGGGGCGATGGCCAAACCCCTCCGATTTGGGGGGCTGGCGTGGTTCCTCGTTGCCCCGGTCGTTGTCTGTCCTTACCTTTGTTGAGCCGGGGGTGGTGTCGGTCCCACTCCCATTTAGAGGGGTGGGCGCAGATACCCGAGAAGGGTAGCGGCGAGAAAAGGCGCACGAGCGGCGAGAAACGGCGCATCGGCGCAATCCCCCTTCCCTTCTTCCCTCCCAGTCATCCCCACACAACCGCCCCGTGCTGCGGCTCTGGGCTGGCGGCGCCGAGGCAGGGCCGGGGCAGAGCCGGGACTCCAGCCTCGGCCCTTGTGTTCCCGCCCGCTCCCCGGTACCGAACTGACCCAGTAGCGACCGCCACCGCCTTATATAGTCAGTCTAAGCCCCGCCCCCCAGCAGCAGCCAATGGGAGCAGAGTGACAACATGAGGGGCGGGACAAAAACGCCCTGCTTTGTTATGAAATCATGAGGGGCGGGGCCAGAGCGCGAGAGAGCGATGTGATTGGCTGAGAGGGCTCTGGGGGGGCGGGGCCTGGGCGCAGCCGGCCCGGGCACCGGGGATGTCCGCAGGCACCGGGACAGGACCTGGAAATCAAAGTCTAGAAAAGAACACAGGATTTGACCTGAAGCCTGGGGAAAAGCTTCCAAGTGTGGTAATGGATAAAAGATTCGTGTTAATCACAAAAGTATTGGGGTTTGTATAAAGCAAAATACTAAGCTCTGAAGTGAAGCATGGACACTAGAAAATGGAAATTATATGATAAAATAATTCTGTTTTAAATCACCTTGTTATGTTATATTATGTTGTATTATGTTATATTATAATATGTTATGTTATGTTTTCCAAATAAGTTGTATCGGCTACCAGCTTACAAAATCGGACTTCCCAAAAAGCCCTTCCTGCCTTTGTCTGATCAATACTGCCTATCCCAAAAACCAGACTCCCAGAACTTCTCTGGTGGTTATCTCCAAGGCCCAGATGGCTATCTGTGACTGATTATCACCCAAAGGCTTTGTGAATTTGTCTAAGGATGTTTATTCAACCACCACTGCTTATGACAACAAGAACCCAAAAATTATAGATTACAATGAGAACCCACAGTATAAGAAGAGGCTGCAAACCGAGGTTGGGTGGAGCGTGGAGTGGGCGGTGACCCCTCACGTTCCCCAGGGCGCTGCTTGCTCTTTCTATATCAAATAAAGCAATCTAAATTTTGCCGAATATCGAGACTTTGTCTCTCATTTATAACAATTTTGTGCCAAAACCCGGGCCGTCCTTGGAGCCCTGAGAGGCACTGCAATTTCGGGGAGGCGCCCCACTGCTGTGGCCCCGGTTCGTCAGTGATTCTCGGGACCCATCGACGTACGGCACCATAGAGACTGAGCAAGGAAAATCTCCCCGGAAGACCGCGGCAAAATCACCTGGAATTCTCGTGCACGAAGACCCAGACGGGAGCATGGGACTGTGAGTATCTGTGTGGTTTGGTGGGGGTGACTGTGTGCTTGCCTGAATGAGACGTGGCCTTTGCTGCGGAGCGAGAGCAGAGTCCTTCTATCCGTGTTTGCAGCATCCCGCGAGGGACCTGGCCGGTGACCGGACGAAGCGAGTGAGCACAAAGGGAGAGACTGCTTTTCTTGTCCTAGCCCAGGCAGAGGCCAGGTCCTTCCCATCCTAGCCCAGGCAGAGGCCAGGTCCTTGCCATCCTAGCCCAGGCAGAGGCCAGGTCCTTCCCATCCTAGCCCAGGCAGAGGCCAGGTCCTTCCCAACCTAGCCCAGGTAGAGGCCAGGTCCTTGCCATCCTAGCCCAGGCAGAGGCCAGGTCCTTCCCATCCTAGCCCAGGCAAAGGCAGGACCCAGGGAGGGGAGGAAGGGGGAGGAAAAGAAAAGCAGATTGCAACACACCAGTCACGGAGTGAGAAGGGAAAAGCTGCTTTTCCCATCCCAGCCCAGGTAGAGGCGGGTTCCAGTCCATCCTGACCCAAGGAGAGGCAGGGGTTCGGGTGGAACACATCGGGGAGTACAAACACCTCAAGACAGTCCCTTGAGGTAAAAATGGGACAAAGAGAGAGTAAGATTCTGAGTCCCAGGGACCCACGAAGAGGTTCAAGTTCATTTGGTCCACAGGGAGACCGGGAAAATAAAGACAAAACAAGTAGTTTGCCAGAAATAGCACCAGGCAGCCCTTTGGGAGTAATATTTAGATGTTGGGACACAGGGGCAATATACAGAGGAAAAAGTAAAGAAAAATTGATTCAATATTGCATGGTGGAATGGACCAGAGAAACGATCCGTAAAGATAACCTATACTGGCCCATGTTGGGATCATTTGAGGGTTGGATTTGTCGGGCATTAAACACATATGTGGCTTGTAAAGAACCATTGAACAGAGAGGAATGTGAGTATGCTGCCCTGTGGGCAAAACAGTCCAAGCCATCCTTGATATAGACTTTAAAAGAAAAAGAGGATGAAGATTAAAAAAAGGTTACCTGGGAACCCCTCGATAATCTCCCACCTCCGTATAATACAGAAAATACAGGAGACCCCCCCTCCACGCACCCACTTCTCCTCCTGGTACTCCCACAGCTCTAAGAACTCGCTCCAGTCAAAGGAATACCAGGAGAGATAGAATCACCAGAGAGGAGGGAGATAACGACACAAAGGCTCGCCTTTACCCCCTGAGGGAAGTGCCATTAGCAGGACAACAGGCTGGCTTAATTGGATTAGTAAATGTTCCCTTGAACACAGGGGAAGTGAGAAACTTTAAAAAAGAAATGGGAAAACTATTAGAAGATCCTATAGGAGTATCGGAGAGACTAGATCAATTCCTCGGATCAAGTATGTATACTTGGATGGAATTCCAATCTATATTAAGTATCCTATTCACCATGGAAGAACAGGAAATGATCAGACAGGCTGGAATGAGGGTATGGGACTGGGAGCATCAGATTGGACCTAGGGGAGACCAGAAATGGCCATTAAATAATCCTAACTGGGATAATCAGAATGATGTCCATCGCCTGAATATGACGGACTTAAGATGGATACTCGTTAAAGGTATCTGAGAGTCAGTTCCTAAAGGACAAAATATTAATAAAGCCTTCAGTGAACAACAAAAAAAGGACGAATCCCCGACTGACTGGTTGGAGCGACTGAGGAAAAATCTCCAAATGTACTCCGGGATAGACCCTGACACACAAGTGGGTCAGGCACTCCTCAAAACCCAATTTGTTGCTCCATCATGGGGAGATATTAGAAAGAAATTAGAAAAGTTAGATGGTTGGCAAGATCGGGGGTTACAGGAATTGCTAAGAGAAGCACAAAAAGTTTACGTAAGGAGGGATGAAGAGAAGCAGAAAGCAAAAGCAAAAATCTTCATAGCTGCAGTTCGTGAAACACAGAAAGAAACCCAGCAGAAAGGGGGAGGGAAACCACGAAAACCCCACCAAAACAAGGAAATGAAGCAGGAAATAATTCACCAAGGTGAACCTGCTTTGACTGTAACAAGAAAGGTCATATAAAGAAAAATTGTAAAGAATGGATACGGGATGAAAAAATGTTCCAGGAAGATGGATAGGGGTGTCAGGGGCTGTATGTATTAGGGACCATACCATCCAAAGAGCCCTTGATAAGATTAAGGATTGGTCCCCAGGGAGAGGAGGTGGAATTTTTAGTAGATACAGAAAGCAAAAAATCCACAATTAAGCACCTAACAAAAGGGTGTAAACCTAGTATAGAAACAGCACTCGTGGCTGGAGCAAAAGGTGAACCATTTCGGGTCCCTATTATTAAAAATGTGCAAATTGAGACCCAGAACAAAATTGAATTAAAAGATCTGCTGTTACTGCCAGAGGCAGAAAATAATTTATTGGGGAGGGATTTAATAATAGCATTAGATTTGAAAATTGAAGTATCCCAAGGGCAGCTTAAAATTTTTGCTTTAACCCAAAAGGACGAGAAGCAAATATGTCCTGAGGTGTGGTACACCCCTGGAGAAATAGGGAAGTTAAAAATGAAACCTATCAAAGTGAAAATCACTGACCCCGATTTGCCTACCCTGTTTATCAATATCCAATATCACTGGAAGGGAGACAGGGCCTTAAGCCTCTCATAGAAAACCTTTTGCAACAGGGGGCTTTGGAACCATGTATGTCCCCACAGGTTGGTACAGGATTTGAGGGCTATAAATCAGCCAACTGTTACCACATTTCCCGTAGTAGCAAACCCTTACACTCTCTTACCCAGTTGTCCCCTGACTACACTTGGTATAGTGTAATAGATCTAAAGATGCCTTCTGGGCATGCCCATTAGAGGAAAGGAGCAGAGATTGCTTTGCCTTTGAATGGAAAGATCCTGATAAGGGCAGGAAACAACAACTGTGTTGGACAGTATTGCCTCAGGGCTTTACAGAATCCCCCAATCTCTTTGGACAAGCCCTAGAAGAATTAATGCAGTCTTTTGAGTCACCAGAAGGGGTGAAATTGTAGCCCGTTCATTAAAAAAAAAAAAAGGTGTCCATATTGTACTGAGTTGTGATGGTGTCATTCCTATGGTGGGTATCCCCCATTATGTGTTCAATGTAGAAGAAATAAATGTAAGGAAACTATTAAGGTACTTAATACCCTATCAGCACAAGGAGAAATCGAAATTGATGATCATAACTAATGAGAGTTATTTGAGAAT